>NC_041393.1:376244345-376333935 GCF_002162155.2 Triticum dicoccoides
TTGTCTGTACTCAGACAATGTACTTCCGCTGCTGGTTTGTATGACTGTATGACTTGTATGTTGGGTCGTGAGACCCGTACCTTTGTGTATGTTATGTATGGCTCCCTGAGCCTTAAATAAAGTACTTGTGTCGTAGAGTCATGTTGTGATGCTTCGTTGTATTTGCACATATCGAGCATATTGTGTGTATGATTGAAATGCTTGGTATGTGTGGGATCTGACTATCTAGTTGTTTATCTTTAGTAGCCTCTCTTACCGGGAAATGTCTCCTAGTGTTACCGCTGAGCCATGGTAGCTTGCTACTGCTCTGGAACACTTAGGCTGGCCGGCATGTGTCCTTCTTCGTTCCTATGTCTGTCCCTTCGGGGAAATGTCACGCTTTGAGTACCGGAGTCCTGTTAGCCCGCTACAGCCCGGTTTACCGGATTCCTGCTAGCCCAGCGCTACAGCTCGGACCCACTTGCTGATGACCGACACGTTCGAAGCTGGGTCATGGATGCCTGTCCCCGTAAGTCTGTGCCACTTTGGGTTTACGACTAGTCATGTCAGCCCGGGCTCCTTATCATATGGATGCTAGCGACACTATCATATACGTGAGCCAAAAGGCGCAAACGGTCCCGGGCAAAGGTAAGGCGACACCCGTGGGGATACCGTGCGTGAGGCCGCAAAGTGATATGAGGTGTTACCGGCTAGATCGATGTGACATCGAGTCGGGGTCCTGACAGAGGTCCTCTTTGTTGTTACAAATTTTACGTGGCTGCTACGGGCTTCTAGCAAGAACCGTTCTTAACTACGCAAAAACATGAATGGTGATTTATTAAGTTTTTTGTTTTAACCTTCTTCAAGGAACAGACACCTGCATGCCACGTTTATGCAAAACAAGTTGCATGTCAATTGGTGGAACCAGTCTCATGTGCGTGAACATGTAAAGTTAGTCCGGGCCGCTTCATCCCACAATGCCGTTGAATCAAAATAAGACATTGGTGGTAAGAAGTATGATCATCACCGCCCACAACTCCTTTGTGTTCTACTCGTGCATATCATCTACGCATAGACCTATCTCTGATACCACTGTTGGGGAACGTTACATGGAAAACAAAAATGTTCTATGCACACGCAAGATCTATCCATGGAGATGCATAGCAACAAGAGAGGAGAGTATGTCTGCGTACCCCCGTAGACCGTAAAGCGGAAGCGTTTATTAACGCAGTTGATGTAGTTGAACTTCTTCGCAATCCAACCGATCATTTACCGAATGTACGACACCCCCGCGTTCAGCACACGTTCAGCTCGATGACGTCCTCGCATTCTTGATCCAGCAAGACGAGCGAAGTAATAGATGAGTTCTGGCAGCACAACAACATGGTGATAGTGACGGTGAACTCGTTCTCGCAGGGCGTCGCCTAGCACTATGGAGAAACTGGATGGAGGACTAAACTGTGGAGAGGGGCGCCGCACACGGCTAAGAAATTGTCATGGGTTGTGTGGCACCCCTCCCTCTCATATATATAGGTGGGGGAGAGGAGGGGAGTGATGACCCACAAGTATAGGGGATCTATCGTAGTCCTTTCGATAAGTAAGAGTGTCAAACCCAACGAGGAGCAGAAGGAAATGATAAGCGGTTTTCAGTAAGGTATTCTCTGCAAGCACTGAAATTGTAGGTAACAGATAGTTTTGTGATAAGATAATTTGTAAGGGGTAACAAGCAATGAAAGTAAATAAAGTGCAGCAAGGTGGCCCAATCCTTTTTGTAGCAAAGGACAAGCCTGGACAATTTCTCATAATGAGAAAAGCGCTCCCGAGGACACATGGGAATTATCGTCAAGCTAGTTTTCATCACGCTCATATGATTCGCGTTCGGTACTTTGATAATTTGATATGTGGGTGGACGGTGCTTGGGTACTGCCCTTTCTTGGACAAGCATCCCACTTATGATTAACCCCTATTGCAAGCATCCGCAACTACAAAATAAGTATTAAGGTAAACCTAACCATAGCATGAAACTAGTGGATCCAAATCAGCCCCTTACGAAGCAACGCATAAACTAGGGTTTAAGCTTCTGTCACTCTAGCAACCCATCATCTACTTATTACTTCCCAATGCCTTCCTCTAGGCCCAAATAAAGGTGAAGTGTCATGTAGTCAACGTTCACATAACACCACTAGAGGAGAGACAACATACATCTCATCAAAATATCGAACGAATACCAAATTCACATGACTACTAATAGCAAGACTTCACCCATGTCCTCAGGAACAAATGTAACTACTCACAAAGCATATTCATGTTCATAATCAGAGGAGTATTAATATGCATTAAGGATCTGAACATATGATCTTCCACCAAGTAAACCAATTAGCATCAACTACAAGGAGTAATCAACACTACTAGCAACCCACAGGTACCAATTTGTGGTTTTGATACAAGATTGGATACAAGAGATGAACTAGGGTTTTGAGAGGAGATGGTGCTGGTGAAGATGTTGATGGAGATTGACCCCCTCCCGATGAGAGCATCGTTGGTGATGACAATGGTGACGATTTCCCCCTCCCAGAGGGAAGTTTCCCCGGCAGAACAGCTCCGCCGGAGCCCTAGATTGGTTCCGCCAAGGTTCCGCCTCGTGGCAGTGGAGTTTCGTCCCGTAAGCTTGCTTATGATTTTTTTAGGGTAAAAGCCTTCATATAGTAGAAGATGGGCACCGGAGGGTCACCAGGGGGCCCAGGAGACAGGGGGCGCCCCCCACCCTCGTGGCCAGGGTGTGGGCCCCCTCTGGTATTTTCTTCGCTCAATAATTCTTATTAATTCCAAAAGTGACATCCGTGGAGTTTCAGGATTTTTGGAGCTGTGCAGAATAGGTTTCCAATATTTGCTCCTTTTCCAGCCAGAATCCCAGCTGCCGACATTCTCCCTCTTCATGATAAACCTTGTAAAATAAGAGAGAATAGCCATAAGTATTGTGACATAATGTGTAATAACATCCCATAATGCAATAAATACCGATATAAAAGCATGATGCAAAATGGACGTTTGAACTCCCCCATGCTTAGACCTCGCTTGTCCTCAAGCGGAAGCCGATATCGAGAAATATGTCCACATGTTTAGAGATAGAGGTGTCGATAAAAATAAAATACGGGCATTAGGGCATCATGATCATTCTTATAACAGCAACATATATGGATTTTGTCATATGATTGCTTATGCTCAAGTAACAATCTATTCACAATGTCAAGTATGGTTCAGAAACTTCATTGAGAACTAGCAAACTATAATCTCAGTCACTGAAGCAATTGCAATTTATCATAACATTGGAAAGAGTCAAGAATAGAGGTTTTCAACAAGTCCACATACTCAACTATCATATAGTCTTCTACTATTGCTAACACTCACGCAATACTTATGGTTATGAAGTTTTAATCGGACACTGAGAAAGATAGGGGCTTATCGTGTTGCCTCCCAATGTATTCACCTTTGGGTGATGTCAACAATAATAGTTCATGCTAACTTACACCCAATTGGATATATGTTTCAGGATCGCTCCAACACGAGGTGCTTGCCAAAGGATTAAATGAAAAAGGGAAAGGTGAAGATCACCTTGACTCTTGCATAAAGTAAAATGCATAAAGTAAAAGATAGACCCTTCGCAGAGGGAAGCAGAGGTTGTCATGTGCTTTTAGGTTTGATGCACAAAATCTTAATGCAAAAGAACGTTGTCGGTGTCAAAACCGGCGGATCTCGGGTAGGGGGTCCTGATCTGTGCGTCTAAGGCTGATGGTAACAGGAGGCAAGGGACACAATGTTTTACCCAGGTTCGGGCCCTCTCGGTGGAGGTAAAACCCTACTTCCTGCTTGATTGATATTGATGATATGGGTATTACAAGAGTTGATCTACCATGAGATCATAGAGGCTAAACCCTAGAAGCTAGCCTATGATGATTATGATTGTGATCGTCCCTCTAAGGACTAAACCCTTCGGTTTATATAGACACCGGAGGGGGCTAGGGTTTACATGGAGTCGGTTACAAAAAAGGAAATATAATATCCAGATCGCCAAGCTTGTCTTCCACGCAAAGGAGAGTCCCATCCGGACACGGGACAGAGTCTTGAGTCTTGTATCTTCACGCTCCAACAGTCCGGCCAAAGTATATAGTCAGGCTATCCGGATACCCCCTAATCCAGGACTCCCTCAGTAGCCCCTGAACCAGGCTTCAATGACGATGAGTCCGGCACGCAGTTTTGTCGTCGGCATTGCAAGGTGGGTTCCATCTCCAAATTCTCCAAAGTAGTTATCGAACACCTAAACCGTGTCCGGACCTGCAAGATGATCTTCTTGTACCACTGTAGAGAGCATAGCACTTCATAAATCTGATCTGCTGGCAATTTTTGTACGTCGTGCCCCTGCATCGTGGCCCGGCCCAACACGAACCGGTTTTCCTTAGCCTGCTTCGACACGCATTGCGAGGCGGTTTTATTAGCTCGTCCTGCCAAAGCAGAGATCGTGTTCCCCTTATCATGGGATCTTCCATCGATACGGGCATGCGCAGCCCCACGACGACTGTTGGTATGACTCCATGTTTTTAGGTAAGTCCCAAGCGGTTACACCGAGGACGCTTGATATTCATCCCCTTTATAAAGGGGTCGAGGCCTATCCCTCTTTTCCACCACCCTTGCCTCTTTTCGCATCTCGAGCTCCAACACCCGAAACCCAGGCTCAAGCACCCCGGATCCTCTACTATGTCTGGATCCAACCCTCAAGGCCGGTGAGTGGCCTCCTCGGTCACAGAGGAGGACATTGCGAAGCTTAGGGAGGTCGGATATCTGACCGCTGACATCCAGCACAGGCTTCCTGCTCCAGGGCAGGCCATCCCTACTCCTGAGCCCAATGAGAGCGTCGTATTTGTTTCTCACTTCCTCCGTGGCTTGGCCTCACCCTTTACCCCTTTGTGAGGGGGCTCATGTTCTATTACAGGTTAGATTTTCACGATCTAGCTCCGGACGCTATCCTCCATATCTCGTTGTTCATCGTTGTGTGCGAAGCTTTTCTCCATGTCACTCCACACTTCGGCTTATGGCTCAAGACCTTCAATGTGAAGCCGAAGATGATTGAGGGGCGACACGTGGAGTGTGGAGGTGCTGTAATAAGCAGGAATGCCGACGCCCCATGGCCAGAGGGCTCCTTCCCAGAGGTGTCTGATCTATGGCAGCGGAGGTGGTTTTACGTCACGGCTCCCAGAGGCACAAAGTGGGTGGCTGCCCCCGACTTCCGTCCGGGCCCTCCGTCACAACTGGCGTCATGGACCAGTGTAGGACGGGATTGGGGGTCTGCTAGCGATGTGCCAACATTGCAGAGCCATATGCGGGAGCTTCTTGAGAGGGACATTAGCCTTGTCAGCGTAATTCAGGTAATGCTAATCCGACGGATGTTGCCGTGCAAACGCCGGCCTCTCCGGATGTGGGAGTTCAATCCGGAGGGTCCGCAGACTATTCTGCACTTGTTCGGCCTGACGCTCGAAGGGATGTGTAAATTATTCTTCGGACCACAAGTAAAGTGTCTGGACACCACCGAGGATGCGGGCCTGAGCTACAATCGCCCAGATACCCAAGTAAGTAACCCCGAAACCGAACACTTTGTTTATATTTATCATAATCATTATTCTGAAAATCCTTCGCGGCCAGGAATGGCTCAGCAAGGCGGAGAGAATCAGGTGTCCGTCGCCACTTCCCGAAGGCTCGCCTAGTCCCACCATAGCCAAGATGCTTGGCCGGGTGCTTAGCAAAATGCCCTCAGGGAAAGACAAAGGGAAGAATAGAGAAGCGGAACTTCACACATTAGGCATCCAAACTGGGGAAATTACTACCTCTCCAAAGGAGGATAGTCGGGGAGAGGAATCTAAGGCCTCCTCCCCTCGCGGGAAGAACAGGGCCGCCTCCGAAGACTTGGAGACGGAGGTGCCCAGACAAGGGAAGAAAGCTTCACCAGGGGGCCCTGCCCCGAAGGGCGTCCTTACGCACCATGCCCGCCAACGGTCCAGCCCTCAGTCGAGCTGTAAGTTAGTCGTAAATACGAAGGTACTGCTTCCTTTTCCAAGAGCAATAACCCGGATCCATTCTTTGCAGTCTGGCTAGCAGCTCTTCTCGGCAGAGTTCATCGTCGGGGGATCTTCTTCTGGAGATGATGGAGAGTGAGACCCCACCAACCTCTCCGCCTCATGAGGCGGGCGACCCCGAGGTGTCGTCACGGAGGAGTCCAGATTTGCCGAAGCCAGAAGCTAATACTTCGGCCTCCCTGAGCCCGGAGCGTTTGGCTCCCACGGGGGGTGATAAGAAGGGTCCAACACAGTTTGGTGTCCAGTCGGACACACTGACGGGCTTTTTGGAGCGAGCTTCTCTCCCAGAGGAGCACCATTCATTAATGAGCATGGTGCTTGAGAAGATTTCATCCGCCACCAGCGGGTTGAATGAAGCTTTTACGAGCCTGCTCAGAGGCTTTGAGGTGTATAATTTTTGACTGTGACACACACGCGCTAGGTGTGCTCCATATGGATAGTAGCCCCTGAGACTTTGGTTGCCAACCCTAGGCGGCAAACGGAGGATCATATTTTTAAGTAATGATCGCGCTGTACTTATGCACAGGTGTCTAAGGATCCGGCAACTGACCAGTCCTTTGAAGTTTCCGAACAGAGGAGGCAGATTAGAGTTATTGATGCCGACATCACGCTTGTGAACGAGCGGCTTAACGATTCACAAGGTATGTGCTCTGCTTTCCTTATTATTTATAGGAAAAATTGAAAGGAGTGTAATATTGATGTGATATGCTTGGACTACAGATGGTGCTGCTGCCGTGGAAGCCCCGAGGGCGGAACTTGCCCAGGCCAAGGAACACGCTCGGGCTAGCAATGCGGCTGCCCTAAAGGCGACCGAAGAGTTGAGAGCCGAACAGGCTACTCATCGCCAAAGCAAAGACAAAATAGCCGAGATGGCTGTGGAGCTGAAAAATGCCGCCAACCGGTATGAGCTCCTTGAGAAGGAGAATCAGGTGAACTTGGCTGACTTGAAGAAGGCACTTGATGCGGCTAAGGAGACGCAGTCTGAAAGCAGGGATGCGCGGGAGGAGCTTCCTTAGGCCAGAGTAATCGCGGCTGTAAACCCCTACTTATTGCGGATGAAGTTTTTAGATCCGAAGTATGCTCCCCTGGATCGACGCTGGAGCCCTGCAGACGCGTATGCGGACTTGGCGAAGAGTACGGTTGATGCAGCCAAGTTTTTCGAGGATCAAGGTGATAAAGAAGTGGAGAAGCTGTTCTGGTCGCAATTCAATGCTCCCGCACGCCCATTGCCGTTGAGTGAGAAGATGGCTGCTGTGGCTGAGCTTCATAGGCTGTCCGGTCTTGCAATGTGGTCTGTAATAGACCATCTTTGGCCGAAGGGGCCTAAGCCGGACAATTATTTTGGTTTGGTGCAACAATTCCTCGGTGTCATATCACAGATCGATGCCATGAGGAGGTCGGCGTGTATAGAGGGTGCATGGATGGCACTTGCCCGCGTTAAAGAATATTGGACGGATATGGAGGCCACCATCATTGCGATCCAGAATCCGGCGGGAGGCCAGGATCTGGCTAGGCACTACTTGGAGAAGGTAACAGAAGGTGCTCGCTTAATAGAGGCTCAGTGCCCGAAGAATGTCATGTTTGAGTGACAAATCGTTTCATTGTAAAAACAATGCTATATTTAATTATGAAGGCTTTTTATACTTTTTGCCCGAAAGTGTTATGGTGCCTCCGGTGCGACCGTTTTATGTATAAATTTAATCTGAAAGTTAGCAGTTGTTGGCTTCAGCCCCCACGCATATAATGCCGGGGTGTTCGCGAAAATATGCATAATCACACTTGATCCAACGTCTTGGTCCATTAAGGAGGTGATCGCACATCGAACTAGGCAACCAGACTATATAGCTTTAACACTTTCACTTAGCCATAGGAGTTTGACGGTGGGGCTACTATGTAGCCCCTGGTACCTTCGCGTGCATACGAATACGGGCGCTTTGTACATGACCAGGAAACGGTCCTTCGTTAATGCGGAGGAATCCTAAAGATTCCGATAAGTCTTCGAGTGGTTGAACAGTCTCTCGCTGTATCATGACAGTCAGTTTTTGGCTTTCTCTACTGAGGTGCTCATCTGGAATAACCAGGGCACAATCGCAGTAGTTCTCCTTTGGCTGCCTTAGCCGATAAGAACGGAACGTTAGGCGGCAAACCCAGGAGCCTGGCAAACCCAACATTTGACCAAAGACATGATTCAGAGCTGATGCATATAAGGCCAAACTCGTCACGCCGAACACTCCCGAAGGTATTCGGACTTTGTAACATAAAATGGGCTGAAGAATGCCCTTTCATTATAAACCCTGTGATGAGGACATCAATACAACTGTTACATCCATAGCCCCTGCTGCTATACATACTGGACCAATTACTAGAGCTCGCGCACGCCAACTAAATTACCAGGTACTTTTGTTTCTTGGTAATGATTCTAATGTTCATAAGAATATGATGCTGCCTAAATTGGATACATTTGTTTTGTTTACAAATGAAGGGCCTAGCTTGGAGAAGGATGAACATTGGAGCAAGAACAAGCATGGAGATGATGGCATGCGCAAGGGGAACAAGAACGGAGTTACAAGTGATGATTTCAGGACTTTGAAGCCACCATAATGGGTGCATGAAGCCTTGGACGAAATATACAAGATGCCACTTCATAAATTTCGTCCCGAGGCTATTCTAGGTGCTGCGTCACCTTATTATTGGGCCAGGCCCATGTAATTTCGAAATAGATAAGTATAGGCTATTTTTAGAGTCCGTATGTGTGGGGAAACAAGAGATAGGGTTGATTTCGGACCCCTCCACCAAGGGCCACGAAATTCCCCCTCTTCCTCCATATATACAGCCCTTAGGGCATCGTTTAGACTTTGGGTTTTGTTTAGATTAAAAGTTCGCCATAGCTGCAACTTCGCGTACTTTGTTTGTGTTCAACGACCAGACAAAGGCGTCACAGAACCCCACCTTGATTAATAAAGCTTTCATCTTATATTCGCAATATCCAGATTGCAATCTCAGTTTCTTGCTTGTTCTTTGTTTGCTCGCAGGAAACAGACCCTTGTGGTCAGGTTGATCGTGCTCCGGCGTGGTCAATAACCTCGCGGAGTTGGTTTAGCGATTGCTAAGGCGCGACGTCCTCGCACGTTCGTAGTCGGATCGTCAAAGTCGACTTCCACCAAAGCGATATCCATCATCTCATCGAAAGACGGGACACCTTTGCCTCTATCAAGTGGTATCAGATTTCCAGGTTCCTCGGTGAGATTTTATAGTTTTTCCTAGTTTAGATCGAGTCTGTTCTTCATACCTACAATCCATGAAAAAGCCAAAAAAAATTAGGGTTAGTTCATCATATCCAAACCAATCTGAGCCTTTGCATAATCTTTTTAGGGTTTTGCTTTGTTGAATTTGCGGTTGCATTGTCGTGTCTAGTTGCTGGTCTTAGTGTTAGTCTTTTAGAGTTTCGAGTTCTGGTCATAAGTTGTCACGCCGCCACCGCACCATCATCATCGCTCCTGTCATCTTACCACCACCGCTCCGAATCCGTATCCATATACCACCACTGATCCATATCCATATACTACCACTGCTACCACCACCGCTGCCATATACCACCACCGCTGCCATATACCACCACCATATATCCACCACCAATCCGAGTTCCTTGCATATTAGGTTTGTTTTCGAGATCCATCTAGTTTCCGATTCGTGTTTCCTTGCCTGAGTAGGTTTCGGAAAAAAAAGTCCAGAAACCATCCTCCGTTTAGGCCCAAAATTTTCCAAAAACACACTAGACAAAAAAATTCTGGCTATCCTATTTTTAGGTGTTTCTAAGTGTATTGAGACAGTCGCCGTTATAGAAAGGTTTTTTTTGACCCGTTTCCAGTTTTTGGATCCGGGCAGTCGAAAAAAAAATTGGTCGAAAAAATTTCGTGCCCATCCTGTCAACTTGACCTGGGAAGAGTTTTGAGACACTCGCCATTATAGTGATTTTTCACAAAAAAATAAAAAAGCAGCGCAAAAAAAAGCATCGCAAAAAAAAAGAGCGAAAAAATAAATTCCAGAGTGTGCTTTCCCCTTGTTTACGTGCAGCGCCGTGATTTTGTTAGTGTTCTAGGCTCGCGTCTCTAGCACGGTGTAGCCTAGGACACAGTACCGTCGTTGAGTGTTTATTCAACTTTGCATCTCTGAATTGATTATTGCTGACCCCTTTTGCTACCATATTATAAGCCTTCCCAGCTCCACATACATCTATGTCGTGCGTTTGACTCTCCCTGGTAATCGCTCTATCCAAGCTTTGAGAGTTTTGACTACAACAGTTGCCGATCACCGCCTGCTGTTGGGTAAGAACTGGTAAGAATTTGAGTTTTGCTTGACGGATTTGTGACACCCAACACCACCACTTGTTCGTAGTCTGTAGGATCATATTCTTGTGTGTTTCTATTGCTGCTAACCATGCCAGGATCACAAGCCAACAAGATTGACTGGGAGAACTTATCGAACAAGGAGCTTCATGATAAGTTTCAGCAAATGATGACTGAACAGGTGCAAGATGTGCTGAACAATTTTGAAGAGGCCATGGAGAAGATCACTAGCCTTGAGAAGACGTTCGAAACAAAGCTCGATAACAGATTTAATGAACTGCTTGCGCGTCTTCCACCACCGGCTGCACCTGCCGCACCTCTGCAACAACAACAACAACAATTACCTCCAGGTCACGAAACAGCCCTCTGCCGAGCGAGCTGTGTACTTGTTCGGCCTGGCCAAACTATTGGTGCTGCTGTTGATACTTCCGTGGCTCCTGCTGCTGATGCGGAGGATGATGAGTATGCGGGCGATTATGAGGATGAGGTTGATCAAAATCAGAACTACGTGCAACCACCAGCAGGTCAACCTCAGGTATATGTTCGCAACGGTAGGCTTGCACCACCACCTCAGGTACGAGATGATGTCCATATTCCTAATAAAATTGAATATTCCACCATTTGAGGGTAGATATGTTCCTGATACATATCTTACTTGGGAGTTAGAAACTGAACAACGATTTACATGTTTACAATATCCTGAGGAGAGACGGGTTGCTGCTGCTGTTTGTGCTTTCACTAGTTTTGCATGTGTATGGTGGTCTGAACATTGTAGATTATATCCTATTCCAACTACTTGGGCTGCTTTGAAAACTGCTATGCATACGCGTTGGGTTCCACCATATTATCAACGTGAATTGCTTCAAAAATTGCAGCGTTTAAGACAAGGGAAAAATTCTGTAGAAGAATATTATCAGGAATTACAAACTGGCATGATTAGATGTGGTATTGTTGAGGAGAATGAAGCTATGCTTGCACGTTTTCTGGGTGGATTAAATAGAGAGATTTAGACCATTCTAGACTATAAGGAGTATACTAATATCACTCGTTTATTCCATCTTGCTTGTAAAGCTGAACATGAAGTGCATGATCGACAAGCATTGGCGCGAACTAACTTTTCTGCAGGCCGACCTTCATCATGGACACCGCATGCATCTTCTACTTCAACTGCACCAACACCTCAATCAGGTGCCTCCTCCAGCCGTGATACAAGAAAACAGGCACAACCACCATTATCTGCCAAGAGCGCACCTGCCGGGCCTGCACAGAGTTCTTCTTCTTCCATGGCATCAACAGGGCACACAAGTGATATTATTTGTCGTCGTTGTAAGGGAAGAGGTCATTATGCGACAGAATGCAAATCTCAGCGTGTGATGATTGCTACCGAGGATGGTGGGTATGAGTCCGCTAGTGACTATGATGAGGAGACTTTGGCCCTTATTACACGTGAAGAACATGGTGGATATGATTCTGATCATGAGACGCAATACATGGCTCCTGAAGACACTGACAGGTATGAATGTTTAGTTTCTCAACGTGTTTTGAGTGTACAGGTCACACAAGCTGAGCAAAATCAGAGGCACAATTTGTTCCATACCAAGGGAGTTGTGAAGGAACGTTCTGTGCGCGTCATCATAGACGGAGGGAGCTGCAACAACTTGGCTAGCATGGAGATGGTGGAGAAGCTTTCTCTCACCACAAGACCACATCCACATCCTTACTACATCCAATGGTTCAACAACAGTGGCAAGGTTAAGGTAACACGTACTGTTCGTGTGCATTTTAGTATCTCTACATATGCTGATTATATTGATTGTGATGTGGTACCTATGCAAGCATGTTCCTTATTACTTGGTAGACCATGGCAATTTGATAAAAATTTTGTACACCATGGTAGAAACAATCAGTATACTCTTGTTCATAAGGATAAAAATATTACTTTGCTTCCTATGACTCCTGATTCTATTTTGAAAGATGATATTAATAGAGCTAATAAAGCAAAACAGGAGAAGAATATGAGTGAAAATCAGATTGTGGCAAAAGAATTTGACCAACAAATGAAGCCTAATAATAAACCATCTAGTGTTGCTTCTGAAATTAAATTGAAAAGTGCATGTTTATTTGCCACCAAATCTGATATTGATGCGCTAGATTTCAGCAAATCTGTTTGCTATGCTTTTGTGTGCAAAGAAGCATTATTTTCATTCGAGGACGTGCCTTCCTCTTTGCCTCCTGCTGTCACTAACATTTTGCAGGAGTTTGTTGACGTCTTTCCACTAGACGTGCCACCGGGATTACCGCCTATTCGAGGGATTGAGCATCAGATTGAGTTAATTCCCGGTGCTTCACTGCCAAACCGTGCGCCATACCGTACCAATCCAGAGGAGACGAAGGAGATTATGCGTCAAGTACAAGAGCTTCTCGACAAAGGTTATATAAGCGAATCCCTTAGTCCTTGTGCTGTTCCTATTATTCTAGTGCCAAAAAAGGATGGTACATCACGTATGTGTGTTGATTGTAGAGGCATTAATAATATTACTATTCGTTATGGTCATCCTATTCCTAGGCTAGATGATATGCTTGATGAATTGAGTGGCTCTACAATATTCTCCAAAGTTGATTTGCGTAGTGGATACCATCAAATTCGTATGAAATTGGGAGATGAATGGAAAACAACATTTAAAACTAAGTTTGGATTATATGAGTGGTTAGTCATGCCTTTTGGGTTAACTAATGCACCTAGTACTTTCATGAGATTAATGAACGAAGTTTTACGTGCTTTCATTGGACGATTTGTGGTAGTTTACTTTGATGACATATTGATTTATAGCAGATCTTTGGAAGAACATTTGGAACATTTACGTGCTGTTTTTATTGTTCTACATGATGCACGTTTGTTTGGTAACCTCGGGAAGTGCACCTTTTGAACCGACCGAGTATCTTTTCTTGGCTATGTTGTTACTCCATAGGGAATTGAAGTTGATAAAGCCAAGATTGACGCTATTGAGAGTTGGCCGCAGCCCAAAATGGTCATACAAGTGAGGATTTTTCTTGGCCTCGCTGCATTCTATAGGCGTTTTGTGAGAGATTTCAGCACCGTTGCTGCACCTCTCAATGAGCTTACAAAGAAAGATGTGCCTTTTCTTTGGGGTACCGCACAGGAAGAAGCCTTCACGGTATTGAAAGATAAGTTGACACATGCTCCTTTACTCCAACTTCCTGATTTTAATTAGACTTTTGAGCTTGAATGTGATGCTGGTGGAATTGGATTAGGAGGTGTGTTATTACAAGATGGCAAACCTGTTGCATATTTTTCTGAAAAATTGAGTGGGCCTAGTCTGAATTATTCTACTTATGATAAAGAATTATATGCTCTTGTTTGGAGTTTAGAAACATGGGAACATTATTTATGGCCCAAAGAATTTGTTATACATTCTGATCATGAATCTTTGAAACATATTAAAAGTCAAGCTAAACTGAATCGTAGACATGCTAAATGGGTTGAATTCATTGAGACTTTCCCTTATGTCATTAAACACAAGGGAAAAGAAAATGTTATTGCTGATGCATTGTCTCATCGCTATACTATGCTTTCACAACTTGACTTCAAAATATTTGCTTTGGAGACCATCAAAGATCAATATGTGCATGATGCTGATTTTAAAGATGTAATGCAGAATTGTAAAGAAGGAAGAATGTGGAACAAGTTCGTCGTTAACGATGGATTTGTGTTTCGTGCTAACAAGCTATGCATTCCAGCTAGCTCTGTTCGTCTTTTGTTGTTGCAGGAGGCGCATGGAGGAGGATTAATGGGACACTTTGGCGTGAAGAAGATAGAGGATGTACTTGCTACACATTTATTTTGGCCAAAGATGAGACAGGATGTTGAGCATTTTATTGCTCGCTGCACTACATGTCAAAAAGCTAAGTCATGACTCAATCCTCATGGTTTATATATGCCTTTGCCTGTACCTAGTGTTCCTTGGAAGGATATTTCTATGGACTTTGTTTTAGGTTTACCTCGAACAAAGAAGGGGAGGGATAGCATATTTGTTGTCGTGGATAGATTCTCGAAAATGGCACACTTTATACCATGTCATAAAAGCGATGATGCTGTTAATGTTGCTAATTTGTTCTTTCGTGAAGTTATTCACTTGCATGGTGTGCCAAATACTATTGTTTTAGATCGTGATACTAAATTTCTTAGCCACTTTTGGAGATGTTTATGGGCTAAGTTGGGGACTAAACTACTTTTTAGTACTACTTGTCACCCCCAAACTGATGGACAAACTGAAGTAGTCAATAGAACATTGTCTACTATGCTTGGGGCTGTGTTGAAGAATAATAAGAAAATGTGGGAGGAATGCTTGTCTCATATTGAATTTGCTTATAATCGTTCATTGCATTCTACTACTAAGATGTGCCCTTTTGAAGTTGTGTATGGTTTCCTACCTCGTGCACCTATTGATTTGTTGCCTCTTCCATCTTTGGAGAAGGTTAATTTTGATGCTAAACAACGTGCTGAATTGATTTTAAAAATGCATGATTTAACTAAGGAAAACATTGAGCGTATGAACGCTAAATATAAACTTGCTGGAGACAAGGGTAGAAAACATGTTGTGTTTTCACCTGGAGATCTTGTTTGGTTACATTTGCGTAAGGATCGATTTCCTGATTTGCGCAAATCAAAGCTAATGCCACGTGCTGATGATCCCTTTAAGGTGTTGGAGAAAATAAATGATAATGCATATAAACTTGAGCTGCCTGCATATTTTGGGGTTAGTCCCACTTTTAACATTGCAGATTTGAACCCTTATTTGGGTGAGGAAGATGAACTTCCATCTAGGACGACTTCATTTCAAGAAGGGGAGGATGATGAGGACATCAATACAACTGTTACACCCACAACCCCTGCTGCTATACATACTGGACCAATTACTAGAGCTCGCGCACACCAACTAAATTACCAGGTACTTTCGTTTCTTGGTAATGATTCTAATGTTCATGAGAATATGATGTTGCCTAAATTGGATACATTTGTTTTGCTTACAAATGAAGGGCCTAGCTTGGAGAAGGATGAACATTGGAGCAAGAACAAGCATGGAGATGATGGCATGCGCAAGGGGAACAAGAACGGAGTTACAAGTGATGATTTCAGGACTTTGAAGCCACCATAATGGGTGCATGAAGCCTTGGACGAAATATACAAGATGCCACTTCATAAATTTCGTCCCGAGGCTATTCTAGGTGCTGCGTCACCTTATTATTGGGCCAGGCCCATGTAATTTCGAAATAGATAAGTATAGGCTATTTTTAGAGTCCGTATGTGTGGGGAAACAAGAGATAGGGTTGATTTCGGACCCCTCCACCAAGGGCCACGAAATTCCCCCCTCTTCCTCCATATATACAGCCCTTAGGGCATCGTTTAGACTTTGGGTTTTGTTTAGATTAAAAGTTCGACATAGCTGCAACTTCGCGTACTTCGTTTGTGTTCAACGACCAGATAAAGGCGTCACAGAACCCCACCTTGATAAATAAAGCTTTCATCTTATATTCGCAATATCCAGATTGCAATCTCAGTTTCTTGCTTGTTCTTCGTTTGCTCGCAGGAAACAGACCCTCGTGGTCAGGTTGATCGTGCTCCGGCGTGGTCAATAACCTCTCGGAGTTGGTTTAGCGATTGCTAAGGCACGACGTCCTCGCACGTTCGTAGTCAGATCGTCAAAGTCGACTTCCACCAAAGCGATATCCATCATCTCATCGAAAGACAGGACACCTTTGCCTCTATCACCCTATATTTCTAGGTACGTGCATTAGTCTGTCGTGGCAAAATGCCAATAGCGGCAGTACCCACTGTGGATATAGTACCCATGGGATTTGTAAACAACAAGAGATAATAAAAAGGTTTACACAGGGGCTTAATCTAAAGAGAAACCTTTGAGCGGGGCCCTGCTGCACGTCTGCGCCTTTGTTTCCGTTGTGCCGTGTCCTCGAAGATTATCGCACGAATGGTGTCTGTAAAAAAAATTCATGTAGAAGAGTATAACGTAAGCGTGCGATGGATAGTAAAAGTGTGGGACATTGGCCTATCAATAAGGTCAAGCCAACGGTGGGGCTTTATTAAATATCTATAGCCCCTGGTGTCCTCTATGGGATTACATGTATGTCACCCTAGCTCAGGTTTATCCGGGCTGCCGGACTCGTCTAACCGTGTCCGTGGTCTTAACGACCAGTCATGCTTTCTGGTATTGGAGACCGCTTAGAGTCCGGCTGCTGGAGCCGTCGCGTATTCCTCCGCGCGTGAGGAGCGCTCTGTGTTTCCGTTAACGATAATGATGCCACGTGGACCGGGCATCTTGAGTTTAAGGTAGGCGTAATGTGGTACTGCGTTGAAGCGGGCGAAGGCCGTTCTCCCAAGCAATGCATGATAGCCGCTTTGGAGGGGGGCGATGGTGAAGAGTAGTTCTTCGCTTCTGGAGTTGCCTGGGGAACCGAATGTTACCTCCAGTATGATGGAGCCCCTGCCGTAGGCTTCGACGCCTGGAATCACCCCTTCAAAGGTGGTGTTACTTTGGCTGATTCTGGATGGGTCTATCCCCATCCTGCGGACAGTGTCCTGGTATATTAAATTAAGACTACTGCCGCCGTCCATGAGGACGCGAGTGAGATGGTATCCGTCGATTATTGGGTCGAGCACCAAGGCAGCTGATCCTCCATGCCGCATACTAGTCAGGTAGTCCCTATGATCGAAGGTGATCGGGAAGGCCGACCAGTGGTTAAGTTTGGGGGCGACAGGCTTTACAGCATATGCGTCCCTGAGTGCGGGTTCGCCCCTTCTCGTGGGTGTGTGAGTCGCGTGGATCATGTTTACTATTTTTACCTCTGGTGGGAATTTTTTCTGTCCCCCAGTGTTCGGCTGGCGAGGTTCATCCTCGTCTTCACTTGGTGTTTCCCTTCCCTTGTGTTCGACATTTAATTTGCCGGTCTGCTTGAAGACCCAGCATTCTCTGTGAGTGTGGTTCGCAGGTTTGTCGGGGGTGCCATGAATTTGGCACAGTCTGTCCAGGACTTTGTTCAGGCCGGACGGTCCCTCTTTGTTGCCTTGAAATGGCTTATTTTGTTGACCGGGTCGAGAGCCCCTGAATCCAGCGTTGACCATTGTGTTGTCCGGACTTTCTTCCTTGTTTTCACGTTTGTTTTTGTTGCGCCGTGGCCTCCCGTTGCCATCCCTGATTTCGGATGTACTTGGGTCGCTGGTGCTTTTGTGGGCCAACCAGCTATCTTCGCTTGCGCAAAAACGGGTCATAAGGCTTGTTAAGGCTGCCATTGTCCTCGTTTTTTCTTGGCCGAGGTGTCTGGCGAGCCACTCATCCTGGATGCTGTGCTTGAAGGCCGCTAGGGCTTCGGCATCCAGACAATCGACGATTTGATTCTTCTTAGTGAGGAATCTGTTCCAAAGCTTGCGGGCGGACTCTCCGGGCTCTTGAATTATGTGACTTAAATCGTCCGCATCCGGAGGCCGGACATAGGTCCCTTGAAAATTGGCCCTGAAAGCGTCCTCGAGTTCCTCCCAACTTCCAATTGAATTTTCGGGGAGGCTTTTCAACCAGTGTCGAGCTGGTCCCTTCAACTTGAGGGGAAGGTATTTGATGGTGTGGAGGTCGTCCCCACGAGCCATGTGGATATGCAGGATAAAATCCTCGATCCAGACCCCTGGGTCTGTCGTTCCGTCATATGCCTCTATGTTCACAGGTTTAAAACCCTGTGTAAATTCATGGTCCAACACCTCTTCGATGAAGCACAAGGGGTGAGCAGCCTCTTTGTATCTGGACATGCTGTGGCATGCCGTCGGCTGTTGTTGTGTCCGGTGCTGATTCCGAACTCGTATCCGATCGGTATGATCGTTTTGGTGACCATAGTCCTGCGCGGGGGTGTGTCCTTTAGATCCATAGATGGACCTAGCTGCGCTGGCCTTTTTATCTAGGAGCTCGCGTAAATCGTGTGTGGCGTCGGTAGCTACTCTATTGCGGTTACGAAGTGGTTTGCCCGGCCTCCTGGCTGTATTGTTCTTTGGTGGAATGGCCTCATCATCGAATTCTGGCAGCAGCTTGCATTTTGGATAGCTCTTTGTGTGGCGATCGTCGCCGTACTTTTCTTCAGTGTCTAGCACTTTATTCCATCTGCGATTGAGCGTTTCCTGTGCGGCCTTTAGCTGTTGCTTCTGCTTCTTTAGACTTCTCGTAGTGGCCATAAGCCTTCTGTGGAGGTTATATCGTTCCATGCGTGTTTCCGGGATGATGAGTGCATCGTTGTCCGGACTGTGCTCTTGTCCCGGGGCGGTTTGATGAATTCGTCCCTCGGGATCACTGTGATCGGGCGTCTGCTCCGAGCTATGTTCGGCGTGACCTGGCTCATCCTGCTCCATTGCTGGGTCCATATGGTCGTTGTTGCCTTCGGAGTTGACTGGGGTGTCGATCTTTCTAGCGCTATTATCGCTATTTTTACTGTTGCTGGACTTGGAGCGGCGTCTGCGCCGTCGTTTTGGCTTTTGCCCAGGGGTTTTGTCTTCCGGTTTGTCGCCGTCGTCCTCCTTAGGCGTATCCACCATGTATATATCGTATGACGAAGTGGCAGTCCAACGCCCCGTTGGTTCTAAATTGTCTCCTGCGCCGACGACCATACCGTTGGTATCATCGGGGTCGAAGTCAAGCATGTCTGATACATCATCGACAGTGGCTATGAAGTGGGTGGTGGGTGGGCAATGGATTTCTTCGTCACCTTCTTCCCCTCTGAGCCGGACATAGTTCAACCAAGAGTCTCCTGACAAAGAGAGAGACTTTAATGAGTTCAGCATGTCGCCAAAGGGCGAGTACTGGAAGATACCCGCAGCGGTAAACTCCATTATCGGAGCCCAACCAGACTCGGAGGGCTCAAGGGTGCATGGATTGGAACCTACAGCCGGATACGAGTCCGGGGGTCCGGTGTCACAGGCTTCCTTGGGGGTGAGGCATGTGTTTGGCTCTACCGCCGATGAGTGTGCGGCCTCCGGGGCGGGTCCATCCACCCGTCCTTGGGCGACGTAATCTGTTCCGAATTTAGGTCCGGGGCTCCAGCAGGGGTGATATCCCGAGCCTTCTCCGACAGTAGGTCTAAGCCGTGCTCATCGTGAGTGTCCGGTGCTCCTGGCACAGGCCCGAATCCGTTGAAGATCAAGCCTCCGCGGATATTGGCCGTGTAGTTCAAATTTCCGAACCTGACCTGATGGCCAGGGGCGTAGCTGTCGATCTGCTCCAGACGGCCAAGCGAATTGGCCCGCAGTGCGAAGCCAACGAACACTAAGATTTGTCCGGGTAGAAGAGTCTCACAATGGACCATGTTGTTGTTGATGATTGAAGGAGCCATCAAGCCTTGCAGCGGCGACACAGAGGAACTCTCAATGAAAGCACCAATGTCGGTGTCAAAACCGGCGGATCTCGAGTAGGGGGTCCCGATCTGTGCGTCTAAGGCTGATGGTAACAGGAGGCAAGGGACACAATGTTTTACCCAGGTCCGGGCCCTCTCGGTGGAGGTAAAACCCTACTTCCTGCTTGATTGATATTGATGATATGGGTATTACAAGAGTTTACTGGTATGTGAAGGTGTGGGTCATCCCAGAAGTAATGTCTTAAATCATAAAATAACTTTTTCTTTTGCTGGTATGTGAAACTAGGTGGTATAAATTTAGCAACAATGTAATTAGTTTCAACATTGATAGGATTACCTGAGATATAATGTTCGATTCTTTGACCGTTCACCACCTTCAGATTTGTGCCTTCGAGGTTGTTGATTTTTATGGCACCGGAACGATAGACCTCCTCGATAACGTAAGGACCTTCCCACTTAGAGAGAAGTTTTCCTGCAAAAAATCTTAAATGAGAGTTGAATAGCAACACATAATCACCTACGTTAAACTCACGCTTTTGTATTCTTTTGTCATGCCATCTTTTAACTTTTTCTTTGAACAACTTGGCATTCTCATAGGCTTGGGTTCTCCATTCATCAAGTGAGCTAATATCAAATAACCTCTTCTCACCGGCAAGTTTGAAGTCATAGTTGAGCTCTTTAATAGCCCAATATGCTTTATGTTCGAGTTCAAGAGGTAAGTGACATGCTTTTCCATATACCATCTTATACGGAGACATACCCATAGGAGTTTTATATGCAGTTCTATAGGCCCATAATGCATCATCAATTTTCTTGGACCAATTCTTTCTAGATCTATTGACAGTCTTTTGAAAAATTAATTTGAGCTCTCTATTGCTCAACTCTACTTGACCGCTAGACTGTGGGTGATAAGGAGATGCAATTCTATGATTAACATCATACTTAGCAAGCATTTTATGAAAAGCACCATGTATAAAATGTGAACCACCATCAGTCATGAATATCTAGGGACTCCAAACCTCGGAAAAATAACTTCTTTAAGCATCTTAATAGAGGTGTTATGATCAGCACTACTAGTTGGAATAGCTTCTACCCACTTAGTAACGTAATCAACAACAACTAAAATATGTGTGTATCCATTAGAGGCAGGAAAAGGTCCCATATAATCAAAGCCCCAAACATCAAATGGTTCAATAACAAGAGAATAATTCATAGGTATTTCTTGACGTCTACTAATATTACCAATTCTTTGACATTCAGCACAAGACAAGACAAACTTACGGGCATCTTTGAAGAGAGTAGGCCAATAAAAACCGGATTGCAATACCTTATGTGCAGTTCTATCTCCAGCGTGGTGTCCTCCATATGGTTCAGAGTGACACTTGCATAGGTGTGGGGACCCTGACTCATAAGTCGTGATCACCGAATGCACGTGTACAGTGATCCCAGAGATCAATGCTCACTGAACACACAGAAGCTGAATAACAAGAGTCTTACATCCATACATATCGTCTTACATGAATTACGACCATTATGGTCAAGTCTTGAGCATAACATTGCAGCGGAAATCTTCGTCAATAACTTGGACCCATGCCATCTGCCTTAACCCTATAGGCATTCTGACTGGGAAAGCGTCCTAGCTCGCACGATCGTCACCAAAGAACTCTTCAATATGTCTTGTCTTTCATGCCTGGCCAATAAAATAACCAGTGGCAAGCCAATGAGTACTTTGAATGTACTCGCAAGCGACCCAAGAGTGATAACAGAGTAATTATGTAAGGCTCTATTGCTAATTTGGCATTATTGCGGAAAGCTAGTTTTTCTCATGCAAGTATGATCATCTTTTGTCAAGGACATGAATGTGTCTGCAACAAGTATCAGGAGGTTACAGACATCAACATAGAGAAGGAGTTATGAACAACTCATGCTCAAGCTCATCGTGACTTCCTCATGAATCACGTCAACAGATTTACCAAACTGTGTTGTTTTCCAGAAACATATGGACATAGTCTAAGCAGCACCACCCAACTGTCCTTGACCATGGACACGGCTATTCGAATAGTTTTACACTCTATAGAGGTTGCACACTTTACCCACAAGATCCGGGGAACTTTCGTGTCATCCACGACCCGCGATACCTCAAGTACCCGGGGTAAGCACCGGATCACTATCTTTCCCTAGACGACACTAACATAGAGTCCACTCGATTGGTAGTAACCCCCGTGCCCAACATTTCACATCTTAAAATTGTGGAGCCTCGCTCCCATATTCATCACATACCACAAGCACGGGGTGCCAACGGTGTATCCGGTGCCCTCTGAAAACAGTCATGGCCGCCCTACCTGGCATGACCCCGTCCCGAGAGAGCGCAACAATGACTCTCCCGTTACTAGTAATGCGGGCTCCAAGTTAGCATCGGCCTAGGTAATCAATAATGCCCTTTCCCATATAAGGGTAGAGTGGTTGCACATGTAAGGTTGGGACAATCGACAAATCTTAAATCTAATCCATCTCTGTAAACAACACTTTTATCAAACCTCGGTACACTACTTCTCCACCAAGTAGTGACCTAGTTCATCATCATCTCCCAGGGGCATCAGTGGCACCCACTGGAGCTATTTGCAAGTATGTCAAACCACACTTGTTTCTTTCCATGCATAACCCTGACCCACATTGCGTAGCCATCTACTATAGCATATTTCTACAACCCACCAACACAACTCTAAGGAAGGGTAGAGTCATGATCAATGCAAGTATCAATGGAGTATGCAACAGAGGCAAGCCTAGCAAGGTTGCCATTCAAAGTATATCATGCACTCAGTGAAGCAACGAAAATGCTATTATGATGTAAAATGGTTCATCATGGTCAAAGGGCGGCTTGCCTGGTTCATCAAAGTCTTGAAATCTTCTAGTCCCTCTCCAAGTACTCCGTCTACTTCGTTAACTAACGTCGGAAACAATCACAATAAGCAACACAACAAGGCAGAAAATAAAAGTGCTCTAAAAATTATTAATTTTACTTTTCTAGGACATCTCTGGTTATATGAAAATTAACCAGAGTGGTTTCATTGGAATTGGGTTAGTGGATATTCCTAAACATTTTGATATGATGGAATCAAGGGGTTTATGGATTTGCAGGAAGTGTACAGAAATATATTTTTGAAAAATGAGAAAAGGCACCCATTTAACAAATAATGATTTTTGAGGCACCTAGGAGTTGGTTTCACTAGATTTGGAGTTCAAATGATTTGTCTATGAATTTGCAAAGTTGGCTATACATGAAGAAATAGACCATTATTTGAGGTGATACAGAAAGTATTAGTAAAAATGTTCAAAAACTAAGTTTTGAACTTATAGACATCTAGGATTTTGAATCATGGAATTTGGATAAAAAATGGGCTCTCTGTGATTTTCTAAAGTTCATTACAGAAATGGAAAAACAAGATTTGATAAATGTTTGTGAAGAAAAAGTCTTTGGAAAATGTGCATGTTGCACCAACAGGTATATCATGATTTATAGAGTCACTAGAAATTTGAATCATCAAATTTGGAGTTAATTCGAATATTCTATGGATTTTACCAGTCCACAAAAAAAGAAAAAGAAAAGGGATTTACCTAAATGGGCCCAATCCAGCAGCGACAACATGCACCAGGCGGGGTTTAGCGCCGAGGCGCAATTGGGCCGGCCCATCGGATCAGCCGCACGCGTGCAGGGTCCACGCCAGAGGCGTATTTTCCTAGTGCGTCTCCACTTAGACGAAGGGGCCCGCTGACGGGGTCACTGACCTACGGGGTCCACCCACAGGGTCGTCTCCCTCCTCCCACACGCGACGGAGGAGGAAGAGGAGGCGGGGCTGAGCGCTTGCCGACGCCCGTTCCAGTGGCTCAGGCCACCTCCGGCGACCGCCCTGACTCCGGCGAGCTCGGGAGGATGGGCCGCGTCCACCTGGGGACCTAGTTTCCGGCGGGGAGCACCAGAGCGAGCGAGTTCTCGGCCGCGGCAGGAACAGGCGATGGCGGGGTTCGACACAGCGAGGAAGGCACGAGGAGGAGGGGATGGAGCACGGGGTGAGTTGGCGGTGGTGATGAGAGGGCGCGGGAGTGTTCATGGGGAAGAGAGAGGGGTCGAGGCCCAAGAATTTAAACGGCGGCCGGCGGCACTGCTCCGGCCATGGAGGTGCAAGGAGAGCACGGGAAGAGCAGTGGGTCAGTCAGAGGATGCACGAGAGGGAGAGAGAGCAGTTGGAGACAAGAGAAGGCTCGGGGGTGGCCCTATACGGGCTCGGCCGGGAGGTGCCGTAGGCGGGGCGCACGACCATGGCCCGAGGCGTTGCCAGGGGCCAAACAGGCGCTTTGGGGCGTGTCTGAGGTGCTCGTGGGCGTGGTCGAGGTCAAGGGAAGGAGAGAGGGAGAGAGGAGCGAGCACGAGGCGGGCCAGCGACGCGGGCAGCCACTGGCGGACGGGGGTGGCGCTCGGGCACGCGTCGCAGGGGCGAGAGGAGGGCACGGGGGCAAGTTGGAGGCCCGCTGGCGTGATGAGGACGCCGAGGCGCGTCGACTGGCGCGCTTGGGTGGCCCGAGGTGGACGGGAGCGCGGTGGCAAGGCTTGGACGCCACTGTAGCGCGCCCTAGAGCAGGCTTTTGGCCGGCATGAGCGTGTTTTGCGTGCTCTGCCGTGTCCACTTGCATCTGGCAGCGGCAGTGGGGAGTAAACAATGTGGCAATGGCATTGGATGCCCTGGGGATCCACTGGAGGGGAGAGGGAGTTGAGAGAGAGTGGAAATGGTGCTGTCCAGAGAAGAAAAGTGGATCCCTACTCCCCTTCACCATTGCCTCTCGGGCAGGGAAGCACACCAGAGGTAGAGGGGGACTAGGAGGGGTTGTGGTAAAGAGGAGAACTCATGGAGATTAGTGGAAGTGGTCAAATTGGCGTTTTTAGAAAAATGGCAGAAGGTGTTTGTTGTTGATTTGGGCAAGAATATGAACTCCTCTTGTCATAAGGCTTGACAGGGCCAAATGGCATGAGAAAACAAGTGCTTCCACCAAGATTGAGTCCATTTGGGCAAAGTTGCCAATGCAACTTTTGTAAACCCTAGAAATCAACAGAAATGGACTTTCCAAGATTTAGACATGCAAATCTATTCTCCTTGATGCACCACTTGGTGTAGTGTCATCATTTGAGGATATGAACATGTCCACAAAAGTTGAGATCAAAAGGAGAAGGTTGCCAATGTAGAGTTTTTCAAATTTGGTTCTGGACAAGAAGGGTTTTGGGGCACTTTGATCAAGTTAAATTGTTCTCCAACTTGTGCCACTTGGTCTAGATTAATAATTAGACCATTTTATCATGTGGACCAAGTATGAGAGCATTTGGACAAGTTTGATAATGTAAAGTTGTTCAAACTTGAAAAAGGATAGAAATGGTTTTGAGAGGGTTTCATGGGGTTATACTGGTCTCCATGACATGAGACTTGGCAAGATTACCAAATAGAGCATTTTTGACATCATGGAATTTTCTTGGATTTTTATGAAAATATTTCCTGTAGAAATATTTCAAATCCTTGAAATGGGCAGAAATGGTTTTGGGAGGTTTTGTCCAATATTTTGCACATGACCATGTGCTGAAACTCTTATATATGGAAAATATATGTCCACTGAGTTTCCTTGATTTTTCTCAAATATGTTTGAAGCATAAAAATAATTTTAACCTATTAAAGACCATTTATGGCCTAAAGAAAAAGCCTTTAAATAAAATATGAAAATAACTTTTAAAATTATATTTTTGTGGTTTCTGGGTGTCCTATATCTAATAGGAGTCAAATATGATTTTTAAAAGATTTTTCACACCCTTAATTAAGTACTTGTAGTTCAAGTCTCAATTCAGGGGTTTTTGGAAAACCTAATTTAGAAAATAGTTTTTGGCCAAAATATTTTTGCAAGAAATTATTTTTATGTCCTACACACATGGCATGATCATTGGGAAAGGTTTTGGATGAAGGAGAAGGAGTATAAGAGTTGGAGGATTTATTTGATTTTTAGAGCAACCAACACACAAAATCAAATCAAGCAAAGACCTAAACACTCAAAAGTTTTTGTCAAACCACAATTTATCATGATTTATTAGCTTAAGTGTTGTGACATGAAAATCAGGATGTGACAGTAGGATCTGTTCCTGTTCATGCTCAGGTACACAACGTCTACTAACACAATCTACTCCTTCTTTATAAAGGTGTGGGTCATCCCAGAAGTAATGTCTTAAATCATAAAAGAACTTTTTCTTTTGCTGGTATGTGAAACTAGGTGGTATAAATTTAGCAACAATGTAATTAGTTTCAACATTGATAGGATTACCTGAGATATAATTTTGATTCTTTGACCGTTCACCACCTTCGGATTTGTGCCTTCGAAGTTGTTGATTTTTATGGCACCGAAACGATAGACCTCCTCGATAACGTAAGGACCTTCCCACTTAGAGAGAAGTTTTCCTGCAAAAAATCTTAAACGAGAGTTGAATAGCAACACATAATCACCTACGTTAAACTCACGCTTTTGTATTCTTTTGTCATGCCATCTTTTAACTTTTTCTTTGAACATCTTGGCATTCTCATAGGCTTGGGTTCTCCATTCATCAAGTGAGCTAATATCAAATAACCTCTTCTCACCGGCAAGTTTGAAGTCATAGTTGAGCTCTTTAATAGCCCAATATGCTTTATGTTCAAGTTCAAGAGGTAAGTGACATGCTTTTCCATATACCATCTTATACGGAGACATACCCATAGGAGTTTTATATGCAGTTCTATAGGCCCATAATGCATCATCAAGTTTCTTGGACCAATTCTTTCTAGATCTATTGACAGTCTTTTGAAAAATTAATTTGAGCTCTCTATTGCTCAACTCTACTTGACCGCTAGACTGTGGGTGATAAGGAGATGCAATTCTATGATTAACATCATACTTAGCAAGCATTTTACGAAAAGCACCATGAATAAAATGTGAACCACCATCAGTCATGAGATATCTAGGGACTCCAAACCTTGAAAAAATAACTTCTTTAAGCATCTTAATAGAGGTGGTATGATCAGCACTACTAGTTGGAATAGCTTCTACCCACTTAGTAACGTAATCAACAACAACTAAAATATGTGTGTATCCATTAGAGGCAGGAAAAGGTCCCATATAATCAAAGCCCCAAACATCAAATGGTTCAATAACAAGAGAATAATTCATAGGCATTTCTTGACGTCTACTAATATTACCAATTCTTTGACATTCATCACAAGACAAGACAGACTTACGAGCATCTTTGAAGAGAGTAGGCCAATAAAAACCGGATTGCAATACCTTATGAGCAGTTGTATCTCCAGCGTGGTGTCCTCCATATGGTTCGGAGTGACACTTGCGTAGGATCTGTTCTTGTTCATGCTCAGGTACACAACGTCTACTAACACCATCTACTCCTTTATAAAGGTGTGGGTCATCCTAGAAGTAATGTCTTAAATCATAAAAGAACTTTTTCTTTTGCTGGTATGTGAAACTAGGTGGTATAAATTTAGCAACAATGTAATTAGTTTCAACATTGATAGGATTACCTGAGATATAATGTTTGATTCTTTGACCGTTCACCACCTTCGGATTTGTGCCTTCGAAGTTGTTGATTTTTATGGCACCGGAACGATAGACCTCCTCGATAACGTAAGGACCTTCCCACTTAGAGAGAAGTTTTCCTGCAAAAAATCTTAAACGAGAGTTGAATAGCAACACATAATCACCTATGTTAAACTCACCCTTTTGTATTCTATTGTCATGCCATCTTTTAAGTTTTTCTTTGAACAGCTTGGCATTCTCATAAGCTTGGGTTCTCCATTCATCAAGTGAGCTAATATCAAATAACCTCTTCTCACCGGCAAGTTTGAAGTCATAGTTGAGCTCTTTAATAGCCCAATATGCTTTATGTTCGAGTTCGAGAGGTAAGTGACATGCTTTTCCATATACCATCTTATACGGAGACATACCCATAGGAGTTTTATATGCAGTTCTATAGGCCCATAATGCATCATCAAGTTTCTTGGACCAATTCTTTCTAGATCTATTGACAGTCTTTTGAAAAATTAATTTGAGCTCTCTATTGCTCAACCCTACTTGACCGCTAGACTGTGGGTGATAAGGAGATGCAATTCTATGATTAACACCATACTTAGCAAGCATTTTATGAAAAGCACCATGAATAAAATGTGAACCACCATCATTCATGAGATATATAGGGACTCAAAACCTCAGAAAAATAATTTCTTTAAGCATCTTAATAGAGGTGTTATGATCAGCACTACTAATTGGAATAGCTTCTACCCACTTAGTAATGTAACCAACAACAACTAAAATATGTGTGTATCCATTAGAGGCAGGAAAAGGTGGTCCCATATAATCAAAGCCCCAAACATCAAATGGTTCAATAACAAGAGAATAATTCATAGGCATTTCTTGATGTCTACTAATATTACCAATTCTTTGACATTCATCACAAGACAAGACAAACTTACGGGCATCTTTGAAGAGAGTAGGCCAATAAAAACCATATTGCAATACCGTATGTGCCGTTTTATCTCCAGCGTGGTGTCCTCCATATGGTTCGGAGTGACACTTGCGTAGGATCTGTTCCTGTTCATGCTCAGGTACACAACGTCTACTAACACCATCTACTCCTTCTTTATAAAGGCGTGGGTCATCCCAGAAGTAATGTCTTAAATCACAAAAGAACTTTTTCTTTTGCTGGTATGTGAAACTAGGTGGTATAAATTTAGCAACAATGTAATTAGCATAATCAGCATACCATGGAGCAGTACGAGAAGCATTAATGACCGTTAATTGTTCATGAGGAAAGCTATCATCAATAGGTAGTGGGTCATCAAGAACATTCTCTAACCTAGACAAGTTGTCTGCAACGGGGTTCTCAGCTCCCTTTCTATCAATAATATGCAAATCAAATTCTTGGAGCAAGAGAACCCATCTAATAAGTCTAGGCTTAGCATCTTTCTTTCCCATAAGATATTTAATAGCAGCATGATCAGTGTGAATAGTTACTTTAGATTCAACAATGTAAGGACTGAACTTATCACATGCAAATACGACTGCTAAGAACTCTTTTTTAGTAGTAGCATAATTTCTCTGGGAAGTATAAAGAGTTTTACTAGCATACTAGATAACATTCAATTTCTTATCAACTCTTTGCCCTAGAACATCACCTACAGCATAATCACTAGCATCACACATAATTTCAAAGGTTAAATTCCAATCAGGTGGCTGAACAATAGGTGCAGTGATAAAAGCTTTCTTAAGTATTTCAAATGCTTCTACACAACCATCATCAAAGACAAAAGGAATATATTTTTGCAATAAATTAGTCAGAGGCCTAGAGATTTTAGAAAAGTCCTTAATGAACCTCCCATAAAAACCGGCATGACCAAGGAAACTTCTTATACCTTTAATGTCTTTGGGACATGTCATCTTTTCAACAACATCAACTTTAGCTTTATCAACTTCACCTCTTTCAGAAATTTTATGCCCCAAGACAATGCCTTCATTAACCATAAAGTGGCACTTTTCCCAATTCAAGACGAGACTAGTGTCTTCACATCTCTACAAAACTTGATCAAGGTTGCTCAAGCAATCATCAAAAGAGGATCCATACACGGAGAAATCATCCATGAATAGCTCACAAATCTTTTCACAAAAGTCAGAGAATATAGCCATCATGCATCTTTGAAAGGTAGCAGGTGCATTACATAAACCAAAAGGCATATGTCTATAAGCAAAAGTACCGAAAGGGCAAGTAAAAGTAGTTTTTGATTGATCCTCCGCTGACACAGGTATTTGAGAGAAACTAGAATAACCATCTAGAAAGCAGAAATGTGTATGTTTGGATAGTCTTTCTAGCATTTGATCAATAAAAGGTAAAGGGTAATGATCTTTCTTAGTAGCTTTATTTAATTTACGGAAATCAATTACCATCCTATAACCAGTAATAATTCTTTGCGGGATCAATTCATCTTTATCATTAGGAACAACAGTAATACCTCCCTTCTTAGGGACGCAATGGACATGGCTTACCCAATCACTATCAGCAATGGGATAAATTATACCTGCCTCAAGGAGCTTCAGTATCTCCTTTCTTACCACTTCTTTCATCTTAGGATTTAACCGTCGTTGAGGATCTCTAACTAGTTTGGCATCTTTCTCCAATTTTATTTTGTGTTGGCATAGAGTGGTACTAATGCCATTAAGATCATCCAGAGTATACCCAATAGCAGCATGGTGCTTCTTCAGAGTTTTCAATAATCTTTCCTCTTCTTGCTCTGAAAGGTTAACACTAATAATAACAGGATATATCTTCTTTTCATCAAGATAAGCATATTTAAGATTATCAGGTAAAGATTTGAGCTCAAACATGGGATCACCCTTGGTTGGAGGGGGATCCCCTAGGATTTCAACAGGTAAGTTGTGTTTCAGAATAGGACCCTGTTGAAGAAATACTTCATCTATTTCCCTTCTTTCATTCATAAACATATCATTTTCATGGTCTAGCAAATATTGTTCTAATGGATCAGTAGGAGGTACGGCAATAGAAGCAAGACCAATAATTTCATCCTTACTAGGCAATTATTTATCATGGGGTTATCTACGAAACTTAGCAAAATTAAACTCATGTTTCATATCCCCAAGCCAATTGTAACAACATCCTTTTTGCAATCAATCCTAGCATTAACAGTATTCAAGAAGGGTCTGCCAAATATAATGGGACAAAAGTCATCTTGTGGGGAACCAAGAACAAGAAAATCAGCGGGGTATTTAACTTTCCCACACAAGACTTCAACATCTCTAACAATCCCAACTGGTGCAATAGTATCTCTATTGGCAAGCTTAATGGTAACATCAATACCTTCTATTTCAGCGGGTGCGATATCATGCATAATTTCTTCATATAAGGAATGAGGTATTGCACTAGCACTAGTACCCATATCACATAAGCCATTATAACAGTGATCTCCTATTTTAACAGAAATAACATGCATGCCTACAACAGATCTATGTATCTTAGCATCTGGTCTAGCAATATTAGCAGCCTGTTCACAGAAGTAAATAATATGCCCATCTATATTATCATCCAAGAGATCTTTAACCTTAGCAATACTAGGTTCAACTTTAATTTGCTCAGGGGGTGTATATGTTCTAGTATTACTCTTATGAACAACAGTTGAAGCTTTAGTATGATCCTTTATTCTAACAGGAAAAGGTGGTTTCTCAACATAAGTAGTAGGAACAATAGGATCATTATAAGTAGTAGTCTTTTCTTCAACTATAATAGGTGCAACTACTTTTACTTCAATGGGAGGATTATATTTAAACCACTTCTCCTTAGGGAGATCAATGTGAGTAGCAAAAGATTCACATAAAGCAGCTACTATCTCAGAGTCAAGTCCATATTTAGCGCTAAATCCACGAAAAGCATCGGTATCCATAAAAGATTTAACACAATCAAACTTAGGTGTCATACCTGACTCCTTACCATCGTCGGAACCCCAATCTTTAGAGTTGTGTTTAATTCTTTCCAATAAATCCCACTTGAATTCAGTAGTCTTCAGCATGTAAGAACCAGCACGGGAAGTATCGAGCATGGTGCGATCATTGAGAGAAAGCCGAGCATAAATTTTTTGAATAATCATTTCTCTTGAGAGCTCATGATTGGGGCATGAATATAACATTGACTTAAGCCTCCCCCAAGCTTGAGCGATGCTTTCTCCTTCGCGAGGCCAGAAATTATATATGTAATTATGATCACGATGAACAAGATGCATAGGATAGAACTTCTGGTGAAATTCCAACTTCAATCGTTTATAGTTCCAAGACCCATATTATCACATAGCCTATACCATGTCAATGCATCTCCCTTCAAAGATAAAGGGAAGACCTTCCTCTTGACAACATCATCGGGAATACCTGCAAGCTTAAATAATCCACAAATTTCATCCACAAAGATAAGGTGTAAATTGGGATGCAATGTTCCATCTCATGCAAAGGGATTAGCTAGCAGTTTCTCTATCATACCCGAAGGAATCTCAAAGTAAACATTTTCAGTAGGTTCAGTAGGTTGAGGAGCAACTCTTTGCTCTACTGGTCGGGGCGAAGATACCCCGAACAGGCCCTCAAAGGATTAGTATCCATAGTAACAAGTGAAAGAAAATTTCAGCACACTATATAAATGTTTCCTTACCAAGTTCCACTCACCAAAGGCGCTTCACTCCCCGGCAACGGCGCCAGAAAAGAGTCTTGACGACCCACAAGTATAGGGGATCTATCGTAGTCCTTTTGATAAGTAAGAGTGTCGAACCCAACGAGCAGCGAAAGGAAACGATAAGCGGTTTTCAGTAAGGTATTCTCTGCAAGCGCTGAAATTGTAGGTAACAGACAGTTTTGTGTTAAGATAATTTGTAAGGGGTAACAAGAAATGAAAGTAAATAAAGTGTAGCAAGGTGGACCAATCATTATTGTAGCAAAGGACAAGCCTGGACAATTTCTTATAATGAGAAAAGAGCTCCCGAGGACACATGGGAATTATCGTCAAGCTAGTTTGCATCACACTCATATGATTCGCGTTCGGTACTTTAATAATTTGATATGTGGGTGGACTGGTGCTTGGGTACTGCCCTTTCTTGGAAAATCATCCCACTTATGATTAACCCCTATTGCAAGCATCCTCAACTACAAAAGAAGTATTAAGGTAAACCTAACCACAGCATCAGGCATATGGATCCAGATCAGCCCCTTACAAAAGCAACACATAAACTAGGGTTTAAGCTTCTGTCACTCTAGCAACCCATCATCTACTTATTACTTCCCAATGCCTTCCTCTAGGCCCAAATAATGGTGAAGTGTCATGTAGTCGACGTTCACATAACACCACTAGAGGAGAGATGACATACATCTCATCAAAATATCGAACGAATACCAAATTCACATGACTACTAATAGCAAGACTTCACCCATGTCCTCAGGAACAAACGTAACTACTCACAAATCATATTCATGTTCATAATCAGAAGAGTATTGAGGGAGTCCTGGATTAGGGGGTATCCGGACAGCCGGACTGTATACTTTGTCCGGACTATTGGAGCATGAAGATACAAGACTCAAGATTCCGTCCCGTGTCCGGATGGGACTCTCCTTTGCGTGGAAGACAAGCTTGGCGATCCAGATATTATATTTCCTTCCTTGTAACCGACTCCATGTAAACCCTAGCCCCCTCCGGTGTCTATATAAACCGGAGGGTTTAGTCCTTAGAGGGACGATCACAATCATAATCATCATAGGCTAGCTTCTAGGGTTTAGCCTCTACAATCTCGTGGTAGATCAACTCTTGTACTACTCATATCATCAATATCAACCAAGCAGGAAGTAGGGTTTTACCTCCATCGAGAGGGCCCAAACCTGGGTAAACATTGTGTCCCTTGCCTCCTATTACCATTAGCCTAAGACGCACAGATCGGGACCCCCTACCCGAGATCCGCCGGTTTTGACACAGACATTGGTGCTTTCATTGAGAGTTCCTCTGTGCCGTCGCTGTAAGGCTCAATGGCCCATCTCGTTGTCGAGGACAACATCACCTCTGGGGGAGCTCTGGCTGTAGGTCAAATTCTTCGACTAGGTGGCTTCATCATGGCCGCCCCATCGGCTGTCTCGCCGATGATGACCTCTCGGGTCATCACGAATAGCCTCCACGTCAATTCGGAACTCGCCGAACAGATGGATCCAATAGAGCTCTCCTCCCTTAATGAGCTCTTGGATTGCATCGCCGCTTTGGGAGTCGCCACAGACTATGACTGGATTGGGCTTAAACCCGACCAGAGGGATATTAATACCCCGCCGGTCACCCATGAGATAGCGGTAGTGGAGGAGCCACACATGGACCGTCCCTCTATTCTGAGGATGAACTATGTCCGGATCACCGAGCTCTCTGAGCCGGATACCCGTCCGCAGGAGGAAACAACCCAGATCCCGAGCTTAGAATCGGGCAACGGGTCGGAGAAATCGGGCGACATCCCAGAACCCGAGCCGTCGAGCCCAGGAGTTCCCCCACCCCAGGGCGATAGATCGGACCAGAATCCAGATTCAACTACATCCACCCACCCGGACTTAAACCGTCTCTTCCATATTAGACAAGAGCCACAAGAGACAGTACATCACTACCGGGCCATATTCCTCCTTGTGATAATCAAGGTCAAGGACTGTCGCGAGGAGGACGCAATTTCAATTTTTTGCAAAAATTGCACGGACAAAGGAATCCTCAATGCTATAAGTCGCCGTGACATAGTACACTTTGCTAACTTAGCAGCCATAGTACAGAAGTACTGCATGATGGAAAGCACCTGGAAATCCGAAACAGAATTTTGGGATAGTCCGGCTCTCACCAAAACCTTTGTCCAAACAAAACATGCGAACTCTCATAGTTCGGCCGATTCAATCACCAAGAAACCAAAGCCCACCCCAGGACGCGGAACCGTATTGGAAGAATGGCTCAATGGGCCATGCAAAATCCACAGCTCGCCGGATACCACACGAACACACAGCCTTAGAGCATGTTGGATACTCTGACAGGTAGCAAAAAGTGGCGAGGATCTTCTTGTAAGCCATAAAGCAGAACAACATCCCGCCAAAGAAAACAATACGGTACTAACAGTCTTCGAGACTTTCGCCTCAAATAATAGGTGTAAGCGAGCCCATCGAAATCTCGCTGAAGTTTACCACGTGGCAAAAATAAACCCGTGGAACGACACTGCCATAACTTTCAGTGCCAGTGACGAACCCCAATTCCAGACAGTCCGGGCACCGGCCGCATTGGTCCTTAGCCCAATCGTGGATGGCTTTCGGCTCACCAAAGTACTCATGGACGGCGGAAGTGGACTAAACTTGATCTATGAAGAAACACTCAGCAAAATGGAAATGGAAAAAGTCGCATTGAGCAGAGCGGCACAACCTTCAGGTCATCCCTAGTCGAGAGGCACGGTGTGCGGGAAAATCACACTCAATGTAGTATTCGGCACCCCGGAGAATTACACATCCGAAGAAATTACATTCCAAGTGGCTCCTTTCAGCAACGGATACCACGCCCTTTTAGGGCGGGACGCATTTGCAAGCTTTCAAGATATACCCCATTATGGATACATGAAGCTTAAAATGCCCGGACCCAATGGAATCATCACTCTAGCCAGTGACCCGGACGTTGCACTCCGCGCCGAAAACAAAACTGCAGCACTTTCCCTCGAGGCATTATCTGAAGCCCTAGCAGCCGAAGAACTAACAACACTGCGCACAACAGTGGACAGGGATGGCGTGATACTTGAAAAAGACCCAAGTCCACATCATTCAAACCCTTAGATGAGATAGTCAAATTCTAGGTCCATCCAACAGACCCCACCAAGACAGCTTCCATCAGGACACAGTTGAACCCCACAATGGATGCCGCACTACGCGAATTCCTATGCGAGAATTGGGACATTTTCACCTGGCATCCTTCGGACATGCCGGGCATCCCACGCGAGCTGGCCGAACACAACCTCAACATACTAAAAGGATACAAGCCAGTCAAACAGACTCTTAGGCGCTTCTCAGAGCCTAAACGGCAAGCCATGGGAGAAGAGCTAGCCAAGCTACTTGAGGCTGGATTCATCAGAGACATCAAGCATCCGGACTGGCTGGCAAACCTGGTGATGGTACCGAAGAAGGACAAATCCTGGCGCCTATGCGTCGACTTCAAAGACCTCAACAAGGCTTGCCCCAAGGATCCCTTCCCCCTCCCTCGCATCGACCAGATCATAGACGCCACCGCAGGACACGACTCACTGTGTTTCCTCGACGCATACTCTGGATACCATCAAATAAAAATGGCAGAGTCGGACCAAGCTGCAACGGCCTTCATAACACCATATGGTCCCTTCTGCTTTAACACTATGCCTTTCAGGCTCAAAAATGCCGGCGCAACCTATCAACGCATGATTCAAACATGCCTGGAGAAGCAAGTCGGCAAAACAGTGGAGGCATACGTGGATGACGTGGTCATAAAAACAAGGCACGCCAAAACCCTAATAGATGACTTGAGGCTTACGTTCGACAATCTCCGGACATACGAAATCAAGCTAAACCCGGAAAAATGTGTTTTCGGCGTACCCTTCAGAAAGTTGCTCGGCTTCATCGTTTCCAACAGAGGAATTGAAGCAAATCCAGCAAAAATCCGAGCTCTGTCGCAGTTGGCTATCCCAACAGACCTCAAGCATATCCAGAAACTAGCTGGGTGCGTGGCTGCTCTAAGCCGCTTTATCTCTCGATTAGGAGAAAAGGCACTACCTCTTTACCGCCTTCTTTGGCGCACCGAACACTTCATATGGAAGGATGCAGTTAAGGCTGGACTAGACGAAATAAAGACCTTATTGGCCAGTAATCTAGTCCTAACAGCGCCAAATATTGGAGAACCTATGCTATTGTACATAGCTGCAACACATCAGGTTGTAAGTGTCGTGCTCGTCGTCGAACGAGAGGTTGATGGATACAAATTCCCGCTCCAAAAGCCGGTATATTACGTATCCACGGTCCTCACCCCATGCAAATCCCGATACCCACACTACCAAAAGATAGCATACGCGGTCTTCATGGCATCCCAGAAGCTATGCCATTACTTCCAAGAGTGCTCAATCACGGTGGCCTCTGAAGTACCACTCAACGACATAATAAATAACCGCGACGCTACAGGCCGGATTGCTAAGTGGGCTATCGAGCTCCTTCCGTTCGACATAACATACAAACCACGACGGGCTATCAAGTCGCAAGTACTGGCTGACTTTGTCGCCGAATGGACAGAAGCCGAACTCCCTAAAGAGTACGACGCATACTCTAACTGGATCATGCACTTTGACGGCTCTAAAATGCCGGCCGGATTGGGAGCAGGTGTAGTCCTGACATCTCCCACCGGAGACACGGTCCAATACGTACTCCAAATATTATATATAGACTCCAACAACGCAGCCGAATATGAGGCCTTGTTGCATGGTCTTCGGATGGTAGTCTCTATGGGCATTCAACGCCTGGAGGTGCGTGGGGATTTAAACCTAGCAATATCACAAATAAATGGAGACTTTGATGCCAAGGATCCGAAAATGGCGGCCTATTGCAATGCCGTCCTCAAAATGTCAGCCTGGTTCGGGGGGGGGGGGCTCAAATTCCACCATATGGCTCGAGAAAACAACCAAGCGGATATCCTCGCCCGCATCGGCGCTAAACGCGACCCTGTCCCACCTAACATATTCCTGGAAATTCTATTCAAGCCATCCGTGGTATGGGAAGGGGAGTCCGGCAACACTAGCACAGACCCGAATACACCCCCAGACTCCGAACCATCCGACGTAATCGGAGGCTCCGCCACCGAAATAACACCCTCGGCCCACGAAATCATGGCTGTAATTGCCCCGTGGACCGAGCCTTTCTTGGCCTACCTAAACAGGCAGGAGCTCCCCGAGGACCAAAATGAAGCACATTGCATCGTGCGACGTTCCAAAGCCTACAAGGTCCATGAGGGGGAACTCTAAAAGAAAAGTGCGACCGGAGTGCTCCAAAGGTGCATCTTCGAAGAGGAAGGGTGGCAGCTCTTGGTTGAAAGTCATGCCGGACTGGGCGGGCACGACGCCGCGGCTCGAGCACTAGTCAGCAAGGCCTTCCGACAGCCCGAGCAGACGCACAGGACCTTGTCCAGCACTACGTCGGTTGCCAACTCTTTGCCAATAAGAGTCATATGCCCCCTACCTCTCTCCAAACAATCCCCATAACATGGCCCTTCGCGGTCTGGGGGCTGGATATGGTTGGACCCCTTAAAGGGGGAAGCCATAAGAAAAAATACTTATTGGTCATGGTGGACAAGTTCACCAAATGGATAGAAGCTAAACCAGTCAAAACGGCCGAATCCGGACTAGTGATAGACTTCATATCCGGGGTTGTACACCGATATGGCGTCCCCCGCAGCATCATCACTGATAATGGCTCAAACTTCACAGCCGATGAAGTGAAAACCTGGTGCGGCAAGATGGGTATTAAGCTCGATTACGCCTCCGTCTACCATCCCCAAACAAACGGACAGGTCGAACGTGCAAACGGTCTCATCATGAGCGGCATCAAACCCAGACTAGTGCGTTCCTTGATAGAATCGGACACACACTAGGTCGAGGAGCTCGACTCCGTACTCTGGGGGCTGCGGACCACACCGAATCGCACCACCGGATACACACCATTTTTTATGGTATACGGTGCAGAAGCAGTACTACCCTGCGATATAATACACGATTCACCTCGCGTACGCATGTATGAAGAGAAGGAAGCCGAGCTAGACTGGCAGGACAACTTAGATGCCCTGGAGGAGGAGCGCGATGTCGCAAAGGCCCGTTCCGCATTCTATTAGCAGCAGGCTCGACGGTACCAAAGCAGAGAAGTGCGGGCCAAAACTTATAATATTGGCGAACTCGTTCTACGCCTACCGGAGAAGAACTCAAACTTAAGTGGGAGGGTCCCTTTGTTATTGACAAATTTCTCACCGGAGGAGCGTACCGCTTACGTAATGCATCCAATAACAGACTCGAGCCGAACCCATGGAACGCGGCCAGACTCCGGAGATTCTACGCTTAACGCTGAACTCAGTGTTCGTCTCCTTACCACTCCTTTTCATTATGTTCCTCCCCTTTTTTCCTTTCTCGTTCTTTTTCATCCTTCACACAAATTCCTCAATACAGTGCGGATGCTCGGATCGCTCCGACCGCACTAGGTGTGTAAGTCATACCTGGGGGTTTCCTATACGGAAGCTAAATATAATTGCTTTCATGGCTTCTTGCTATCACATATGCGTTCTTTTTCCATATGTGCCTTTTCTTCACCATTATATGCATCGATATGACTTAAGATGTGGCCATGCTGGGATGCCTGGCTCTTGTATTTATGCCCTATGTTCCCATTAATTCGGCTAGGGCATAAGGGGAGCACCTCCGTGATTATTACTGCCGGTTGAGCCGGATGTGTACCTCAGACTGGGTGAAGCCGAAAGCTAGCGTTCTTAAGGGAATGTTCGGTCGGTGAACATAATATGTTCTTTTTCGTTTATCACGATGTGAACCCCCAAAAGCTTTTCATCCTGCGTCTCTGTTCGCAGTCCGGACATGTACATTGGTGCATGCGCACCCAGGTAAAGGAACCCCTAACGGAACTATTCTCCCTGGAAGATGTTTCTTACTATGCATGTAATATAACATAACTAGTTGGGTACGTGTCTGTTCAAGCACTTATGACCCCTACGCCTGGTTTCCATGCATACCCCGGTTCTGCATAACTGAGCGGGTATTCGGATACACCCTGGACTGTTGGATCCGGGGGCTGAAGCGAAAATGTCCGCCATGACAAATGATTTTAATCCGGCTAGGGACTACATATGTCCATTGAATTACGTAGTCATTTAGACTGACTATATTCTTCCTCTATACCATCCAACATGCTATCTAGCTTACAATCCTGTTGGGAATACTTTGCGGCTAACGCTACCTGGTCATACACCAGACTCACGGGAATTTCTTGCCCATCTGGCCCCGTCGGTCCGACTTCGGCCATATGGTTCGGGTCCAGCTTGGTGTAGCGCGTCTTCACCATAGCCCATGCTTCTCTTGCACCTTGTCGGCAGACTGACATCTTCCACAATCGGAAGCACCGCCGTGCTCCTTGAAGCATATCCACGAGCTCCCCATGCCTTTCGGCAGGGAAATGGATGGCCACAAGGCCTGGGCAATACCCTGCATCACATTCCGAGCTCATTCATGCAGTTGTGAGAGGTCTTGCAGTAGATCACCTACGGACGCGGGCATCTCCTCTTCAGGACGGCCCATCAGCATACCTACAGATACAAACTCTTTCAATATGCTTCCTCGCCGAGCTGTACTACAATTCGTCTAGGCACTTACCATAAATGCCGCGACGGAGCCTTCGGTTCTCCTTGACGGAGTCCGCCAGCTGAGCGCGAACATCTCCTAATTCAACGCCCAGCCGGACGTTGGCATCTTGAAGATTGTTCTTCTCCTGCTTCACTTGCGTAAGAATACGCTCGCCAGCTTTTAGCTGCCTTCGGAGATGTGACTCGTCACCTCCTACGACCTCCGGATTCACCCCGGGATTGTGTGTAGAATTTTCTGTTAGACTTATCATATAAGCCACTTACTAACTGGTACACTTCCACACAATTGAGACAAATGTTACCAAATGAGGCCTTCTGGGATTCCTCTAGCCTGGCAACCGTGGCCCTCAGCTGGGTCTTGCACTCCTCCAGCTCTCGAGACAATTGTTCATTCTTATCTACAAGGACCTGTGCATAAATTGATCCTTAAAACAGTTGTTCCAAACGTTTCAAGTCTCAGGGGCTACTGCTATACATGCTTATAAAATTTTCTTACCCGTATGTCTTTGGCATACTAGTCCGTCGCACGGGCAAGCCCTCCTTGAGCAGCTCGAATGTATGCGTCTCCCGGATTGAAGGCATTAAAAGCCTCTTCAGAAAAGATGTTGTTGCGAAGTACGACCCGTCGGCGCCGGTGATTCATAGCACCCTCTACTTCAGAATTCGTGGCAGAAAGCATATCCGCATCCTCTGTCGGAGGACAATTCGGCATCGGCCCCGTGTCCGCTTCCTCCCTCGAAGCCAGTCCTGGAATCCGGCTGGTGGAGGCGTGATTGGCAGGATCTCCGGATATAGTCCGGCTACTCTTCTTTCTACAAGGACACAAAGGACGCTATCACATTTCAAACACAATAATCACAGAGCGGGTTTTTACCATACCTCTGTAGCGGCGTTTCGGCCCTAACCGCCTTCCTCTTAAACCTTCCCGATTCGGACGCCCTTTGCCGACAAGCCCCTAGGGGCTCGGCTTTGCATTCCGACTGTCGTCTCTACAAAAATACAATATTCCAAGCATTAGGCATGACATCGGAAGGGATTCCTCTTCAGAGGATAGGTTTTTTTGGCTTTGCTTACACGCGATGCAGGTAGCAGTCCGGGATAGTCGGCAATAATGGCCACTAAGGCGCCATCGCAGCTCGACTGATAAAATGTCCCATTGACAAGCTCCACTGTAATATCCGGGTCTTCTTCGAGTCCTGGATTGAAGGCCCTTCCGGGGTCCTCTGGTTGCGGGGAGGGGCTAGAGAATCCTTCTACAGCCCTCCTCAGTTCCTGCTCAGAGATATCGAGGTAAATAATCTTGACGAAGAGCGCCAGAATGAATGAAGCGGGGGAAAGAGTAACGACTTACCCAGCTTGGAGGGTTATACATAGAAAACCCATCCCACGGTTTGATATGAAGGAATTCCTCTTCTTCTCCTTTATACAAATCGGACAACATCCTCGCCAGAGCGGTGGCGGAGTCCGGACCCTTGCGACCACAGCGGGTGGCATCATCTTCCCCGTTGTAGTGCCACATGGGCTTCCCCCGATACTGAAGCGGTTGCACTCCCCGCATTACACATATGGCCATAACCTCGACTATTGTCAGCCCTGATTTGGCCAGTAACTTTATCCTGTTCATCAGGAAGTGTACTTTTCTGGTATCCTCCTCCTAGGGGCCCCGAGGGCACCAACTTCGGCGTGCCTTCGGCGGAGCATTGCTGAACTCAGGGAGACCTGTCCGGACTAGATCCAGAAGGGGAACGTCATCAACATAAAACCACTCCGAGGGCCAGTCCTCCAGTGCCTTCTTGGGAGTGTCGGATAGGTATCCGGTCTCGGTGACGCGCCATACTTCGGCTCTACCCACTTGTTATATGTATTCCCCCTGGTTGTGAGGGACGAGGCAGAACAACTTCTTCCATAATTTGAAGTGAGCCTCACAGCCCAGAAATAGTTCACAAAGGGCGATGTATCCTGCTATGTGCAGCACGGAGGCAGGGGTAAAGTGGTGCAGCTGGAGGCCGTAGAACTCCAGGAGTGCGCAAAGGAATGGTGGATTGGAAACCCGACGCCTCTTAGCAGATGCGGGATGAAGCATATTCGCTCCCCCAGGGATGGATTAGGAGATCTCTCCGCTTGCTCCCCGCCATTATAGGTGGCTAGTCCGGCTCAGACAGGGACCATGAACGCCGGTGGAAGAAACCCCTGGGTCTGCAGCTCTATTAAGCAGTTTTGAGGAACAGAACATTCTTCCCAGTCACCTGTCCTAGAGCTACGGGAGCGAGAGGAGGAGCTGCGACAACCGGCCAGGCTGAATGATTCTTTCTGGGCGCGCTCTGTCAGGTGCTCGCTCAAGGGAAGAAGGTGGAGTTTGGATCTGAGAATCCCCGTCCCTTCAAATAGATGTTTTTTTGGACTGGGGAGGCAAATGCAAACATCCCTCGGCTCCTTGCATTCGCTCGACACGTGGAGATGGTCATTATTGAAACACAGAAGCCGAGGAGTACGACCGGACACCGTTCGTTACAACAAGTACTTTGGAGTATTCAGAGATGGAACCCGCCTTGCAATGCCGAAGACAAAACTGCGCGCCGGACTCATCGTCATTAAAGCCTGGTTTAGGGGCTACTGAGGGAGTCCTTGATTAGGGGGTATCCGGACAGCCGGACTGTATACTTTGTCCGGACTATTGGAGCGTGAAGATACAAGACTCAAGACTCCACCCCGTGTCCGGATGGGACTCTCCTTCGCGTGGAAGACAAGCTTGGCGATCCGGATATTATATTTCCTTCCTCGTAACCGACTCCATGTAAACCCTAGCGCCCTCCAGTGTCTATATAAACCGGAGGGTTTAGTCCTTAGAGGGACGATCACAATCATAATCATCATAGGCTAGCTTCCAGGGTTTAGCCTCTACGACCTCGTGGTAGATCAACTCTTGTACTACTCATATCATCAATATCAATCAAGCAGGAAGTAGGGTTTTACCTCCATCGAGAGGGCCCGAACCAAGGTAAACATTTTGTCCCTTGCCTCCTGTTACCATTAGCCTAAGATGCACAGATCGGGACCCCCTACCCGAGATCCGCCGGTTTTGACATCGACAAGTATTTATATGCATTAAGGATCTGAACATATGATCTTCCACCAAGTAAACCAATTAGCATCAACTACAAGGAGTAATCAACACTACTAGCAACCCACAGGTACCAATTTGTGGTTTTGATACAAGATTGGATACAAGAGATGAACTAGGGTTTTGAGAGGAGATGGTGCTGGTGAAGATGTTGATGGAGATTGACCCCCTCCCGATGAGAGGATCGTTGGTGATGACGATGGTGATGATTTCCCCCTCCCAGAGGGAAGTTTCCTTGGCAGAACAGCTCCGTCGGAGCCCTAGATTGGTTCCGCCAAGGTTCCGCCTCTTGGCGGCAGAGTTTCATCCCATAAGCTTGCTTTTGATTTTTTTCCAGTGTAAAGGCCTTCATATAGAAGAAGATGGGCACCGGAGGGCCACCAGGGGGCCCAGGAGACAGGGGGGTGGGCCCCCACCCTCCTGGCTAGGGTGTGGGCCCCCTCTGGTATTTTCTTCGCTCAATAATTCTTATTAATTCCAAAAGTGACATCCATGGAGTTTCAGGATTTTTGGAGCTGTGCAGAATAGGTTTCCAATATTTGCTCCTTTTCCAGCCATAATCCCAGCTGCCGGCATTCTCCCTCTTCATGATAAACCTTGTAAAATAAGAGAGAATAGCCATAAGTATTGTGACATAATATGTAATAACAACCCATAATGCAATAAATATCGATATAAAAGCATGATGCAAAATGGACGTATCAGGGAGGCAACCTAAGGCTCCACAAGTGGCCGGCAGCCACCTTGGGCCTTGCCCTAGCCGCCCCCTTGCCTTTCTTAGACGCGTGGGGAAAGGCAGGGGAGGATGTCGCCCCCTTTCCTTTCTCCCATGAGGAGGGAAAGGCAGGAGGGGCTAACCCTCCCCCTTTCCTTCCCTTAGGGCCGGCGGCTAGGGAGATGGCACGCCAGCCCCCCTTGTGGGCTGGTGTGTGCGTCCCCTTGGCCGATTAGGCCCATAGACCTCTCGGGGCCTCCCGGAACTGCTTTCGGTGATCTGATGAATACCCGGTTCACTCTGAAACCTTTCTGATGTCCAAATATCATCGTCCTATATATCAATCTTTACCTCCGGACCATTCCGGAGCTCCTCATCATGTCCATGATCTCATCTGAGACTCCGAACAAGATTCGTTCATCAAATCACATAACTCATATATTATTATATCATCAATGAACGTTAAGCGTGCGGACCCAACGGGTTCGAGAACTATGTAGACATGACCGAGACACCTCTCTGGCCAATAACCAATAGCGAAACCTAGGTGCCCATATTGGTTCCTACATTGTCTACCAAGATCTTTATCGGTCGAACTTTATGACAACATACATAATTCCCTTTGTCTATCGGTATGTTACTTGCCTAAGATTCGATTGTCGGTATCTTCATACCTAGTTCAATCTCGGTACTGGCAAGTCTCTTTACTTGTTTTGTAATACATCATCTTGCAACTAACTCCTTAGTCACTTTGCTTGCAAGCTTCTTGTGATGTGTATTACCGAGAGGGCCTAGAGATACCTCTCTGATACACGGAGTGACAAATCCCAATCTTGATTCACGCCAACTCAACAAACACCTTCAGAGATACCTGTAGAGAATCTTTATGATCACCCTGTTACATTGTGATGTTTGATAACACACAAGGTATTCCTCCGGTATCCTGGAGTTGCATGATCTCATAGTCGAAGGAATATGTATTTGACATTAAGAAAGTAGTAGCAATAAACTGAACGATCATATGCTAAGCTAACAGATGGGTCTTTTCCATCACATCATTCTCCTAATGATGTGATCCCGTTATCAAATGACAACTCATGTCTATGGTTAGGAAACCTTAACCATCTTTGATCAACGAGCTAGTCTAGTAGAGGCTCACTAGGGACACAATATTTGTTTATGTATGCACACATGTATTTAAGTTTCCAGTCAATACAATTCTAGCAAGAATAATAAACCTTTATCATGATTAAGGAAATATAATAATAACCATTTTGTTGTGCCTCTAGGGCATATTTCCATCAAGTTTTTCTAATGTCATACTCCTAATGTTGTTTTGAGATTAACGTTACACTTAACGATATCTCAAGAGTTGAGCTAGTCTAATAGGCCGGACTAGGAATCTTATTTTACCGTTTATGGTTCTATATGTGCATATGTGTTTTCCACTGAATCACATATTTCAGGATCATAGTACTTATAACATAGAATATAAAATCTTAATTATGAACACTGAAATATAATAATACAATATTATTGCCTCTAGGGCATACTTCCAACAAACTCACACTTGCACTACAGTCAATAATCTAGTTAGCACATTTTCTTTTACACCAATGGCAATCTGGTGTTTAATTCATGCTTTGCTTGTGGTATAGTCTTTGTCCTGTTAGATCTTGACAACTTCAGATCCGCGTATATCATTTGCGTTTCTATGAATCTATTATGCTTTCATGAGAATTCATACTTTGTGTGAAACATCTTTTATGTATTGAATCACTGTTAGAATCCATGATTCCTTAGATTGAGGTATGGAACCGTCATTAAGAAAAATGTTTCATTGGTACAATCATCTAGAAACCATACCAAGCTCATAAATGAACTTTTGATTCATCACCCTCCATCGTAGCTTCTAAAGCGACAATATACTCAACATGTGAGACTGCTGTTATAGAATTCACCACAGTAACTTTCTTGGACCAATTCCAACTTACTGTGCCACCATAAATCATTTATTAAAATTGAAAATCGTTTGGAGAACTAATGAAGATTTTATTGGTGTACTACTTACTATGAGCCCGTACTCATGTAACTCTTTACAACAATAACTACATCTTCTTTGTATGCGAGAAACGTGTCATTAGTACTTCATGACATTTTTCACTGTTGTCCTATGATCAACAATTTGATCATTCTGGGAACTTTACTCACAACTTACTTTGAGTACTGGATATATATGGTTGTTTACATACCATGGAACATATTTAACACAAATATGATTGTATTTCGCTCATCAGTATTTCAGAATACTGATTCTTGCTTAAAACTCCTTCCATGTGACTTTTACAAGAAACTCTTCTTGCGTATTTCATATTAAACTGCTTTAGTATTCTGTCAATATGTATTTTGGCTAAGCCTAATTAGACACTACTATCTCCATAGATTATTATGTTTAATACCAACACTATATATTGCCTAAGTACTTTACCCAAAAACTAGTTTCGATAAAGTCTTAATCCGTGTCAAGAAATTTATATAATTTCCAATCAACATAGTGTTTAAAAAATTATCATGCTCTCTCTTACTTTGTTCCAAATACAAGCATATTTTCTTTTCTTGATGAGATCAAATTGTTTGACCATTTCATCAATACGAAGATTCCAACTCCACTATGCTTGCTTTAGATCATTATAGGATCCCTTCAAGTTTGAAAACTTACTAGCATCCTCTAGGTCGACAATATTACCTTGGATCGTATCAAATATACAACCTTGGTTCTATTTCCATCCCAGGGTAATCATCTTGACGTCCATCTATTATATCTCATAATTGAAATATTTAGTAATTGCTAATTTAACTCGAACTGACTTTACGTTGTTGTGATGAACAATCTTGTCAGTCAACTACTTGATCTTGTCACAAACTATTTGTAACAAGTAAAGCATTATATTTTTTTATCTTTGTCAGTTTATAGATCCATTACTATTCTTTAGACCCTAAGTATTTCAAAGGGTTCATCAACTTCTAAGCTTGATTTATGTGTATGGATACTATCTCAGATTATGTTGGCATATAGCCAATTTTCGGAGTAAGGACCCATCATTGCTTCTTGTGTATTATGTGTTCATTGTTTGTTCGACAATATTTTGTCTACACACCACAAAAAGCTGCACAAATTTGCTCAACCTATATAGTTCAACTGCAAATTCGACCGTACTCTCTATATATCATGTAGAGGTTTTCTTATCAGTTGTGGGAGGAAATTATAGAATTTATTCCAGTGTTTCTTTTCTTTGACCTGATCACGAAGATTCTGCAATCTTATTGAGTTGCACTGTCCTCCCACTCACTCTTTTGCAGAGAACATTTTCTACAAAATTTCCGCACTCTATGGCAAAACACTTTGCCTCGGTGTAGTGATAGAGGAATACCCAATCATTTGGGATAACCTACAAAGTATCATTTATTTCAACAAATTTAATGGCGCTCTTTTTAGTGTAAAAGGCATAGTCTCTAAAGCATAACATTAAAATGTATATTGGCAAAATAATCAATCATCTTTGATCTCACCATGTCATACATAGCTTCATTACATCTACTCAAAACATTATAATCTTAGTAATGTTCTGGGAGGTGCAAGCTGTAATTTCTTTTCACAACTTATTAGACATTCGCTAAATCTGTAACTCAAATATTTGTTTCAGAACTCCAATTGTAGAAACATAATTTTTGTTACAATTAGTTCTATTTCACTATGGAAAAACCTTCTGATAGATCCAGACTTATGTCTTAGTAAATATAAATATCTACTTGAGTCATCCTTGAAGATGGATAAATCCACTGCTTGCAACAATACTTATTGGACTACACACATCAATATGCATGTTCCAATTATTTTTTTGCTCGTTCTTTATGGCCCGTGAATGGTAGTTTAGTTCACTTTGCTATTTGGACGAAAGCTGCCAGTGTCAGATGACTTCAAAATCCATCACTATGGAATTTCTCGATGCTAATTTCTCCAATGTGACTAAATGCAATGCCACACATATGTGGTATTCTTTTAGTATTATGACATCCAGCGTCAGTGTTATGTATGTTCATTTTTATCATCAATATTCATAACATACATTCTATTCACAATAAGAGTATGGCCTTTCATAACATCGAACAACTATTGTTCTCTAATGAACAACCAAATTGCTACTTCTATGTAATAGGCTAGAGTGCACAAAACTCTAAAATGAATTATAACAATAAATGCAGAGGTAATAAGCTGATGGGAAGTCCTGTAACTCCTATAAAGTTTCCATCAAATATTTTAACCTCAGTATTTGTTAGTTATTTAGGCTGTTGTAGTTTCTTGTAATGATTCACAACAATATACAATCGAGTCAATATCCCTGTGAACGACTTTTAACCACAATATCAAAAAAGATCATAATTCTCAAGAACTACACTTGACCAACTTTCTCTACATCTTATAACTTGTATGACATTCATACCTGAGCTGGACATTCGAGTCTTCTTTTCCTCCTGCCTTTTACTTCTCATAGTTTTACTTCCAATATTTCCCTACTCAGAAAAGAAGCATCCAACTTCTAATAGTGGTGTGAGCCCCGAACTTCCATAAGCATGTAAGTATTATTACATCCTTCAGATTTGTTCTTTCTCTTTAAGTTCTTACCATCAACTCATGACTAGCGTTCTTCCGGATCTTATGTAGTTCATTCTTAACCATAGCTGAACGCTTCACTAGATCTCGAAACAAAACACTTATTTAGATATTGCATATCTTTTAATGTTTGTTTGTTTCTGAAAACAATTTTTAGATCCAAGAATATCAGATAACTATCCCAAACATTTTGAAGTTCGGGTTTCTTGGAAGCAAGCAGACCGTAGTCTAATTCTAGCCTTTTGGATTGATAAACATGAGTCTCATTGTCCTTGGCTTCCGCATGAGAGTATTGAGAGCATGCGATAGGACAAAATTCTTCTCAACGCTCTAGAGGTCGATCCTCTCATTACGTTTACCAATCATAATGATTCAACCAGATAAAACAACTAATCAATTTCAACAGAAAATGTGGAACCATGAGCCATTATTCTATAACTATAATGCAAAGTACACATAAATGTTGTTCATAATTAATTTGAAGTGCTGATTAAACTTAATTAATTCATAATTGTGTCCCCACTCAAATCAATATCTCTCATAATTGATAGTGAGTGACTCAAGACCCTGATCTTGTTCATAGCCATTGATATGGACATCACTTATGACGTGAATTTTGACCGATGGGCAATCTTTTGCTGATCATATCTCCATACGACTCTTGTTCCTCTTTCGATGCTTTGTGCTATGAGTTCAGAATGATTCTTACAGAACTTCAGGAAAACTGAGTGCTATCTGCTTGCTCGGTCTGACCTCACTCGCCTTACACTTCACGATTGGTTTGTACTCATGTTGACATGATGCACTCTGGAAAGCCACATGTTATAGACGGTTGTGACACTGGGAAGAGCACATTTTAACTTGATATTTTCAGTGAGAGATCACCCTAATAATTTACTATTGCGCAATCAAAGGGTGCTAACAACAAAGGGATAAATAACTTAGGAAATTCATAATAGCATGATATGGTATAGCCCTGGGAGCCTGGAAGTCTTCACGGTCTTCTTGAATCTTCAACTGAAGCGTCGCCATGGCGATAGAAAAATATTGTCGTGACGACCATTTAAAAAATGCTACCATGGCGGTAATTTTCAACAACATTGCCAGGGTGATCGTTTCAAAAATGTTGTCCTACCACCAATTTCAGAAAACGCTGTCGTGGCACGAAAATTTCAGCACCTCCTCCTGTGTTTGGTACACCTTCTCTATGCTGGGGTCCTCCATGTACACTTTCCATCATCACCTGTAACTTGTAGGCTATCTCTACATCTTTTACATTTAAGTGGCAATCTTGTGGTTCCAGCCATCATGATGTGACGTGCAGGCCACTTAACGTTACAACATACAACCATCTCATACATAAAATCATTATCATGACAAAGGCTATACCACAACATATGCAAACCTGCAAAACCAAGTTAGACGTTCTCTAATCGATTTGGAAATTTTTAATTATGTGGCTGCTAGGGTTTATGAACAACATTAGCTGCCCGCCTTCACTAACAACGGTGATAATCCTTGTTGCTAGATTAACTTTTAGGGTGTGTGAGGGAAGAGACTTAATTAAAGATCTATAGACGCACATTAAACTTTGTCAATATGCATGACCCCCTAGAAGATCAAACATCTTCGTTTCCCTTTTGTGATTGTGACAGTTCACTATTCTTGACTATGATGTAGCCAAAAGAATGGTTAGCAGATGATCGACAGCCAGAGCCGATCAATTGTCAGAACTTTGTGAAAAGCTACACCATGCCATCAATGAACTAAACTGAAGCAACACTCATGGGAGGCATTAACATAGCCATCACATCCACATGTGATCTAGATTGCAACCTACACGTACTCATAGAACCGCTCATGATGCCACTGTTTGGAAACGTAGTAGAAAACAAAAAAAATTGGCCTATGAACACCCAAGAACAATATGAAGGTGCATTAGGGGATTGGATCATGATCGTTACCAACTCCGAGTATGTAGCGGAAGTAGACAAGTCGGGGTAGATCGTACTTGGAGTCTGAAACAACTAGTTATCGACTAGAGGGGGGTGAATAGGCGATTTTTATGAAAGTCTACAAGACAGGCAATGTCTTCAAAGACACGAAAGCGAAATAGTAACTAAACATGATACAATGGAAGATAACCTACACTAGAAATGATGGAATGTCAACCAATCAATAAAGTGAGATGCGAAGACAAACATCAACTAGGTAGAATAGAGTAGTTTAGGAACATAGTATGAAGACAAAGATATAATCAGTGGGAATGTCTTCACACAATGTCTTCGAACAAAACGAGCATGCAAAGGATGCACGAAACTAAATAGTAAGTAAAGGAGTGAAGTGATAGAACCAGTTGCTCAGTGAAGACAATTGATTGATTTGACCAGTTCCATTTGTTGTGACAAATGTACGTCTGGTTAGGGAGGCTAAGATTGAACTCAGAAGACCATGTCTTCACCTTATTCCCCTTGAGCTAAGATCCACAAATCTTGCCCAATCACTTAGGTAAATCTTCAAGGTAAACTTGCAAACCTTCACAGACTTCGTTCACCGGCAATCCACAATGACTCTTAGATGCTCAAGACGCAGTCTAAACGAATGGAAGATCACAGTATTCAAGTGTAATAAGTCTTCAGTTCACACAGAACAGAAGGGCTTCAGTGATGCTCTATCACTTTTGTGCTCTGGGTGTTTTGAGTTTTTTTCTCCCAAGGATTCTCTCTTAAAGGCCTCGGAAGTTGGTTGCTCCAAAATGACAAAAGTTATGCACTAACTTGGAGAAGCCACCAATTTATGGTGGAGGGGGTGGACTATTTATATCCAGGAGGCAGCTCGACATGATATGTCCGAAATGACGTTGGGTCAATGGACAACCGACACATGTCCAACGGTTAGATATTAAACACACATTGCAACTTGATCTCCAAGTAAAACTGACTCAACCAACTCTGGAAGAGGTTTTCACTCATTGTATTCGCTTGAAAACATAGGATTTTAGGTTGAGCATCACGTCAATTTTCTGCCGTTGTTTACCTCGACCCACTACATCTTCGTGTTCCATTGTCTTCAAGTGAAAGTCTTCGCATACCATTATCTTCAACACGAATTTCTTCGCGAACCACCATTATCTTCAATATCTTCATACATTTTTCAGGGGCATCTTCGATGGGTAAACTGAATCAATAGGGACATCTACCTGTGTTCTCCTGTGAATCTCACAAACACATTAGTCCCTCAACCAAGTTTGTCGCCAATACTCCAAAACCAACAAAGGGTTGCACTAGATGCACTTACAATCTCCCCCGTTTTGGTGATTGATGACAAACTGGTTAAAGTTTTCAACAGGGACAAAAATGTGTAAAAGTTAAGGAACATGGCCTTTGGCTTCATGAAATTGAGAAGGGGCTTCCCCTGAAGATGTGCATACAAGTAATTTGCTTTTGAATGCAAATGCACATGGTAAGATTTACTTTGTGAAGATCTCCCTCTTCTCATGAAGTCAAATCGTAGTGCATATAAAGAATACTTTGAAGGTAATGACACACATAGTGAGAAATGGGCGTTTTCAGAATGACTTCATGCGCCTAAAATTAATTAAGGCAACATGCAAGAAACGAAGTGAAAAATGTAGCAGATGTCCATCAGGACTTAAGTTTACAACTCCAAAACAAAAAATGTTCACGAATGAGAGTTGCAAACTCAACAAAATATAGCCAATCCCAACCCATAATGCATGCTTGAAGACAAATAACTCATTTGCTTCTCACCCTTTGTCATCGAATGACCAAAACGGGTGAAGACATAGGGCGTCTAAACGTCCCCTGGAGGCGGCAAAGTTGTTGTTGTAGCTGGCTCGATGGTGGAGTTTGGTGGTCCAGATAGGCCTGATGCAGCATCTCGATGTAGTGAAGTCATAACTGGAGAAGTTGCATCCTATTCTTCATCGTCAACCCGAGCATGAGCCATGGGGGATGAAGATGAATACTCGGAGTCTTCAATTGAAGGTGTAGCACGCCACTTCTCACCAGACGGGGGCTTGCAGTTGAATCTAAAGCTTCCCTTGAAGCCATCGACTGCAAGATCATCTTTAGAGCATAAAAGTGTGAGGCTCTTCCAAGCACGGCGGCAGGATTCATGAGTGACAAGTGCATTTTATTTTTGGTAGATAAGTTTCTGATGCGATTGATGTCAGTGAGAAGAATTTGCATCTGACACTTTTGCCATGAAAGATGCATGTCCTGTTTTTGATGAAGGGAAACTAGAAGTTCCCAATCTGTCATCACTCTTGCATGCTTCTGAGGCCTTTGGGGTATTGTGCTGGTAGTGGCTTCAGTATTTGCGGGATGAGGTTGCCAAAACTGACCAACAAGACCAGTAGTGAAGGCCGCATTAGGAATATGAATGGCTTCCATGTGTGGAGAGTGGCTTGGTTCCACAAGCCTTGGATATTTATCTGCTGAAGGATAAATGACTTCATGAGGGGCATCAACTTCAGGTAAAAAATGCGATGAGTACGGCCAGGGGGTTCATATTGCACGGAGGAGTGAAGCTTGATTAGGCGCATGATCTGTGGCGCATAGAATTTGAATCCAAAAAGATCCATTCCTGAAGCCACAAGCTGCCTAAGGAAGAAGTCATGCATATTGAATCTTATGCCCTCGAGGATATAGTAGACCATTGTCTTCATGGCGCCTTCTAGCTTGACTGAAGATGAATGCCCTTTAATTGGCCATAGTGTATGCCGAAGAAGGTGATAAATAGTGTGAGGCAAATACTCAAGGTCCTTAATAAGAAACTCCCTTGGGCAATCAATTCAACTGGCAATGGCTTCATCATTGTGAACATCCCAGTCATGTTTGGCTCAGGTCTATGGAAGATGCTTTCAACTTCCTTCTCATAGGATTCACAACCTGGATTTTAGTTATCACTAGGAGTGGGTAGGTTTGTGAGCTCAAGTAGCTCACGAGTATGAACCTTATGATGTACATCACCTGCATCCACTCAAGAACCCAAGTGTTTGGATCCCTGTTGTAGCCTGAGATGTGGAGAGTTACATAAAATTGGAGGATTAACTCCTCATTCCAATGTTCCTTGTTATTGGCAAAGTGCAACAGTCCAACATCTTTGAAGCATTCCAGCGCTTGATCAAGGCATGACAGATCAGACATGGCTTCATAGCTAAGCCTCTTGTGCGGATGAATTCTGTCATGGCTATATAGCACGCACATGTAATAGCTTCTCTGAAGATGGCTCCAGAACCTATCAGAATATATACATGGCTTGCTGTAGGGGTTCTTGGCGTGGTTAAAGAATGTGGTGTGCTCTCTGAAGCTTAATACAATGAAGGCCTAGTCAATGGAAGATGCACTGCAAAGCCGTGGCAGACTAGGCATTGGCTTCTGAATTTGAGGCCTGTTGTGGACATTGAATTCTATTAGGGTCTAGGTACGTCCAGAGGAGTGAGATTTTGCCATTGGACCCGTACAAGTTGAACTTCAGGCCTAGATTTATCTTCAGCTAAGACAGTGCCATCATTGACTTTGGGCTGAGCAATGACTTCAAAAGTATTGGCTTCAATGGATGCATTCCTATTGGCTTCATCCTTAGTGACTTCAGCCTCAGGTGCCACAGTGGCAGCAATGGTTTCAGAAGCTGGAGCTTGAATATCATCGGCTGATGCAACCGGAATATCTTCGATCTATTTGGCTTCAAGATCAGTAGTGGTACTGGTAGGTGACGGAGTAATTAATCATGGGGTATGACTGATTTACTAAAATATATGCACCCGCTCGATGGTAAATACATGCTATATTTTTACCTCTAAAAATACCATGGTAGAAAAAAAGTAGAAAATAGGTGAAACGAGGTAGCACAACCTCCATAGAAGATCCCCGAGGAGCCTTCGACGTCATCCATGACGCACGGGGGCTGCCACCCCGAGTTGGCAAGGACACACATTGGCGGAGAAAGGCTAACCTTGCGGCACACTCCACCGACCAGGCTTTGAATGCCTGATCGGGCTACTCATGCAACTTGGTGTAGGGCTACACCTAGGGCAATCATCACGACGACTTGGAGGACACGAGACAAGACAGGACACTAGCCGTCAATAAAGGTAGGAGGTAGTGTGGCACGTCACGTCAGGGAAGCTACTCGAGGACCTGACCTGGTGTAGTGTCAGGTTTTTTCCTGACCCGTTGTCAGGAGCAAGTGGGCGAGGCGCGTCAAATATCTCCATTTGATCATTGTATTGTATTTATTAGGATGACCAAGTGTGGTACCGCTGGGACTATATAATGGGAGGACTTTGGTCGAGTAGGACAACATTTCCTAGCAAGAGCACACACATAGAAAGCACTGAGCATAAGGTAGGATGAGAAGATAGAAGTAGTACTCAGGGTCTTCTTGCGAGCACCCTGACCACCCCATATCTCACCCTGACCACTTCTTTTGTACACCCAAAGACTTGTATTCTTGAGCTGATATTGAATACCAATAGTACGTAGGATTTTACACCTTGAAGGCGGCCTAAACCTGTATAAACTCCCCCATGCCCGTGCCTGTCTTGGTTATCTTGGTGAGTTGGTTGGCTTAGTGTTTTAGCCCCTGGTTGAACTAACAAATACGGGGTATCCTTGATCCCCGGTGTCTGAAGAACAACCTTCAACATCTGCCACACTAGGTAGGGGCTAAGGCTAGGCCAAGTAGACTTGGAGCAAGAATAACTTAGCATGGCTAGAGTGCATGAGCCACCACCCCGGAACACACCCCCGAAGGTTCTCAGGGGCATGGAGCTTAGGACGTACAATCTAAAAATAGGGCACCAGGTGGAGGACGATCCCCTGAGAGGATACACCACCCTATGAATTGGCAGCTCAGCTTCAAGACATCACCCACAACTGCTTTGTGAGCAGCCCAAGCCCTGTTACGCCACCCACCTACCCCTGTGCAATAGAAACCCCTTTTGGGCTCATGGCTCGGGGAGGTGGCAGAAATGGCGAATCTAGCTCGATAGCGCTCTACAGTGAGCGTGGTTCGTACACCCTCCAGACCAGGGCGAGCACAGTCGGTTGCCTTTGTGGCTTCGCCACACCGTCCAGAAGAAAATGGTCGACATGCTGCCAACCTCTCTCCTCCTTCCCGAGAGGGACACGAGACGTCCATAGGGCCCACCCCTTACTAGGATGAAGGACAGGGCCCCCCTATTAGGAAACATAGTAAACAGAAATTTCACGCCTACGATCACCCAAGATCAATATGAAGATGCATAATGGGCTGGGATCACAATTGTTACCGTCATCGAGTTGCAGCGGAAGAAGAACATGTCGGTGTAGATCATACTTGGAGTCCCTCGAACCATCGATGAATGATCCCTTGTACGGTCGTACCGCCCATGAACAGTTGTCGGCGTCAGAAACCGATGGATCTCAGGTAGGGTGTCCCAAGCTGTGGATATCAACGGGGAATAGTGGACGCAAGGATAGTACTTACCCATGTTCGGGCCCTCTCGAAGAGGTAAAACCCTACGTCATGCTTGATTATATTGATGTATATATGATGGTTACATAGTTGATCTACCACGAGATCGGATGAACTAAACCCTAGATGAGTAGGATGATGGTTCTCTCCTCTACAGACTAAACCCTCTAGTTTATATAAACACGAGGGGTACCTAGGGTTACATATGTCAGTTACCATGAGGAGAAAAATACACCAGCTATGCTAAACCTTCCTTGGAGGAGACGCCAAGCCTTTGGAGTTTTCCTTCTGTAGTACGGAGTTATATGAAGCTCGGCCTTCCTTAATAGAATCCAGAGTGGCCCACCAGGCCGGCCCATGAGAGATAGGTCGACAAACCTTCCTGGGAGGAGACGCCAAGCCTTTGGAGTTTTCCTTCTGTAGTACTAAGTTATCTGAAGCTTGGCTTTCGTTAACAGAATCCGGAGTGGCCCACCAGGTCAGTCCATGAGAGATAGATCGGCAGTCCAAGGACCCCTTAATCTGGGACACCCTCAGTAGCCCCCGAACTAGCCTCCAACGCCGGGGTACATGATCCCTAGCAGCCTTACGCGTCTAAAGTCTCTGACTTGCGGGGCAAGTTCCTTTCCCCCTTTGTGTCCGGCTGACAACGGTTTGGCCACTGATGATTTTCCGACTTGACGAAGTTTTGCAGTGCCCACAGCATCAACTTTCTTGCTTAGGTTAATGGCACCCTTCGATTTCCATGTGCCAGAGGGAGGCAGACAATCTAGTAGTCTTTTACTGAAATGCCCCTCATAGGCCAGAGAAAAAGCGCCTATTAAACAAGCCGGCGACGTGATGGGTAACACATCATATTCCCAAATCATTGAGATGCCAAAAAATCAGAGAACTCCAAGAAATTGCAAGCATCCCAGGCTCATCCTCACGCCCTCATGACCCCCTCCAAGGTGATTGGGCAAGCTTTTTGGTCTCGAGATGCAAGGGTATCTTCCTGCTTCAGATCTTGCGTCCACCCGCCCTAGATTGACTTCCGCGAATGGTGAAGCTTTTGTAGAGAACTTCCCTACCCCACGCAGGGAAGAGAGGGTATGGTTTGTGCCCTTCCTCTTATGAGGCTTGTGCTTTCCCATTCACCCCATCCTAAGGGGTTTACTGGAGTTTTACGGGATCTAGTTCCATCATCTCACCCCAGGATCCATTCTGCATATCTCAGGCTACATTGCCCTTTGTGAGATGTTTTTGGGCTGTGAGGCCCATTTCGAATTATGGAGAAAATACTTTTTCCTTGTCCCCCGCATTCGGGGAGGGACAATCTTTGAGGTCAGCCGAGCCAAAGTATGGCGTATTGCTGGGACAGGGTACCCTGTTGGGACCTCAAAGAAGGATTCCGAGGAGTGGACCTGAGAATGGTTTTACATTGAAGACGCCCCCCATTTGATCTAGCTCGGAGGGGTCTGCCCAACACTCACTTGCTCCTCTGAAGAAGCGGTTCAACTAGCGATTGAAAAGACCTTTCCAAGAGGAAAGTGTCGAAGTAAAGCACTTGGCTTCTCAAGTGAGGTTGTTAGCTCACAACAGGTTAACCATCATCGACGTGATGGCCGCTGCCATTACTCGGTGCGTCCAACCTCTCCAGCAAAGGATGCAACCTATTACAGACAGAAGGGGCCTGCCAACCAGGCAGCAATGGCAGCCATACTGGTCGATCTCTTTAAAGGAGAACAAGAACTTACCCGCCTAAAGCCCAAGGATGGTTACTCGAGCTATAATCCCATTGAATGGGTGAGTTCAGCTACACTTTATAGTTCGGATATTATGCCCATTTTTGTTAATCAGATCTTCTAACTTTCCAAACAAAACTGGAGGCGCTGGATCGAGACAGTCAGTTGCCCTTCTTCTCAATCAGAGAGCTATTCCTGCGACGATGACCTTGGATTCCATGACGATCCAGAGACGTCGATTGATTTAGAGGATGGGGTCTTTTACGAGGAGATTCTTGAGGCTCTAAAGTGGCACTTTTGGCTGATCACCCTGGGACACTCCCCTCCTTCGATGTAAGTGACAAAAGGCCTCTTCTTGAAAAGGGCGCTCACCTCCCATTGTTTCGAGTACACTGACTTCTACCCCAAGGGTCGTCACACATCGCGCCTAACACTGGCGAGAGCGAAGCCGGCAGCCTCTACGCTGAACAGTCGCAGAGCGCCAAAACATGGGGTGATGGCGGGAGTTACATCAACTGCACCACGGCAAGGAGGTAGTATGTTCAACACATAGTTCGATGTTGTTTTCTGTGATAGCCGCTGCAAGTACTCATGATATTTGCTGAGACCTGTAGGAGATCAGAGCTGTCTAAGGACGTTGAAGAGGTACATGGGGTAATCCTGAACCGAGGCCTTCGGTTGGGGCCAGCGTCAACATGGAGGTCCCTATCGCAGACCAACTTCCAGGGGATCCCGGGGATGTCTCGGTTACCAACTCCAAAGTCGAAAGTGTGATGAATCACCGACGGCGGAAGGAGTCACTGTGTCCTTTTTCGTTTTCTAAACAGGAGTATAACACTCTTAGCTCGGTAGACACGTATCTCAGAGCTGCCCAAGCAGGGCTTGAAGGAGTCGCCAACCTTCTGTTGACCAACCTATAGGTATGTGACTGGTTTTGATAACCGAACACAAATCCTAACCTAGTAGCCCCCGAGCCTTAATTCAGGCGCGACGACCGAGTTAAGTGTCTAAATTTGTATACTGCTGTAATATGATGCGGGCTTCGAGGGAACAAAACAAAAAATTGTCCAAGGACCTGAAGCTGAACCGAACACAGTTGGAATCTGTGAAGGCCGAACTAGAGGCGGTCAATAAATTTACCAGGGAAGCACATGGTGAGTAAAAGACTTAACATGTCGAGTTAAGAAATTTTTGGGACACCTTTTCTAATGAAGGATCGCCCTGTAGCAGCTGAGTCCATAAGTCAACTATAGAAGGAGTTGGATGCGGCCAGAGAATCTCAAAGGTATGTAGAATTATAGTAAGAAGCTGGCCGCCGTGTACTGGCCTGAAGTCATGAAGAAAAGAACAAGATTGAAGCGAAAAACTAGCGACAAGCCGAAGAAATTAATAGTTTAGAAACTCAACTCACACAGGCCCACGAGGAGAACCAGAGATTGAAAGGTGGTATTTTAATGAGTGCAATCTAGCTTATGAATATGTAGATTATATTTATTATACAAATGTAAGAACTATGCCATGTCTCTTGTTAGTTCTCCTTACTGGGTGTCCCGAGGCAGAAGCTAGCTCGTTCGGAGGAAACCCGCTAAAGGAATTGTCCGCCATGCATGAGCGAGCTTGGAAAGCTATGAAGAGCCTAGTTAAGGCATTATGGTCGAGCGAGATGCCTCTGAAAGGGATGGCCGAGCTGGCTGACCAGTTTAAAGGAGCTCGACATTGTTTCGAGCTATGGAAGATATCAGCCAGTCGAGAGGGAGCGCGGGAGGCATGGGAGATGGTCAAGACCCGCTTTACGAAGCTCAACCTGGAGCGTCTAGCTCGAGTTGGGCTAGTAGGGCCGGATGGGAAAGAAGTGCCACTTCATTTCGTATACGACCAAGTGATGCCTGCTGCTCGGATTTCCCAAGAAGACTGCACCCTAGATACCCTAATATATAATCTCGACTAAGAACAGGGTGTTTGATTCTATGTATCCATGTACTTTACATCAAATATTCTCCAAACCGTGTTGTAAACATCGTCTTAACCGGCCATCGGCTTCTGCCTCCCCCGCCATTGGTCGGGGAGTGTTTCTTACTATGTGACTTGGGATCATCAGGAAATCACTTCGGAGAACCAAGCAATCCGGCCATTTGGTGCGAACAAAACAAAACACGCTCTGAGAGTTATGTTATATTACTATTTAACATAAGAAACATCTTCCGAAGAAAATAGTTCCTCCATGGGTTCCTTTCTTCGGGTTGTCATGTTAACCATAAATGTTTTAATCAGATGCCCACATTATGCAAGTAATGGTTACCTCGGGAAAATAAACCTGGGTTTTGGTGATAATCACCAATTATTTTCACTTCCATCGTGGCCGACCAATTATATTCTTAAGAACGCTAGCTTTCAGGTTCACCCGTCTGAGGTACGTAGTCGGGTGATCCGGACGTAAAAATCGTAGTGGTGCTAGCCGAATAATTCAGAATGTAGGGGGTAAGGATAGGAGCAAGGCAAACTAGCTTGGCCAAATCTTAAGTCAAATTTATGCATATAGTGGCTTAAAAACGACACTGGAAGGGTGCAAACACGAAAAAAATACAAATTAGTGCACTGAAGATGTATTTATGTCGGAGTAAATGACCACGGGTAGCCTAACCGGCTCCCTTTGGCCCTTAGAAAAAACAACGGGCCGACCGAGCCTTGAAGAACCCAAGATGCGGGGCCGCCTTCCTCCGGCCGGCTATCTCACAGGCCGGCTACCGGAAGGCGGCCCGGCCCTAAACTCTCTTGGGGGACACCATGATAGGGTCGACTCCAAGAAGCCGGCCACGGAAAGACCGACTCCAAGAAGCCGGCCCAAGAGAACCGACTCCAAGAGGCCGGCCCTAGGCAGGCGGCCAGGGGCCATGCCCTAAAAGTCTGCACCCCTCATAATGATGATGGGATGGGGCGTGGCAACAGTGGACCCTGCCACCCCCGAATCCCGGAGCACGCATGGCTACAGTACGCCGTACGGGACAGCCATCACCCGTCCGGCGTGGCACTGTTGACATGCTTATCGTGACGCCCTCCACGACGGGCTGCCAGTACGGCCGTAGGCGGCGGGCCCCTTCGGTCAGGGAGACACCCGAAGGCGGCCTGGCCTTCCCCAGCCGGCCTGAGGCATGGCCGGCTTCCTATAGCCGGCTTGCTCCCCTCCTCGGGGCGCGCGCACCATTAAGGAGACAAGACGAGGTAAGGCTACAGTGAGAGTCCGCAAGGCGGCGGCACTGTAGCCATGCTTACCTTGACAAAGCCCTCGTCATGAGAGGCGAGGCAACAGTAAGCAACCCCCGACAAGACCCCCAAGCGGTGGGGCTGGCCTGTCGACCAATGAGCCGGCAGCCGGCAGGACCCACCAGTCGGCGGGCCCCAGCAGTCGGCAGAGAAGCCGGCGGTCATAGACGTTGATGGCTAGGGCCCACGCCCAGCCGGATTACCATTGTACCCCTGGGGGGTAGGCCTATATAAACCCCCCGGGACACCCATGCAAAGGGTTGATCTCAGATAGTTTTAGACACCACTACAGGGAGAGGAGAGAGCGAGCCTTGCCCTTCTTCCTCCTTCCACCGAACAGCTCAAGGAGCCTCTTGTAGCTTCTTGTTGATCTAGTGATCATGCGGAGACCCCGCAGAGAAGGCGTAGGGGTATTATCTCCACGGAGAGCCCCCAACCTGGCTAAGATCCGGCGGCGTGCATGTCTTCGCCTCATCCCGTTTCCAGGCACCGACGATGTCTTACTGGCTCCCACACAGATAAGCCATCCGTTGGCATATGTCGCACCTACCACCTGACATTTGGCGCCCACCGTGGGTCCAGGTGCACTATCATCCGGAGACCTGCTCTGGACGGGAACCCTTTTCCTCCCCAGTGAGTGTAGCCAGCCCGGCACGCCCGATGGCGCTTGCCACGATGCGCTACAAAGCGTCGATGACGCCTGCGCAGCGAGCTGCCTCACCTATCTTCTTGGCGAGGCTCACATCTCCGATGAGCCCACATCCGACGCGGGCACAGGCTGCCCCGAGAGCCGCCTCGCCAGCCTCCTCGACCAACTCCATGTCTCTAGTGAGCCTACCGCGGACTTGGAGTCGGTTGGCTCCATCGACCCGATGCTTGTCGACTCCAACACGGCGTCGCTCGACACCTTCCGCACCAACGTGAGCATCTTCGACGACCCTCCTCCTCGAGCCGACAGTGGAGGCAGCACCGTCACCGACGTGCTAGTCACCATCCATGGTGCTACCTCCGACGAAAACGCCCGTGATGCCTTGCAGGCAACGCTGCACGATCTGTCCGCCCCCATCCCGGCGGACGCTGACACCGAGATGCTGGAGGCACGCCGCCTTGCTCTCCTTGCGGAGGGCCAGAGGATAGCCTCCATGAGACGCCTCACTGAAGCCCACCAGCGCGAAGTCGACCGCGTCGCCTTCGGTACGCTGCCTCCAGAAGGGCCAAGCCGAGTCGGCATCGTCAAGAAACGCGGCACGGCCATCGCCAGCATGCTGGGAGCGGACAGCCCAGTCTACGCCACGCCCCTCGAGAATCTACGCGCCGCCCAGTCGATTGTAGATGAGCTAAATGGGCTGGGGGACGACGAGCTCCCCTACATGACCAGACGCATCCAGCAGCTAATCGACGCGGCCGCAGAGCGGCACGAAGCCGGCGTCCGTGCTGGGGGTCCCCCTCGCCGAGAGCACGGCGCGACATCGCGTACGCCGACTGCGGGCGGCGCCCGTGCGAGACAAGAGAAGGAGCCAACTGCTAGCCGCAGCCGGACTTGAATCACCATCGAGCGCGACGCCGAAGGCCGCCCTCGAGGTGTGGAACGACGAGGCGACCTGCCTCCTCCTCCGCCTCGTGGGGAGAGATATCCCACGCCGCCGCCTGTCGCGCATCCGACTCTCAGCGGCCGACTTGGTCGCCGCGAAGGAGTCGGCGAGAATGATGCCCGCCATCGGATCAACCGCCTTGCACGATCCTTGGCCCTAGAAGAAGAAGATGATGTCGGCTCGCCTTGTTTCGGCCCTCGCATCCGCGACGAGCCCTTCCCCAAAGGGTTCTCACTCCCGAGAGACACGCCCAAGTACAACGGCTCCGTGAAGCCGGAAGATTGGTTGATCGACTACTCCACCGCAGTCCGCATAGCAAACGGCAACAGGCGCGTTGCCGTGAAATATGTCCCCCTGATGCTCCAAGGCACGGCGTGCACCTGGCTCAATAGCCTCAAGCCTTACAACATCAACAGCTGGCTGGACTTCACAGAAGCCTTCATATGCAACTTCACCAACACCTACAAACGGCCCCCCAAGCCCCAAAAACTCTCCTTGTGCGTACAAGGCCCAATGAATCAACCCGCGACAAACTCACGCGTTGGGCCGAGCTCCGTAACTCCTGCGAGGGGGTGCACGAGGTTCAAGCCATAGAGTACTTCACCGCCGGGTGCAGAGAGGGCACCCTCCTCAAGCACCGACTCCTCTGCGACGAGCCGGCTACCCTTGACGAGTTGCTGGTCATAGCAGACAAGTACGCCACGGCCGACTCCTCAATGAAGACTGAGATCTGGGTAGACGTCTCTAGGAAAGTGCTGGCACCGGCTCCCATGACGCCGGTTGGAGAATCAAGCCGATTCCCATACCAGAATGATCACAAGCGCAAGGCGCCTATGCGTCTTGCACTAGCCGGCAGGTGGCCACAGTCGAAGATGAGCAACCTGAGGGGCGGCCGGCACCCAAGAAGCAGAAGGCCGTCTTTCTCCTACGAGCAAACCCTCGATGCCCCCTGCAAGTTCCACAGTGGCGCGAAGCCGTCCAACCACACAACTCGGAAGTGCCACTGGCTCACATGAATCTCCAAGGGAGAAGGGCTGTTGCCGCCTCCGCCTGCAGGCCAGCTGCCTCCTGCCCCACAGCAGCCGGCCGCTCGGCCGGCAGTCGGGGCTATTCAAGACGAGTTTCCCTATGAACATGCCGCCTATGTTGTCTTTACAAGCCAGACGGAAGACCGGCGCAGCCGACGCTGACAATAGCAAGAAGTTAACGCGGTCGCCTCCAACAACCCCGAGTTTATGCACTGGTCGGAGAAACCCATCAGCTGGAGCCAGGACAATCACCCAGAGGTGATGCCGTCTCCTGGCTCCTATGCATTGGTTTTGGACGCCACCCTCGCGACAGAAAGGCGAGCTGCGTGTTTCTCCTGCGTGCTGATAGATGGCGGGAGCAGCATGAACATACTGTACCAAGATACCATGGAGAAGCTCAATATCAAGCCAAAGCCTATCAAGAGGCCTGTGGCTCGTGCTCTCTGTTTCGATTCAGTCTCTGACCCTGTCACTGAATCTTTTCAGTTCACTGCCACCTCTAAGATCTCCAAGAAAAGAACCCGCAAGTCTGCAGATAATCAAGTGTTGGTGGAATCTGAAGTTCGTCGCAGTGCGAGGCTCAGTGCTCTCCGAGATGGTTTTCGTCAGATCCAACATAAGCCAGTTGCTCTGCCCTAGAGTTCTAGGTTCAAGAAACTGAAGAGAGCTCTTCCTACTGAATCTGCTCCACCTCCAGCCGCGTCAGATAATCCTGAAGCAGAAGTGCCACCTCCCACATCTATTTCTGACCTTCAGCGTATTGGAGCGCACCTGCAGATTGCCCCTGAGAAGATCTCTGCGGAAAAGCTTGTAGCTGATCCGTCCAAGTCTCACACCAGCAGCATCTTCGATGATAAGTGACAACCTCGGCTGCTTGGGTCCATGACGTGCCTTAATAATCATCATCTTTATGTTCTTTGTTTCATTTGTGTTGAATTATCGTGTGGACTTGGCTTTTGGGTCGGGTAGATCACTGCGTGGTCTCCTTCATGCTGATCTTATTTTGGTTTGTAATGAATTGCAATGCATTTAGAGACTGGAAGGTCCTGTGTTGGAATGTACGTGGCCTTAACTCTGAAGTCCGTCAGTTAGCAGTCAAGCAAAAAATCAATGAATCTGGTTGTTCGATTATTTGCCTCCAGGAAACCAAATGCATGCATATTGATCAGCGTTTCCTTAGGAAATTTTGCCCACGACGCTTTGATAACTTTGTGTATGTACCATCTGTCGGTGCATCTCCTGGAATTCTGGTTATTTGGAATTCCTCTTTTTTTTTGCTGGAAAGTTAGTTCAAGCTAAACTATATGGTATCATCGTGGAGTTTCATTCCATGCACACGTCTGAAGTTTGGACCTTGGTCTCTGTTTATGGTCCTTGTCAGAACCCGGCTCGCGATGAATTTGTGCAATGGTTATACAATTTGGATATCCATATAGATGACAACTGGTTGTTGGTTGGCGATTTTAACTTTATGCGCTCGTTGGATAATCGCAATTTACCTGGGGGTAATGTCCATGACATTTTCCTCTTTAATGAAATTATTGGCCATCTGGGTCTTGTTTAGCTGCCAATTAAAGGTCGTCAGTATACTTAGTCCAACATGCAGTCTATTCCTTTTGTTAGAACAGATTGATTGGTTCTTTACATCTGTCTCTTGGACTAATAATCACCCCAACACTTTGGTTTTGCCGTTGGCACGTACTGCTTCTGACCATGTTCCCTGTGTAATTAATGTTGCAACCTGCATTCCAAAGGCAAAGCTGTTTCGTATTGAGAATTATTGGGTCAATCTTCCAGGGTTTATGGACTGTGTTCAGGATGTTTGGAATAAGCCTTCCAGGATTAAAAAATGTGCTGCTGGTTCTATCTCTGCCAAGTTTAAAGCTCTCAGAGTTGCTCTTAAAAAATGTCATGTAAATTTTTCCAAGATTAAAGCACTCATTGCAGATTGTAACACGGTCATTTTTTATTTTGATGGCCTTGAGGAACTGCATACTTTAACCTGGCTAGAGTCAAATTTTCGTCGAATTGTGAAGTTGCATTTAGAGGAAATTCTTCACTTGCAGTTTATTTACTGGAAGCAGCGTTGCACCATTCGTTTCATCAAGATTGGTGAAGAGAACTCAAAGTTTTTTCAGGCCATGGCCACTGAAAGGTACCGCAAGAACACCATCTCCTCTATTAAAAATGATGCTGGAGATGTGGTGTCTGACCATCAACAGCTTGCTGGAATGTTTTGGTCTGAATTCAAAAACCGCATGGGTCACGCTCAAGGTATTCAGATGGGCTTTGACTTGGAGAACCTCCTAGCTAGAGTTGATGGGCTGGAGGATGTATCTAAACCCTTTTCTAAGGACGAAGTGGATGAGGTTATCAAGCATTTACCTCTTGATCGTGCTCCTGGTCCGGATGGCTTGATGGGACTTTTCTTAAAGAAATGCTGGCATATCCTCAAAGCTGATTTTTTGGATTTGGTCAAAGAGTTTTATGAGGGCAAATGTAACTTGGAGTGTTTAAATACATCCTTCATAACTCTTATACCCAAGAAGCTGAGCCCGGAGTTTGTTGGTGATTTTCGGCCCATCTCTCTCACAAACTCTTGTTTAAAATTTATCACCAAGCTTCTGGCCAATCGTTTTCAGAAGGTTATCCTTAGCTGCATTCACCAAAACCAGTATGGTTTCTCAAATGCCGTTCCATTCAGGATTGTCTTGCCTGGTGTTTTGAATATATCCACCAATGTAAATCTTCAAGGAGACCTATAGTTATGTTAAAACTTGACTTTATAAAGGCCTTTGATACCCTTAGCATGCAACCATCCTTAGAATTTTGAAATGCAAGGGTTTTGATGATCGTTGGAGGGGATGGGTTGCTAGTTTGCTATCTTCTGGGTCATCTTCAGTTCTGTTGAATGGGGTTCCTGGCCAGCATTTCAAGTGTCGATCTGGAGTTCGTCAGGGTGATCCTTTGTCGCCAGTTTTATTTGTCATTGCAGTGGACTTGTTACAGTCAGTAGTTAATGATATGTGTCGACGCAACATACTCACTTTGCCAATTCCCACCAAGTCCAACGACTTTCCAATTGTGCAGTACACCGACGCCACCCTTATTGTTCTACATGCTATTGACTCTCAGCTAATTGCCCTTAAGAAGATGCTTGAAATCTTCGCTGTCTCAACTGGTTTGAAAGTTAACTTCAGTAAGTCTTTGATGATCCCGATAAATATGTCTGATGAAGAGGGCTCTAGGCTTGCCAGCTTGCTTGGTTGTACTGTTGGTTCTCTTCCCTTTACCTACCTTGGTTTGCCTATGGGAACAATGAGACCTACAATATCTGATCTGATGCCTTTGGTTGATCGTATTGAGAGAAGGTTGTCAGCTTCTTCTTGCCTCCTCAATCAGGGCAGTAGACTCCAGTTGCTCCAATCGGTCCTCACTTCAATGCCAATATATTTCCTTTGCACTTTGTAGATCCCGCAAGGTATTCTTAAGTAGATTGAGAGAATTGAATGTCAGTGTCTTTGGAGAGGTAATTCGGACATGCCTCGGCAGCCTTTGGGAGCTTGGGAGCTGGTTAGCAGACCAAAGAAATATGGTGGTTTGGGAGTTCTTGATCTGAGTGTGCAGAATGATGCTCTTCTGATTAAACATCTTTTCAAGTTCTTTAACAAGATGGATATTCCTTGGGTGAATTTAATCTAGGACTCCTATTATCAATCCTCGGCTCCACAAGCTACCCAGATGTGTGGCTCCTTCTGGTGGCGTGATGTGCTTAAGCTTTATGACAAATTTTGTAAGCTGGCAATGCCGCAGGTCCATGCTGGCGACTCTGTAGTGTTTTGGCTGGATAAATGGGAAATTAGTGGTAATCTTGTTACTCTTAAGGATCGGTTTCCAAGACTCCATTCCTTTGTGATTGATGACTTGGACACTGTTAAGGATGTCCTTGAGCTGCCTAATTTGACTGAGAGTTTCCATCTACCTCTGTCTCTAGAGGCTTTCCACGAGTTTGATCAACTTCAGTCCATGCTCCTTCCTATTGAGCTTGATCCTAACAGTAAGGACATTTGGAGATGGCCATCGAAGTCTGGTCAATTCCAGACCAAGATATATTATGACTATGCTTTCTCTAGCATTGTGGTTGATCCTATTTTCAAATGGATATGGAAATGCTCTTGCACTCTCAAGATCAGAGTCTTTGGATGGCTTCTTCTTATGGACCGCCTCAACACAAGGGATTTGATGCAGCGCAAGCACTGGATTATCTAGGATGATTCCTGTGTGCTTTGCCAATCTCAAACTCATGAAGACAGAATTCATCTCTTCTTCACATGCAATTTCAGCCAGAGAGTTTGGAATTACCTTGGGATTTCTTGGCAGGTTCAGCCTCATCAGTCAACCTACTCAATGGCTTCTTCGGCTAGAGATGAGTTTGGTTTGCCCTTCTTCACAGAAGTGGTTTTTACTGCCACCTGGAATATTTGGACTCAAAGGAATGGCAAAATCTTCAGGAATGAGACTCCAAGCTTCAGAGCCTAGAGAAGGAATTTTGTACATGATCTAACTCTGTTAACTCATAGGATCAAATGTAAATATAGATATAAACTTCTAGACTGGTTAGCCTCTTTACCCTAGATAGTTAGTTCTTGTTTATTCTTGTCTTGTACCTTGGACTTTTATGCTGAGTTTTAATAAAGCACTGTGAGGCTGTTGCCTTGCAGTATATAGTCAAAAAAAACATCAAACCGAACCAGCTCATGCCAAGCCGGACTGTGTTCCATGGCATTGTACCTGGCCTATCCTGCTCACCAGTCGGCAAGATCAAGATGGATGTCCTCTTTGGGGGCAAGGATCATTTCCGCCGAGAAGCAATATGGTTTGAGGTAGTGGATTTGGAGAGCCCGTACCACACATTGCTTGGCCGACCTGCTTTGGCCAAGTTTATGGCTGCGCCCCACTACGCCTACCTCAAGATGAAGATGCCGAGTTCCAAGGGCATCATCACCATAGCCGGAGACTACAAGAAGTCTTCTGAGTGTGCAGCATCTAGCAGCCGGGTGGCCGAGTCCCTTGTGATTGCTGAAGAGAAGAAGATGCTGAATTGAGTTGTGGCCATGGCTGGCAAGCAGCCGGCCCTGTCCCCTAACCCCAAGGAATGTGATTCTCAAGGTTCTTTCCAGCCGGCCAAAGAGACAAAGAAGATACCTCTGGACTTGGAGCACCCGGAGAGGTACGCTGTCATGGGCACCGGCCTCGATAGCAAATAGGAAAGCGAGCTCGTCGATTTCCTCTGTGAGAATCGGGACATCTTTGCATGGTCTCCCAAAGACATGCCGGGTGTCCCGACGGATTTCGCCGAGCACAAGCTACACGTCCGATCTGACACCAAGCCGGTTAGTTAGCCCTTGCGCCGCCTATCAGAAGAGAAGAGAAGAGTAGTCGGAGAAGAAATAGCCCGGCTTCTGGCAGCCGGCTTCATTATGGAAGTGTTCTTTCTAGAATGTCTTGCCAAACCGGTCCTCGTGTTGAAGAAGAACAAGCAGTGGCGCATGTGCATTGACTACACCAGCCTCAACAAAGCCTACCCTAAAGATCCTTTTGCTCTGCCAACGATTAATAAAGTGATAGACTCCACAGCCGGATGCGAGCTATTGAGGTTTTTGGACCGCCTGAAGACCGCCTTCATCACCCCATTCGGAGCTTTCTGTTACCTGACTATGACATTCGGCTTGAGGAATGCCGGTGCCACTTTTCAGCATTGCATGTAGAAATGCCTCCTCAAGCAACTCGGCAGAAACGCCCACATCTACGTAGACGATAATATGGTGAAGACGGAGAAACGTGGCACCTTGCTGGAAGACCTCAAGGGGACCTTTGAGAATTTGCGCCGGTTTCAGATCAAGCTCAACCCGGAGAAATGCGTGTTCGGGGTACCAGCCGGCTAGCTTCTAGGCTTCCTGGTCTCCGAACGCGGCATTGAATGTAACCCAGTGAAGATCAAGGCCATAGAGAGATGAAGATTCCCACCAAGCTACGAGACGTCCAAAAGTTCACCGGATGCCTGGCATCTTTGAACTGCTTCATCAGCCGGCTCACAGAGAAGGCTCTCCCCCTCTACCGAATCATGAAGAAGTCCACTCACTTCGAGTGGAATGACCAGGCAGACCAAGCTTTCCACGAGCTAAAGAAGATGCTGTCCACGCCGCCTGTCTTGGCGGCACCGACTAAGAAAGAGCCCATGTTCCTCTACATTGCCGCCACTAGCCGGGTGGTTAGCACAGTTATCGTGGTCTAGTGTACAGAAGAAGGCCGAGCTCAGCTAGTCCAGAGGCCGGTGTATTATTTGAGCGAAGTACTGTCCACCTCGAAGCAGAACTACCCGCACTATCAGAAGATGTGCTATGGTGTGTACTTCGCCTCCAAGAAACTCAAGCCCTACTTTCAAGAGCATCCCATCACGGTCGTATGCACTGCCCCGCTCGCCGAGATCATAGGCAGCCGAGATGCATCCGACCGAGTGGCGAAGTGGGCCATTGTGCTGGCTCCTTACACGATCTACTACCAGCCCCGCACCGCCATCAAGTCCCAAGCATTGGCTGACTTCCTTGTCGACTGGGCCAAGACCCAGTACCTGCCACCGCCCCCCGACTCCAATCATTGGTGGATGCACTTTGACGGATCCAAGATGCGCACCGGCTTGGGAGCCGGCATCGTCCTCACCTCTCCCAAAGGCGACAAACTCAGATACACATTGCAAATCCATTTTGCTGCCTCCAACAACATGGCCGAGTACGAAGCACTCATACACGGGCTCCGGCTAGCCAAGGAACTCGGCATCCGCCGGATCCTGTGCTATGGCAACTCGGACTTGGTGGTCCAGCAATCATCCGGCGACTGGGACGCCAAGGACGCAAACATGGCAAGCTACCGCTTCCTTGTCCAGCAGATCAGCGGATACTTTGATGGGTGCGAGTTCCTCCACGTACCACGGGCCGACAACAAGCAAGCAGATGCCCTGGCACGAATAGGCTCCACCCGGCAAGCTATACCAACCGGCGTCGCCCTCCAATGGCTCCTCAAGCCGTCTGTCAAGCCGTCTCCGGAATCCAGTTCCATCTTCGTGCCGCCTGACTCCGACGCAGTCGGATCCGACTTCGGGAGTGAAGCAGGCGGCTCAGGGACTTCGGCAGCCGGCTCGGGGACTTCGGCAGCCAGCTCGGGGACTGCCATAGTCGAACCCGGCCAGGCGTCTACTCCAGCCGGCCCAGGGACTGCTCCAACACAACAGGCGGCGGCCGGCTCCAACTCCTCACAGCCCAGCCCGCCCACCCTGGTTGCAGTAGTCGTTTTGGCGATAGAAGAAGTCACAACTCCATCATGGGCCCAGCCCATCCTCCACTTCCTGATAAATGGAGAGCTGCCGACTGACGAGATCTTGGCAAGACAAGTCCAACGCCGAGCCGGAGCATACACAATAATGAACTGAGAGCTTGTTAGGCGCAGTGTTACTAGAGTCTTCCAGTGCTGCGTCGAGCTAGAGAAAGGCGTAGCAATCCTTGAAGACATCCACCAAGGCGAATGTGGCCACCATGCCGCCTCAAGGGCACTCGTTGCCAAAGCTGTCCGCCATGGATTCTTCTGGCCGACTGCTTTGGAGGATGCCAAGGAGTTAGTCAAACACTGCAAAGGGTGCCAAATCTTTGGCTCCAAGCAACACCTACCAGCTTCTGCACTCAAGACCATCCCCCTCACTTGGCCTTTTGCCGTCTGGGGGCTGGACATGGTCGGCCCATTCAAGACGGTGCGCGGCGGCATGACACATTTGCTTGTCGCCGTGGGCAAATTTACCAAGTGGATTGAAGCAAAGCCGATCAAGAAACTGAATGGGCCGACTGCCGTGACATTCATTGCAGATATTACAACCCGGTATGGAGTACCACACAACATCATCACCGACAATGACACGAATTTTGCCAAGGGAGCACTGGCACGTTTCTGCGCGACACAGGGCATCCGACTGGACTTAGCGTCCGTTGCCCACCCACAGTCAAACGGCCAAGTCGAGCGAGCAAACGGCCTCATCCTCTCCGGCATCAAGCCCCGACTGGTCGTGCCGCTGGAGCGTTCAGCCGGCTGCTAGTTCGACGAGCTGCCAGCCGTCCTCTGGAGTCTGCGCACTACCCCGAACAAGTCAACCGGCTTCACCCCTTTCTTCCTTGTGTATGGTGCCGAGGCTGTAATCCCAACTGACATCGAGTTCGACTCACCTCGGGTCACCATGTACACAGAAGCGGAGGCCAAGGAAGCACGAGAAGACGATGTCGACTTGCTGGAAGAAAGCCGGCTGTTAGCCCTCAGCCGGTCCGCCATCTACCAGCAGGGTCTACGCCGTTACAACAGTCGGAGGGTTAAGTCAAGATCTTTCCAAGAGGGTGATCTTGTGCTCCGGCTGATCCAGTGAACAGCCGGCCAGCATAATCCCTCGGCCCCTTGGGAAGGCCCCTTCGTCATCAGCCGGGCTCTAGGCAACGACTCCTACTACCTGATCGACGCGCAGAAGTCGAAGGCACGCAAGAGAGACGATTCCGGCAAGGAGTCGGAGCGACCATGGAACGCCAATCTTCTCCGAAGATTTTACAGTTAAAATGCAGTATTTACCACGCTACCTTTTGTATTAAGTATGAGACAACGGGCTCCCCGAGTAGTTCTCGGGGACTACCCACTTTTATCTATGAATGCCGGGTATCATACTCATGGTTATGCCACTACATTCGTCTTTTAGTCCGACACCGGGTTCGACTAGTCGGCCCGGGGACTTGCCGCCTTGAGTTATGTCCAAGTTCTACCTGCAGTCAGACAAGTAATGTGCCGGCACTCAAGCCCTCTTTTGTGAAAGTCACAGCTCGAAGAATCGGCTGTCCGACTAGCAAGAGCCAAAGGTGGAAAAGGAGCCCCACATGAAAAACGGCTAAGGACCAACGAACTTACATAACGCAAGCCGTCTCCCCCTGCCAACTGGTTGTCGAAGCAGCCGGCTAGCCGGCTTCCCTTCTTACTCTGCTACAATCTAAGAAAGCTTGAGTACTTGCCCTCCTAGACGGCCAATTCCTTACCCGGCCACAGACTGCAGAGCAACTGTCCGGCTGGGAAAGACGGCGACCAAAGGAGGGCGGCAAAGGAAAACAGCCGGAAGATAAAAAGCAAGTAGGAATGGAAGCCAAGCACACGCATAATAATATTTACACAAAAGACCTTCGAGAGGCCGACATTCGATAAAGTTTGAATACACCCCCAGTGGGTGGAATTGCGCAAAGTTAATAAAGCTGTTCAAAGAGTGACAAGCAGGAAATTAAATACGGCGAGTCAAGCCAAGGGAGCAACTGGAGCAAAGGCGCTGGTGTCGGTGAAGTCGGCAATCGCCGAGGCGCGCTGGATGATAGCCGGCCGCACCGCCTCCAGCTCCTCATCAGCCTCCTACCACCAGGTGCGCAGCTGGTCCAAGTTCAGCCCAGGATACCAAGCCCAGATGAACTCCAGCGCCCGTCGAGCGCCGGACCGAGCTGCTGAAGCCTTCCAGGCCTCGAGGCGGCCGACTGCTACCTCCGGCCAGTCGGCAGTACGGCTGGGGGTGTGGGGAATCACCTCACCGGGCCAGAGGGCGGCCAGCGCCTGCACTCCAGCATGCTGAAGCCGGCGGAGCATGCGGTAGGCCGGCTGGAGACGGGCATGGATCGCTAGAAGCTGCTCCTCAAGCGACCGATTGGCGTCCGGTGCGACCTCAACCCCAGCTTGCCGTCGGGCCTCACGGTGAGCTTCGATGGCTTGGTTGGCGGCGACGGAGTAGCCGGGGAAATATTCTTCATAAAGAAGAAAGAAATATAGCAAGTCAGAAGATAAACCGGATTGCAAAGATAAGCAAAGAAGTGAAGAAGAAGGCGGCCTACCGTCAATCAAATCCTTGACCCGGCCATAGCCTTCGCTCAGAGCTTGCCTCGCCTCGGCCCAGCTCGCCGCCTCGGTCTCATACTCGGCTTTGAGGGAGGCCTCACTGTCCTGCGCCGCCTTCAGGGCTGCCTTGTGGCTCGCCTCCTGGTCAGCCAGTTTCTTGGCCAGACGATCACGCTCCTGAACCAAGGCATTGAATTCGCCCTCCCTGGTGCGAAGGGCGGTCTGGGCGATGCCGAGCTGCTGCCTCAAGTCGGCATTGGCTCCTGCCAATATGAAGAAGAAAAAATTAAGAAAGAAGTCGACAAGAAAGATCCGACCCGACTGCTCAGCAGTCGGCCCGAATCTCGGGGACTACACCCAGTGGGTGCGCTGATGCGCCCCCACATGAGATAAAAAGACAAAGCACTCACGCCGGCTCTCCGTCAGATCGACGGCCTTTTGGTTCATCTCCCGGGCCTGGGAGTTGAAGGTAGCGGCGTGGAGGCTGTGATAATCCTGCAAACAGGACGAAGGTGCAAGCGAGAACAAGTCATTAAACCAAAGTCTTCTGAGAAGTTCCAAGCCGGCTCAGCAGCCGACTTGGAACTCGGGTACTACACCCAGTGGGTGCGCTGACGCGCCCCCACGGAAGAAATCAAGAGCAAGAAAACTCACCCGAATGACCGACCGCATCATGAGAAACTCTTGGGTGCACTGCTTTAGCGCGGTGGCCTGAGCCTGAAGCCGGCTACTGACATCCTGCGCCGCCAGATTCAGCGCGGCTGTCCCGCCGCCCGACGTCCACCCTGGCGAGCTGACGCTGGCCGTCTCCAGGTCGTGCAACAACGAGCTAGAGCCGGCGGCCCTCTGCGGGTCCGGCTCTGAAGTCGCCCTCCCCGCACGCCGACGAGTCAGCGACAATACCACAAGATCCGCCCTCGTAGTCGGCTCGCCTCCAGCCGGCTGCTCAGGCGGCACCTCGGGCTGGCCGCCTTGGCCCGTTCCGGCCTATGGAGGCGGCACCGCCTCTCCCTCCGGGATGACTACGTCGCCCCCTCCCTCTCCATCACCGGGATATCAGGGGCCACGGTGCGGAGGGGGATGACGAGTTGCGGAGGCTGGCTACGCAGGGCCTCCGCCGCCCTCTCTGCGGCCTCGGCCTCCGGCTGGGCCTTGGCCACCGCGTCAGCCTGCGCCTCGGCCGACTCCACCGTCGTCTCCTGAGCCGCCTCGGTGGCGGCTACCCTCCACTCCTCCGCCTCCCGCGCCTCCCGCGTGTTCTGCTCTATTGCTGCTTGGAGCTCGGCATGAGGGTCTACGCGGTGGGAGCTCGCAGATCCTCCGGCCCCGCCGACTATGGAGGCGGCGGTAGTCTGCTCAAGAGAGAGCGGAGCCCTGGTTGATAAAACAAGAAAGACTTAGAAGAGCACCGACTGAAGGAAAGAAAGAAAGGCGTGCGAGAATCAATACTTACGCCAAAACCGCCTGCGGCTGCTTCACCACCTTGCGGAAGCGGGCCGCCTCGTCCCACTTGGTCGCCGCCGTGGAACCTTTGGGCTTCTTCGGCCACCCGCCGAAGAGGGTCGCCGCCGCCCGGAGTTTGTGCGTGCCGCCCCGCGAAGCCGACCCGCCGGAAGGGCCGGCGCCTTGATGGTCGGATGACGGCTGGCGGCGCGGAATAGGGTCGGCCTCGTCATCATCAGGCCAGTCATCAAAGCCGGCGGTGAATCCGGAGCCTCCTATATCGCCTCCTCCTCCTACAGCGTCGTTATCTAGGGCGGCTGCCCCCAAGTCGGGGTCGTCGAGGTCGTCCACCACGTGGTCAGGGGCGAACTCGCGTTCCACCCCCGCGGTCCCGGCCGAAGGATGAATGAGGGGGTTCTGATCAAAAAGCAAGCCGACTGGTCAGAAGCCGGCCAGAGAGAACTCAACAACAGAAAAGAGGAAAAGAAAGAAAGCTTACTATAGGCTGGGGGTTAGCACGACAGAACGGCTCCTTGCTGTACTGCCACTCCTCGGTGAGCTTGCAGTTGGCGATGTAGTTCACCATGTAAGATACCTCGTCGTGAGGCATCTCCCTGGTGCTCAGCCGACTTGGGTCAAAGCGGCCGCTCATCTGGCAGATCAGATGAGGGCGGCCTTGGAGCGGGAGTGCCCGGCGCTCGACGAAGGCAGCTATCAGGTCGAACCCAGTCAGACGCTCCGACTGGATCAACACCCGAAGCCGGGAGATGGCACCAGCTCCAACTGGCGTCAGCGACCTGGCCCGGAAGGACCACGAGGGCTGCCTCCCAGGCGGAGGGCCGGCTCCGTAAGCTGGCAAGTTGACGTAGTCGCCGTGCGGAGCGACGTTCTTCACGTAAAAATAGGACTTCTGCCAGAGCTTCACCGACTGGATCAGTGCGATAGGCGGGAACGGGTTGTCGGCGGCGGATCTTCGGATGGCGATGAAGGCACCGCATGGAGCCGGCATGCCTGCGACAACCGTGCCGAGCTTGGACTGGAAGAACTCCCCCTAGAGTTCGATGGTGGGGAGGATGCCGAGGAAACCTTTGCACAGAGTGACGAAGGCCGACAGCAGCACCACCGTGTTGGGAGTGAGGTGGTGCGGCTGAAGATGGTAGAAATCAAGAAACGAGCGGAAGAAGCCGCTCACGGGAAGGCCGACGCCGCGCAGGCAGTGTGAGTAGAAGATCACTCGCTCACCCTCCTCCGGCGCCGTCGAAACCTTCCTCGCCAGCGCGAGGCGGACCCGCACGAGATCTTCGCCTGGCAACTGCCACGTCTTGCGGAGGAAGTCGATGTGGTCATAGCGGACGTTGGAGCCGTCCTAGGAGCTTGACGTTGGAGCCATGTCGACGCAAGGGCGATGGAGAGCGCGGCGACGGAGAACGTGTGGTGCAGTAGTGGCAAGATTGCGGCGCGCTAAGAAGAGTGGCGGAACGGTGGTGTCGCGGAGAGCCGCTGCGGCGACGGAGAGGAAGAAGAAGGAGGTGGCCGAGCGAGGGCGAGCGTGCGAACGACTGCCGCTCCCCCTCCCCACCCCTACTTATAGACTCGTGCAGCGAAGCCGAGGAGGCGAGGCACAGGGGGGTGGTGGGGGGGGGTGGGATTAACTACGCCCACTCCCCCACGTCCCGCGATTATCGCGCCTTTACGGCAAAAGGGAACCGCCGTCGGAAGATGTGCGATTGGTTCGGGCCGTAGAAGATCTGCGCACGGGCCGAGGCGTGGAAGTGGCAGGCCCGGCCAGCGGCCGCGTCCCATCGCGCGCGTGGGCTGGTAGGCCCTTCCAGCCAGAGGGTGCCACGTGGGGTGCAGGCGGCAGGCGGCCAGCCCGCCGCTTGGCTAGCGCGCCAGCAGGTTCCCGCCTTCAGATTTCAAGGAGACTTCGTCGAGAAGGCACACATAAGAGAAGTCGGCTCCAAGCTGCCGGCTCTTCGGGATAGGAAGCTGGCCGAGCTTCTCGATTCCCCCTTCAGCCATTAAGCCCAACCAGCTTCGGGGACTACTGTCGGAGTAAATGACCACGGGTAGCCTAACCGGCTCCCTTTGGCCCTTAGAAAAAACAACGGGCCGACCGATCCTTGAAGCACCCAAGACGTGGGGCCGCCTTCCTCCGGCCGGCTATCTCACAGGCTGGCTTCCGGAAGGCGGCCCGGCCCTAAACTCTCTTGGCGGACACCACGATAGGGCCGACTCCAAGAAGCCGACCACGGAAAGACCGACTCCAAGAAGCCGGCCCAAGAGAACCGACTCCAAGAGGCGGCCCCAGGCAGGCGGCCAGGCGCCATGCCCTAAAAGTCTGCACCCCCCATAACGATGATGGGACGGGGCATGGCAACAGTGGACCCTGCCACCCCCGAATCCCAGAGCACGCATGGCTACAGTACGCCGTACAGGACAGCCATCGCCCATCCGGCATGGCACTGTTTCCATGCTGATCGTGTCGCCCTCCACGATGGGCTGCCAGTACGGCCCGTAGGCGGTGGGCCCCTTCGGTCAGAGAGACGCCCGAAGGCGGCCTGGCCTTCCCCAGCTGGCCTGAGGCATGGCCGGATTCCTATAGCCGGCTCGCTCCTCTCCTCCGGGCGCACACACCATTATGGAGACAAGACGAGGTAAGGCTATAGTGAGAGTCTCCAAGGCGGCGACATTGTAGCCATGCTTACCTCGACAAAGCCCTTGTCATCAGAGGCGAGGCAACAGTAGCCAGCCCCCGACAAGACCCCCAAGCGGTGGGGCCGGCCTGTCAACCAATGAGCCGGCAGCCGGCGGGACCCAGCAGTCGGCGGGCCCCAGCAGTCGGCGGAGAAGCCGGCGGTCATGGAAACTGACGGCTAGGGCCCACACCCTGCCGGATTACCATTGTACCCCCGGGGTGTAGGCCTATATAAACCCCCCCGGGACACCCATGCAAAGGGTTGATCTCAGATAGTTTTAGACACCACTACAGGGAGAGGAGAGAGCGAGCCTTGCCCTTCTTCCTCCTTCCACCGAACAGCTCAAGGAGCCTCTTGTAGCTTCTTGTTGATCTAGTGATCATGCGGAGACCCCGCAGAGCAGGAGTAGGGGTATTATCTCCACGTTAAACCCCCAACCTGGGTAAGATCCGCCGGCGTGCATGTCTTCGCCTCATCCCGTTTCCAGGCACCGGCGATGTCTTACTGGCTCCCACACAGATAAGCCATCCGTTGGCATATGTCGCACCTACCACCCGACAATTTATCAACATCGTAAAGGAAGCCCCCAAGTATGACTGGGTGGTACATTTGATGATGTGTGCCAAGAAAAAATTAACCTACCTTGGCTCAATCGAACACAACCTGGGAGGTACTAACCAAAAAAATAAAATAAGAAAAGACTAGGGAGGGTGACTGCACCAGTCTAGACGTAGAAGTGCGAAAGCTGAGCTGCATTCCATGGGTTTGGATCGAGGCGATTGTCCATTGGGTTGCGGAGAAGATACACTCCTCCTGTGAGCACTTGATCAATTATGAAGGGCCCCTCCCATTTGGGTGATAACTTATTCTTCTGCTTCTCCGAGAGGTGCAGAATAAGTTCGCCCACATTATATGCTTTTGCCCGAACTTCCCTACTCAGGTAGTGCCGGGCCAGTTATTGGTAAAAGGTAGAGAAGGCCCGAGCTATGTTGTGCTCCTCTTCCAGGGCATCCAGGCTATCTTGCCGATCTAGCTCGTCCTCCTTTTCCTCGTACATGCGCACTCTAGGTGCGTCATGGATAAGGTCGCTAGGGAGGACTGCTTTTGCCCCGTAGACCATGAAAAACAGTGTGTATCCCGTGGAACGATTAGGAGTGGTTCACAGCCCCCATAATACGGAGTCGAGCTCCTCCACCTAGTGGCAGTCTGATTCTTTCAAGGAATAGACCAATCGGGGCTTAATGCCCCTCAGGATTAGTCCATTGGCCTGTTTGACCTGTCCGTTGTACTGTGGGTGATGTACGGAGGCATAGTCGAGCTTAATGCCCAAGTTGGCGCACCAGTCCTTAACTTCCTGGGCTATGAAGTTGGATCGAATGTCTATTATTATACTATGGGGGACACCATAACGGTTGTCCATGCCGGATATAAAGTCGATGACCGGTCTAGACTTAGCTGAGGTTACTGGTTTGCCTCAATCTATTTAGTGAATTTGTCAACCATAACCAGTAGATACTTCTTCTTTTTGGTCCCCCCTTTAAGTGGCCCGACCTTTTCCAACCCCCAAACCGTGAAAGGCCAGGTGATCGGTATCGTCCGAAGAGCCGTGGGGGGCATGTTACTTTGATTTGCAAATAGCTGGCATCCAACGCAATGTTGGACGAGCGTGTGGGTGTCTGTGCGGGCGGTGGGCCAAAAGAACTTGTCTCGAAAGGCCTTGCTGACCAGGGCCCAAGCTACTGCGTGATGACCACCCATACCAGCGTGTATCTTAGCCAAGAGTTGCTTCCCCTCCTCTTCAGATATACATCTTTGGAGGACCATGGTCGTGCTTTTCTTGTACAGTTCACCTTCGTGGACCTTACATGCCTTAGATCATCGAATTATGCGTCTTGCCTCGGTCTAGTCATCTGAGAGCTCTTGGCGGAGAAGATAGGCGAGGAAGGGCTTGGTCCATGGCGCGATTACTGCCATGACTCCGTGAGCCGAAGACGTTTCTTCGAGTGTCGAGCGTCCAATAATTTCTTCGTCTGGTTCTATGATAGGAGAATGATCTTTTCTGGACCATTGGTCTTTGCGTCCTTGCCCCCATCCTGCCACACCACGGATGGCTTGAAGAGCCATTCCAGAAATGTGTTCTTAAGGACAGGCTCGCGCTCTGTGCCTATGTGGGCGAGGACATCGGCAACTTGATTGCTGTCTCTGGAGACTTGGTGGAATTCTAGCCCCTCAAGCTGTGCAGATATTTTGAGGACGACATTTCGATATGCTATCATTTTTGGGTCTTTTGCATCGAATTCACCGTTGACTTGAGAGATGGCAAGATTAGAGTCTTCTTGTACCTCAAGCCATTGCACACCCATTGATACTTTCATCCAAAGTCCATGTAATAGTGCCTCGTACTCAGCCGTATTGTTGGAATCAGTGTACACACTAGTACAATGAGGTGCTAGACAAACGGGTTTTAACCCCTTTCCACGATGGCATTTCGAATCGTCGCTAAGTGAGTGTGTGCGATTGGGGGGGGGGGGGTTCCCTCCCACACGACCCAAAAACCATTGGGGATAGGGAGCCATGATGCATATAGTTGTCTCTATAAAAATGTTTCTGATATCTCGAATATCCCAAATGATTCATCCTTGCTACTTGTTTGTGCTCGCATTGCCATCGCAGCCGATATTCTGTGGTGCTACGTTTATGATGCGTCACCCATCACAAACAGTTCATAATTATAGAACATGTACGATAAGCAGACAATCACACACATTTACTTTTCCTCGACTGTATGTGATTCGATGTAAAAGTGCATATAGTTGTCCATATAAAACTATATGTGAAGCTTCAATATATCCCACACGATTCATCCATCATACCTGCGTCGGATGAAGAACTATCGCATGTGTTCTTCTATGATAAAATATTTGCGATGCACACAACATCACAAATAGTCCATAATTGCCAAGCGTGTGTGATAAGGTGACTTCCGCAAACATTTAATAAGAAGGAACTGTGTGCGATGCTCTTGTTAATCTCACATGTTTTTCTTGGCTGATCGTCTGTGCAGTAGAGATTGATCGCACACATAGTGGATCCGAGAAACGTGTCTAATATCCACGTTTATCGTAGATGTTTTGCTTTTGCAAACCATGTGCAACGTAATACCTAATTTAACCCTACATTTAAAAATCATAGAGTTTAAATTTGAAAGTAGGCAATCACTTATTTCATATCGGACCATGTTTATTACAAATATAGGTTCAACCATGAATGCATAATTTGATGCACATGTACATATACTGAAGAACTACAAAAGCACCAAGTAAAGAATAATGAACCACAGTTGTACTAAAGACTGTAAAGAGAGAGTCCAAAGACATTTTGGTTGCTGGAGAATGTGAAGCAGAATGCCCATATTGTGCCCTCCTCCATGCGTAATGTGCGGATGACTCTAGGCCAACCCCTTGTGATGGCTGCCCGCCCATCCTTCACTGTCTTCATTAGGACTTCCTGATGCTCATTGTAGTCTGGATGAAATACTTTAACCTTCATTGCGTGCCCACCAATCATGTACTTTGCGAGGCAATCTTGAGTAAACTGCTTTGGGAACCACTGAGAACGAAAAAGATCCAGACATTGTTGTCTAACATTTCATTATGACCAGTAAAAGGAGAAGGCTGCAGAGTTTGTAGTTACCATCCTACAAGTCATTGTTGTGTGGATAGAACGTAAACAAATAATTTGCTTGCCACCGTTCGAATCTTTTTGCCAATAATCCTTATCAGTTTCCTCACTTGATGCTTGGTCATCAATATCTTATTGCCCCATCCGCAAAAGGGTCGGTGCGTGGATCTTTGCCAAGGGCATATATACCTACAAGCAACAAGTCAATATTATAATCTAACAAGTGTCTAGGCCTGGATCTATATACACTATACTATGGAACAACAGGGGGAGCACAAGCCGAGGTATGAAACTAGCCACGGCGGAAAATGCTGGCCACTCCTGTTGTTGTCTTGCATAAGTAGTGGAAGGCATGATAAGTACATCAACCTTAACATCAAACAAATATAGCAAAGGTAAACAACATCATCTCCAAATGATAGCTTGAATGTGTTGGTTTCAGCATGCTATTAAAGCGGATATAAAAAGGAAGGGACTGTTATCTACAACAGGCTTGACAGCCATCAAATATTGCAATTCAAACTGGTATTGTTGAAAATGAATAGAACATAGTTCATGCTTAAACATCACACTGGATAAATGTGTAGAACTGAAATAAAGGGCATGCGTTAACTACACAAGGCATAACTGGAACCAAATATAGCCGTTCAAACTGGTATTGATGAAATCGAGCGGCATAGTTCTGACTTGCACAAAATGAACATCACATTGTGAATGACTGAAATAAAGAAGGCATAAATGATCAGTATAACAACCCAATATAGCCATTGAAAACTGGACAGAGTCTCACTTCAACCAACCTAACAAGCAAATACAGATAAAAATGGCATATGCTTGACAACTAGACAAATGCTCACTGCAACCAACCTAACAAGAAAATACATATAAACAAGGCATCTGTTTGAAAACTGGACAAATGCTCACTACTTTCGGATATGGGGTTCCGGCAAAACCCTTAAGGTTCGAACTCTGGGGTGTGCGCGAAGATCTTTCCCCTACCGATCCACGCCCGAACGCCTCGCTGAGGATCTAAGCTACACAATGAACAGCGCAAGGGACACAAGATTTATACTGGTTCGGGCCACCATTGTGGTGTAATACCATACTCCAGTGTGTGGTGTGGTGGATTGCCTCTGGGGCTGATGATGAACAACACAGGGGAAGAACAGCCTCACGAGAGGTGTTCTTGTGGTGGTGGTTTGCTTGAGAAGGATTCGACCTGTTCTCGATGAGATACCCCCTCTACGATGGTGGCTATCCCTTTATATAGAGGCCCTGGTCCTCTTCCCAAATATTGAGCGGGAAGGGCGCCAAGAACGACCATTTTGAAGGGGAACAACTAGTACAAGTTATCCTGACTAAAGTTGGTCTTCGTCTGCTAAAGGCACTGGTGATGATGCCGTCTTGGGATCCACGGTGACCTCCGTCCTGCTGCTTCTATTGGTCCTGGTCTCATTGCACCGAAATGGTAACCTTTGCTTGATGCCTCGATACTCCGCGCCTGTGATTGCCCCCTTTGCACCAAAGAGAAAACAAGGACAGTGTGCAGCCCAGCGCCCGCCTGGCGCCCGCCTGGTCTCGATCGTCATGGCTTGTGCCACGAGCACCTCGCGAGGTACCCTTGCCTTGATCTCTCTGCCTCCTCGTGAGCCTGCCTAGTGAGGCCGCTCCTGAGGAAGCCTTTCGTCGTCCGTCCCGCGAGGCTTGGCCCCTCGCGAGGGTCTTGAGCTTGAGTTGGTGAAGATGGGTCGTACTGGGCCACCACTCGAGCCACGTTGCAGGACACAGGCAGGCAAGTCTGGGGACCCCCATTCCCAGAACGCCGAGTAGCCCCCGAGCCCAAGGCGCGCTCGGACTTGGCTTAGCAGCAAAGCGAAAGGGCAAGTGCAGAGCGCCGCGGGCCCCACTAGCCTGCAGCCTTGGCCGCCGCGTGGCGGTTGATTGGACGTGGGCGTCTCCGCTTCCCCATGTTGCCTCGGCAACTACCCGACTTGACAAGTCCCTGCATGCAAAAATGAGTCATGATTACCCGCGATCATGGAGGCCGACAGTTAGCCTCCTCTGGGCTATAAATGCGATGGGGGCGCGAGCCCCCGCAGTCCATCTCTTCTTGCTCCGCTCCTTCTTCCTTGCTCCTCCCACATCTGCTTCCTGTGTCCCATGGCGCCTACGAAGAGGTTCTTGGCCGTAGAGAAGGGGAAGGCTCGCTAGAAAGGGCCTGGCTCTCCTCCTCCCAAGTGTGGCCGAGGTCGTCCCCACAAGCACCCCGCGACTCCTGCAGTGGCCGCCTGTGGTCGCGGCGGAGGTCCTTTGCATGGTGAAGGTCGCTTGATTGGCGGGGGAAGACACGCCGTGGCTGTGCGGCCTCCCCGCCCGCGCTTTCACTTGGCAGAGGTGCTGCCTGAGTTTGTCGTTTGGTCGGTGGATTCGGCTGGCAACTGGCTTTAGCTCCCCCGCTTCTTCTCCGGTGAACTGCCGTCCGGTGCCACTGGTGGGCTCCGGCTTCAGGTGGATGGCTGCTACAGCAGAGCTTCCTATGTCGCGGTGGAGGTCTCCGTTGCCGGAAACGTGGCCTTGGCCCGCGGCTGGCAGACGTTTGCCCGCGCGCGTGGCCTGGGACGGAGATGCACCCTGCATTTCAAGTTTGATGGCAACGCCACCCTCTACGTGAGGGTGTTCGGAGAGGATGGCCGCCATGTTGGGTGCTGCCCTGAAGATGATGACGGCGACCGGGTTCTTAGCCTCGGCGACGGCCGTGACGAAGGCGAAGGCGAGCCCACGCCTGGCGGCGTCTGCAGCTTGCCAAGCTTCAGCAGATCAACCTCTGATGACAGCTCCTCCAGCGGCGGCCGTGATCAACCACCGCGCCGCTGTGCTCGCTTCGAGGGGGGTAGTCGGTCATCCCGCCGTCGCGCCTCAGTGAAGCGTGAGGAGGGGTCTGATTGAGCTCCGGAGGGCGGTGCGAATCCCCCTCCATGAGCCGTCGCCGGGCAAGCCGTGTTTATTTCGTTTTTCTCCTTTTCCCGCATAGAGAGAGAGAGAAGTGTGGAGCCCCATGGGGGCGTGCTGGACTGTTGCCTTTAATTATTATGCTATTTCCGTTATTCCCATGCCGTGTTACGGTGTTGTGTGCTCATGCATAGGAACAACTTAGCTCGGGGGACTCGCTGCAGTCTTCGCCTCGCGAGGCTCGTGCCTGAGGCCTTGTCAAGCATCTTGAGGCCTGCAAAAATTAGCCGGAGGGATAGCTTTCGAACCCTAGTCGTGAGGGTGACCGGCTCAGGTCCTGTGTTCGTGTTGCGATGCCCGTGGGGCATGGACCGGGAGGAGTGCTCCTGCTGTGAACTTGAGTAGGGAATCCTCACGAAATTAGGTCAGAAGATACTCGCGAGGGTGCCCACGCAGCCCCCTTGCGAGGCTTGTGAAAGAGAAGATGAGTCAAGCGAACAACAAAGACAGAGCATCACGGGCCGAGGATGGCAAACAACACTAAAAGCAACTCCAATAAGCTTCAAACAAGGGCGAACAAGCCAACTGCGGAAAGCAAATGAAAAGCCGTGTCCGGCACCTAATCTAGTCTTCGATGTCTTCTCACCAGCACGGTGCTAACTGCTGCCACTGGGCATGGGAGGGAGCCCCCGAGGCCCGAGGGTGGCACTCGGGAGACTCCGGGGCGTGTACATCCCCAACTCATTATTATGTGAGAGTGTCACAGGCAGGGAGCTTCACAGGCATTGGCCTTCTTCAAGGCACCATGCCTTTTCTTGGGGCATGAGCTTCACAAGCACTGGGCCTTGTTCACAGGCACCGGATCTTTCCTTGGGACGACGAGCTTCACAGGAGCTGGGCCTTCTTTATAGGTACTGGGCCTTACTTCAAGGGTAAAATCTCTAGAGGTGCTGAATGTTCCACGCGTTCGGGATGCGCACCCCCTCCTGGGTCTCCAAGAGCGCGGCGCCAGGTCTGGAAACATGAACAACCTTGAACGGGCCCTCCCACATGGGCGAGAGCTTGTGCAACCCTTCCCTGGAGAGCACCTGCCTGAGCACGAGGTAACCTACCTCGAGAATCCTGGGGCAGATGTTGCGGCAGTGGTACCGCCGCAGCGCCTGCTGGTATCTTGCCGCTCGAAGCGCAGCCTCCCGACGGTGTTCCTCCCGCAGCACGAGATCCAACCCTCGCATGGCGTCCTGCTGTGCTTCGTCAAATGCCAGGACTTGCGCGGAGCGACGCCTGACCTCGTGAGGGAGGACCGCCTCTACTCCGTAGATGAGGAAGAATGGGGTTTTGCTGGTTGACTTGGTAGCGGTTGTGCTGATGGACCACATCACGGACTGGAGCTCGTCGTACCAGCCCCTGCCGCAGGCCTCCAGCTTCTTCTTGAAGGTCCTGGTTTTGAGGCCTTTCAGGACCTCTACGTTGGCATGTTTAGCCTGGCCGTTGCTCTGAGGGTGTGCCACCAAAGCATGGCATATCTACGTTCCAAGGTTAGCACGATATGTTTTGAAGAGATTGTTGGTGAACTACCAACCGTTGTCGGTGATGATGCGATTAGGCACCCCAAACCGACTCACGAGGCCCTTGATGAACTTGACTGCTAAACCAGCTGGGATGGTGCGGACAGCTTCCACCTCTGCCCACTTGGTGAACTTGTCAATGGCGACGTAGAGGTAGCGATAGCCCCTGGCGCCTGGGGAAACTGGCCCAAAATGTCCAGCCCCCAAACCGCGAACGGCCATGAGAGTGGAATGGTCTGCAGGCCCCGAGCTGGCTGATGAATCTGCTTGGCATGGAATTTACAGGCTTCACAAGCCTTCACCAGCTCGATTGCGTTGTTGAGTGCTGTAGGGCAATAAAACCCGCTGCAGAACGCCTTGCCGACGAGGGTCCGTGATGACGAGTGGTGCCCACAGTCTCCACCATGAATGTTCGCCAGCAACTCCTTCCCCTGCTCCCTGGAGATGCAGCGCAGGGAAACATCATTTGGCCGCTTCCGGTAGAGCTCTCTGTCTTGGATGCAGTAGGCTGTGTCCTGCCATGCCACGCGTTCCGTGTCCTCCTCCTTCTCTGGCAGAGTCCCTTGCATTAGGTAATCCTTGAGTTCCGCAGTCCAACATCCCTCCTGAGGCTCCAGCGCCAGGAGCAAGCGCGCTCCTGAGGTCGGGCCATAGGATGGAGCTCCTGAGGCAGGTGGTTGAGGGAGTTCCTCCAGAGGCTGCGCTGTACTTGATAGTGACGGTGCTGCTGAGGGCTTGAAGAGTCGTTCCTCGAAGACGCCGAGCTCCTAAGGCAGCCGCCTGGATGCCCTCCTAGCGATGTCATCAGCCTCTTGATTGGTGCCGCGGGGCACATGCTGCAACTCCAACCCCCAAAACTGCTTTTCCATTCCGCGGACCTCCGCAAGATACGCTTCCATGTGCTTGTCCTTCGGCTCGTACACCTTGTTGGAGAAGTTGACGAGGAGCTGTGAATCACCCTTGATGATGAGGCGCTTTATCCCGAAGGCTCCTGCAACTTTCAAGCCTGCTATCAGGCCCTCGTATTCTGCTATGTTGTTGGATACCTTCTCTCCATGCTGGAAACAGAGCTGCACGACGTAATAGAGCTTGTCCTGAGTGGGAGATATAAGCACTGCGCCAGCCCCCGAGCCATGTTGCGAGAACGCTCCGTCGAAGTCCATGACCCAGCCGTCCAGCGCCTCACTTCCTAGGGAAAGTGACCGATCTTCGCGTGCTTCGAGCCCCGGCGCCTCTGTCCATTCTGCCACAAAATCTGCAAGTGCGACTCCTTTGACAACCCTCGTTGTGCTGATTTCCAACTGAAGCGCTTGCAACTCGATGTTCCGTTCAGCGACCCTTCCAGCTGAGTTGGGACTCCTGAGTACCCTTTCCAATGGATACGCCGAGACGACCTTGATGGGGTGACCTTGAAAGTAGTGTCGTAGCTTGCGTGAGGCCACTAGTAGTACGAGAAGGAGCTTTTGAGGCATGGGGTATCGTGCCCTCGCATCCCGCAGCACCGTGCTAACGAAATACACCGGATGCCCGACGAGGGTAGGCGTGCTGGCGAGGTTGGCGCCCTCCGAAGGGTCAGGCGCCTCCTTAGACGACGGAGCCCCCAGCCCCTGGCTGCCTGGTGCGGCCTCTTCTACCCTGGGGGCGTCCCCCTGTTGAGGCTGGCCTCCATCTGCTATGACCGTGGTCTTTGCGAGGCCTTCTTGGTCTTACAATGCTGCGGCCGGGGCCATGGCCGGTCGTGACGCAGCTTTGACTTGGTCCTCCTCCCGTACCGCCACTAGAGCTGCACTGGTAGAGTAGGGTGTGGTGGAGAGGTAGAGCACCAAGGGCTCCCAAGGGCGTGGAGCCACCATCAGCGGAGGGCTGGTCAGGTACTTCTTGAGGTCTTGGAACACTTTGTCAGCCTCTTGAGTCCATTCGAACGGACCCTTCTTCTTCATCAGCTTGAAAAAGGGCAGGGCACGTTCCCCCAGCTTGGAGATGAAGCCCCCTAACGCAGTTACTCGCCCAGTGAGCTTCTGCATTTCCCTGAGGGTTTGCGGTGGACTCATGTCTTCGACTGCCTTGACCTTCTGTGGGTTGGCCTTAATACCTCTATGGGACACAAGGAAGCCCAGAAGCTTGCCATAAGGAACATCGAACACGCACTTCTCCGGGTTGAGCCGCAGGTCCACCTCGCGAAGGCTCATGAAGGTTTCTTTCAGGTCCTGTATCAGAGTTTTGGCCTCCTAAGACTTCACCACGATGTCGTCGATGTAGCCCTCGACTTTTCTCCTGAGCTGCCGGCCCAAGGCGATATGCATCAGTCACTGAAAGGTTGCGCCTGGGTTGTGCAACCCGAACGGCATGCAGGTGTAGCAGTACACCCCACATGGGGTCAGGAAGGCCGTTTTCTCCACATCTTCTACCGCCATCTTGATTTGGTGATAGCCAGAGAAGGCATCCAGGAAGCACAGCAGGTCTCACTCGGCGGTGGAATCGATGATCTGGTCAATGCAGGGGAGTGAGAACGGGTCTTGAGGGCAGGCTTTGTTGAGGTTGGTGAAGTCGACGCACATGCGCTCCTTTCCCCCCTTCTTTGGCACAACAACAGGGTTGGCCAGCCATTCAGGATAGCAAACTTCGCGAATGACGCCCGCAGCTTCAAGCTTACGGGTTTCCTGGACGATGAATGACTGCTTCTCGGTGGACTGTCGCCTTGCCTTCTTCTTCATGGGGCGCATGTTGGGGCACACGTTCAGATGATGCTCATTCACCTCCCTTGGAACCCCCGCTAGCTGCTTGGGTTCCCATGCGAACACCTCCTTGTTCGCGCGCAGGAATTTCACCAAGGCCTCTTCTTGGTCGGGGTTGAGATTGGCGCCTATGGTGAAGGTGGCACCGGAGGATCCATCCTCATCGACTGGCACTTTCTTGGTCTCTGCCTTGTCTTGGGTGAACAACTTCTTCTTCTTGGTTGGTGCAACCCCCTTGGCAGATCAGATGAGAGCGGCCTTGGAGCGGGAGTACCCGGCGCTCGACGAAGGCGGCTATCAGGTCGAACCCAGTCAGACGCTCCGACTGGATCAGCACCCGAAGCCGGGCTATGGCACCAGCTCCAACCGGCGTCAGCGACCTGGCCCGGAAGGACCACAAGGGCTGCCTCCCAGACGGCGGGCCAGCTACGTAAGCCGGCAAGTTGACGTAGTCGCCGTGTGGAGCAACGTTCTTCATGTAAAAATAGGACTTCTGCCAGAGCTTCACCGACTGGATCAGCGCGATAGGCGGGAACGGTTGTCGGCGGCAGATCTCCGGATGGCGATGAAGGCGCCGCATGGAGCCGGCACGCCTGCGACAACCGTGCCGAGCTTGGACTAGAAGAACTCCCCCCAGAGTTCGATGGTGGGGAGGATGCCGAGGAAACCTTTGCACAGAGTGTCGAAGGCCGACAGTAGCACCACCGTGTTGGGAGTGAGGTGGTCCGGCTGAAGATGGTAGAAATCAAGAAACGAGCGGAAGAAGCCGCTCGTGGGAAGGCCGACGCCGCGCAGGCAGTGCGAGTAGAGGATCACTCGCTCGCCCTCCTCCGGCACCGGTGAGACCTCCCTCACCAGCGTAAGGCGGACCCGCATGAGATCTTCGCCCGGCAACTGCCGCGTCTTGCGGAGGAAGTCGATGTGGTCATCGCGGACGTTGGAGCCGTCCCAGGAGCTCGACGTCGGAGCCATGTCGACGCAAGGGCGATGGAGAGCGTGGCGACGGAGAACGCGTGGTGCGGTAGCGGCAAGATTGCGGTGCGCTAAGAAGAGTGGCAGAACGGTGGTGTCGCGGAGAG
>NC_041393.1:376334128-376349434 GCF_002162155.2 Triticum dicoccoides
CTTTACGGCGAATGGAAACCGCCGTCGGAAGATGTGCGGTCGGTTCGGGCCACAGAAGATCCGCGCACCGGCCGAGGCGTGGAAGTGGCGGGCCCGGCCTGCGGCCGCGTCCCATCACGCGCGTGGGCCGGCAGGCCCTTCTAGCCAGAGGGTGCCACATGGCGCGCAGGCGGCGGGCGGCCAGCCCGCCGCCTGGCTAGCGCGCCAGCTGGTTCCCGCCTTTAGATTTCAAGGAGACTTCGTCAAGAAGGCACGCATAAGAGAAGTCGGCTCCTAGCCGCCGGCTCTTCGGGATAGGAAGCTGGCCGAGCTTCTCGATTCCCCCTTCATCCACGAAGCCCAACCAGCTTCGGGGACTACTATCGGAGTAAATGACCACGGGTAGCCTAACCGTCTCCCTTTGGCCCTTAGAGAAAACAACGGGCCGACCGAGCCTTGAAGCACCCAAGACGCGGGGCCGCCTTCCTCTGGCCGGCTATCTCATAGGCTGGCTACCAGAAGGCGGTCTGGCCCTAAACTCTCTTGGGGGACGCCACGATAGGGCCGACTCCAAGAAGCCGGCCACGGAAAGACCGACTCCAAGAAGCCGGCCCATGAGAACCGACTCCAAGAGGCCGGCCCCAGGCAGGCGGCCAGGCGCCATGCCCTAAAAGTCTGCACCCCTCATAACGATGATGGGACGGGGCGTGGCAACAGTGGACCCTGCCACCCCCGAATCCCGGAGCACGCATGGCTAAAGTACGCCGTACAGGACAGCCATCACCCGTTCGGCGTGGCACTGTTCCCATGCTGATCGTGACGCCCTCCATGACGGGCTGCCAGTATGGCCCGTAGGCGGCGGGCCCCTTAGGTCAGAGAGACGCCCGAAGGCGGCCTGGCCTTCCCCAGCCGGCCTGAGGCATGGCCGGCTTCCTATAGCCGGCTTGCTCCTCTCCTCGGGGCGCGCACACCATTAAGGAGACAAGACGAGGTAAGGCTATAGTGAGAGTCCGCAAGGTGGCGACACTGTAACCATGCTTACCTCGACAAAGCCCTCGTCATCAGAGGCAAGGCAACAGTAACTAGCCCCCGACAAGACCCCCAAGCGGTGGGGCCGGCCTGTCGACCAATGAGCCGGCAGCCTGCGGGACCCACCGGTCGGCGGGCCCCAGCGGTCGGCGAAGAAGCCGGCGGTCATAGACACTGACGGCTAGGGCCCACGCCCAGCCGGATTACCATTGTACCCCCGGGGGGTAGGCCTATATAAACCCCCCCAGGACACCCATGCAAAGGGTTGATCTCAGATAGTTTTAGACAGCACTACAGGGAGAGGAGAGAGCGAGCCTTGCCCTTCTTCCTCCTTCCACCGAACAGCTCAAGGAGCCTCTTGTAGCTTCTTGTTGATCTAGTGATCATGCGGAGACCCCGCAGAGCAGGAGTAGGGGTATTATCTCCACGTTAAACCCCCAACCTGGGTAAGATCTGCCAGCGTGCATGTCTTCGCCTCATCCCGTTTCCAGGCACCGGCGATGTCTTACTGGCTCCCACACAGATAAGCCATCCGTTGGCATATGTCGCACTTACCACCTGACAATTTATCAACATCGTAAAGGAAGCCCCCAAGTATGACTGGGTGGTACATTTGATGATGTGTGCCGAGAAAAATTAACCTACCTTGGCTCAACCGAACACAACCTGGGAGGTACTAACCAAAAAAATAAAAGAAGAAAAGACTAGGGAGGGTGACTGCACCAGTCTAGACGTAGAAGCGCCAAAGCCGAGCTGCGTTCCATGGGTTTGGTTCGAGGAGATTGTCCATTGGGTTGCGGAGAAGATACACTCCTCCTGTGAGCACTTGATCAATTATGAAGGGCCCCTCCCATTTGGGTGATAACTTATTCTTCTGCTTCTCTGAGAGGCGCAGAATAAGTTCGCCCACATTATATGCTTTTGCCCGAACTTCCCTACTCAGGTAGTGCCGGGCCTGTTATTGGTAAAAGGTAGAGAAGGCACGAGCTATGTTGTGCTCCTCTTCCAGGGCATCCAGGCTGTCTTGCCGATCTAGCTCGTCCTCCTTTTCCTCGTACATGCGCACTCTAGGTGCGTCATGGATAAGGTCGCTAGGGAGGACTGCTTTTGCCCCGTAGACCATAAAAAACGGTGTGTATCCCGTGGAACGATTAGGAGTGGTTCACAGCCCCCATAATACGGAGTCGAGCTCCTCCACCTAGTGGTAGTCTGATTCTTTCATGGAATAGACCAGTCGGGGCTTAATGCCGCTCAGGATTAGTCCATTGGCTTGTTTGATCTGCCCGTTGGACTGTGGGTGATGTATGGAGGCGTAGTCGAGCTTAATGCCCAAGTTGGCGCACCAGTCCTTTACTTCCTGGGCTGTGAAGTTGGATTGAATGTCTATTATTATACTGTGGGGGACACCATAACGGTTGTCCATGCTGGATATAAAGTCGATGACCGGTCTAGACTTAGCTGAGGTTACTGGTTTTGCCTCAATCTATTTAGTGAATTTGTCAACCATAACCAGTAGATACTTCTTCTTTTTGGTCCCCCCTTTAAGTGGCCCGACATTTTCCAACCCCCAAACCGCGAAAGGCCAGGTGATCGGTATCGTCCGAAGAGCCGTGGGGGGCATGTTACTTTGATTTGCAAATAGCTGGCATCCAACGCAATGTTGGACGAGCGTGTGGGTGTCTGTGCGGGCGGTGGGCCAAAAGAACTAGTCTCGAAAGGCCTTGCTGACCAGGGCCCAAGCTACTGCGTGATGACCACCCATACCAGCGTGTATCTCAACCAAGAGCTGCTTCCCCTCCTCTTCAGATATACATCTTTGGAGGACCATGGTCGTGCTTTTCTTGTACAGTTCACCTTCGTGGACCTTACATGCCTTAGATCATCGAATTATGCGTCTTGCCTTGGTCTGGTCATCTGAGATATCTTGGCGGAGAAGATAGGCGAGGAAGGGCTCGGTCCATGGCACGATTACTGCCATGACTTCGTGAGCCGAAGACGTTTCTTCGAGTGTCGAGCGTCCAATAATTTCTTCGTTTGGTTCTATGATAGGAGGAATGATCTTTTCTGGACCATTGGTCTTTGCGTCCTTGCCCCCATCCTACCACACCATGGATGGCTTGAAGAGCCATTCCAGAAATGTGTTCTTAAGGACAGGCTCGCGCTCTGTGCCTATGTAGGCGAGGAAGTCGGCAACTTGATTGCTGTCTCTGGAGACTTGGTGGAATTCCAGCCCCTCAAGCTGGGCAGATATTTTGAGGATGGCATTTCGATATGCTATCATTTTTGGGTCTTTTGCATCGAATTCACCGTTGACTTGAGAGATGGCAAGATTAGAGTCTTCTTGTACCTCAAGCCATTGCACACCCATTGATACTTTCATCCAAAGTCCATGTAATAGTGCCTCGTACTCAGCCGCATTGTTGGAATCAGTGTACACACTAGTACAACGAGGTGCTAGACAAACGGGTTTTAACCCCTTTCCACGATGGCATTTCGAATCGTCGCTAAGTGAGTGTGTGCGATAGGGGGGGGGGTTCCCTCCCACACGACCCAAAAACCATCGGGGATAGGGAGACATGATGCATATAGTTGTCTCTATAAAAATGTTTCTGATATCTCGAATATCCCAAACGATTCATCCTTGCTACTTGTTTGTGCTTGCATGGCCATCGCAGCCGATATTCTGTGGTGCTATGTTTACGATGCGTCACCCATCACAAACAGTTCATAATTATAGAGCATGTACGATAAGCAGACAATCACACACATTTACTTTTCCTCGACTGTATGTGATTCGATGTAAGAGTGCATATAGTTGTGCATATAAAACTATATGTGAAGCTTCAATATACCCCACATGATTCATCCATCATACCTGCGCTGGATGAAGACCTATCGCATGTGTTCTTCTATGATAAAATATTTGCGATGCACACAACATCACAAATAGTCCATAATTGCCAAGCGTGTGTGATAAGGTGACTTTCGCAAACATTTAATAAGAAGGAACTGTGTGCGATGCTCTTGTTAATCTCACATGTTTTTTCTTGAGTGATCATCTGTGCAGTAGAGATTGATCGCACACATAGTGGATCCGAGAAACGTGTCTAATATCCACGTTTATCGTAGACGTTTTGCTTTTGCAAACCATGTGCAACGTAATACCTAATTTAACCCTACATTTAAAAATCATAGAGTTTAAATTTGAAAGTAGGCAATCACTTATTTCATATCGGACCATGTTTATTACAAATATAGGTTTAACCACGAATGCATAATTTGATGCACATGTACATATACTGAAGAACTACAAAAGCACCAAGTAAAGAATAATGAACCACAGTTGTACTAAAGACTGTAAAGAGAGAGTCCAAAGACATTTTGGTTGCTGGAGAATGTGAAGCAGAATGCCCATATTGTGCCCTCCTCTATGCGTAATGCACGAATGACTCTAGGCCAACCCCTTGTGATGGCTGCCCGCCCATCCTTCACTGTCTTCATTAGGACTTCCTGATGCTCATTGTAGTCTGGATGAAATACTTTAACCTTCATTGCGTGCCCACCAATCATGTACTTTGCGAGGCAATCTTGAGTAAACTGCTTTGGGAACCACTAAGAACAAAAAAGATCCAGACATTGTTGTCTAACATTTCATTATGACCAGTAAAAGGAGAAGGCTGCAAAGTTTGTAGTTACCATCCTACAAGTCATTGTTGTGTGGATAGAACGTAAACAAATAATTTTCTTGCCATTGTTTGTATCTTTTTGCCAATAATCCTTATCAGTTTCCTCACTTGATGCTTGTTCATCAATATCTTATTGCCCCATTCGCAAAAGGGTCGGTGCATGGATCTTTGCCAAGGGCATATATACCTACAAGCAACAAGTCAATATTATAATCTAACAAGTGTCCAGGCCTGGATCTATATACACTATATTATGGAACGACAGGGGGAGCATAAGCCGAGGTATGAAACTAGCCTCGGCGGAAAATGCTGGCCACTCCTGTTGTTGTCTTGCATAAGTGGTGGAAAGGCATGATAAGTACATCAGCCTTAACATCAAACAAATATAGGAAAGGTAAACAACATCATCTCCAAACGATAGCTTGAATGTGTTGGTTTTAGCATGCTGTTAAAGCGGATATAAAATGGAAGTGACTGTTATCTACAACAGGCTTGACAGCCATCAAATATTGCAATTCAAACTGGTATTGTTGAAAGTGAATAGAACATAGTTCATGCTTAAACATCACACTGGATAAATGTGTAGAACTGAAATAAAGGGCATGCGTTAACTACACAAGGCATAACTGGAACCAAATATAGCCGTTCAAACTGGTATTGATGAAATCGAGCGACATAGTTCTGACTTGCACAAAATGAACATCACATTGTGAATGACTGAAATAAAGAAGGCATAAATGATCCGTATAACAACCAAATATAGCCATTGAAAACTGGACAGAGTCTCACTTCAACCAACCTAACAAGCAAATACAGATAAACAGGGCATATTCTTGACAACTAGACCATTGCTCACTGCGACCAACCTAACAAGCAAATAAATATAAACAAGGCATCTGTTTGAAAACTGGACAAATGCTCACTGCTTTCGGATATGGAGTTCCGGCAAAACCCTTAAGGTTCGAACTCTGGGATGCGCGCGAAGATCTTTCCCCTACTGATCCACGCCCGAACGCCTCGCTGAGGATCTAAGCTACACGATGAACAGCGCAAGGGACACAAGATTTATACTGGTTCGGGCCACCGTTGTGGTGTAATACCCTACTCCAGTGTGTGGTGTGGTGGATTGCCTCTGGGGCTGATGATGAACAGCACATGGGAAGAACAGCCTCGCGAGCGGTGTTCTTGTGGTGGTGGTTTACTTGAGAAGGAATCGACCAGTTCTCGATGAGATGCCCCCTCTATGATGGTGGCTATCCCTTTATATAGAAGCCCTGGTCCTCTTCCCAAATATTGAGCAGGAAGGGCGCCAACAACGACCATTTTGAAGGGGAACATCTAGTACAAGTTATCCTGACTAAAGTTGGTCTTCGGCTGCTAAAGGCATTGGTAATGATGCCGTCTTAGGATCCACGGTGACCTCCGTCCTGCCGCTTCTGCTGGTCCTGGTCTCGTTGCACCGAAATGGTAACCTTTGCTTGATGCCTCGGTACTCCGCGCCTGTGCTTGCCCCCTTTGCACCAAAGAGATAACAAGGACAGTGTGCAGCCCAGTGCCCGCCTGGCGCCCGCCTGGTCTCGATCGTCATGGCTTGCACCACGAGCACCTCGCGAGGTACCCTTGCCTTGATCTATCTGCCTCCTTGCGAGCCTGCCTGGTGAAGCCGCTCCTGAGGAAGCCTTTCGTCGTCCGCCCCGCGAGGCTTGGCCCCTTGCGAGGGTCTTGAGCTTGAGTTGGTGAAGATGGGCCGTACTGGGCCACCACTCGAGCCACGTCGCAGGCCACAGACAGGCAAGTCTAGGGACCCCCATTCCCAGAACGCCGAGTAGCCCCTGAGCCCAAGGCGTGCTCGGACTTGGCTTAGTAGCGAAGCGAAAGGGCAAGTGCAGAGCGTCGCGGGCCCCAGTAGCCTACAGCCTTGGCCGCCGCATGGAGGTTGATTGGACGTGGTCGTCTCCGCTTCCCCACGTTGCCTCGGCAACTGCCCGACTTGACAAGTCCCTGCATGCAAAAATGAGTTATGATTACCTGCGATCGTGGAGGCCGATAGTTGGCCTCCTCTGGGCTATAAATGCGAGGGGGGCGCGAGCCCCCGCAGTCCATCTCTTCTTGCTCTGCTCCTTCTTCCTTGCTCCTCCCCCATCTACTTGCTGTGTCCCATGGCGCCTACGAAGAGGTTCTCGGCCGTAGAGAAGGGGAAGGCTCGCCAGGAAGGGCCTGGCTCTCCTCCGCCCAAGCACGGTCGAGGTCGTCCCCACAAGCACCCCGCGACTCCTGCAGTGGCTGCCTGTGGTCGCGGCGGAGGTCCTTTGCACGGTGAAGCTCGCTCGATTGGCGGGGGAAGACGTGCCGTGGCTGCGCGGCCTCCCCGCCCGCGCTTTCACTTGGTAGAGGTGCTGCCGGAGTTTGTCATTTGGTCGGCGGATTCGACCGGCAACTGGCTTTAGCTCCCCCGCTTCTTCACTGGCGAACTGCCGTCCGGTGCCGCCGGTGGGCTCTGGCTTCAGGCGGACGGCTGCTATAGCAGAGCTTTCTGGGTTGCGGTGGAGGTCTCCGTTGCCGGAAACATGGCCTTGGCCCGCGGCTGGCAGACGTTTGCCCGCGCGCGTGGCCTGGGCCGGCGGTGCACCCTGCATTTCAAGTTTGATGGCAACGCCACCCTCTACGTGAGGGTGTTAGGAGAGGATGGCCGCCATGTTGGGTGCTGCCCTAAAGATGATGACGGTGACCGGGTGCTTAGCCTCGGCGACGGCCGTGACGAAGGCGAAGGCGAGCCCACGCCTGGCGGCGTTCGTAGCTCGCCAAGCTTCAGCAGCTCCCCCTCTGATGACAGCTCCTCCAGCAGCGGCCGTGATCAACCACTGCGCCGCTGTGCTCGCTTCTAGGGGGGTAGCGGGTCATCCCGCCGTCGCGCCTCAGTGAAGCGTGAGGAGGGGTCTGATTGAGCTCCGGAGGGCGGTGCGAATCCCCCTCCACGAGCCGTCGCCGGGCAATCCATGTTTATTTTGTTTTCCTCCTTTTCCTGCATAGAGAGAGAGAGAGAAGTGTGGAGCCCCATGGGGGCATGCTGGACTGTTGCCTTTAATTATTATGCTATTTCCGTTATTCCCATGCCGTGTTATGGTGTTGTGTGCTCATGCGTATGAACAACTTAGCTCAGGGGACTCGCTGTAGTCTTCGCCTCGCGAGGCTCGTGCCTGAGGCCTTATCGAGCGTCTTGAGGCCTGCAAAAATTAGCTGGAGATAGCTTTCGAATCCTAGTCGTGAGGGTGACCGGCTCAGGTCCTGTGTTCGTGTTGTGATGCCCGTGCGGCATGGACCGGGAGGAGTGCTCCCGCTGTGAACTTGAGTAGGGAATCCTCACGAAATTAGGTCAGAAGATACTCGCGAGGGTGCCCACGCAGCCCCCTCGCGAGGCTTGCGAAAGAGAAGACGAGTCAAGCGAACAGCAAAGACAGAGAATCACGGGCCGAGGACGGCAAACAACAGTAAAAGCAACTCCAGTAAAGCTTCGAACAAGGGCGAACAAGCCAACTGCGGAAAGCAAATGAAAAGCCGCGTCCGGCACCTAATCTAGTCTTCGATGTCTTCTCACCAGCACAGAGCTAACTGCTGCCACTGGGCGTGGGCGGGAGCCCCCGAGGCCCGAGGGCGGCACTCCGGAGACTCCGGGGCATGTACATCGCCAACTCATTATTATGTGAGAGTGTCACGGGCGGCGAGCTTCATAGGCATTGGCCTTCTTCACAGGCACCATGCCTTTTCTTGGGGCATGAGCTTCACAAGCACTGGGCCTTCTTCATAGGCACCAGACCTTTCCTTGGGACGATGAGCTTCACAGGAGCTGGGCCTTCTTTATAGGTACTGGGCCTTACTTCAAGGGTAAAATCTCCGGAGGTGCTGATTGTTCCACGCGTTCGGGATGGGAACCCCCTCCTGGGTCTCCAAGCGCGCGGCGCCAGGTCTGGAAACATGAACAACCTTGAACGGGCCCTCCCACATGGGCGAGAGCTTGTGCAGTCCTTCCCTAGAGAGCACCTGCCTGAGCACGAGGTCACCTACCTCGAGAATCCTGGGGCGGATGTTGCGACAGTGGTACCGCCGCATCGCCTGCTGGTATCTTGCCGCTCGAAGCGCAGCCTCCCGACGGTGTTCCTCCCCCAGCACAAGATCCATCCCTCGCATGGCGTCCTGCTGTGCTTTGTCAAATGCCAGGACTCGCGCGGAGCGACGCCTGACCTCGTGAGGGAGGACCGCCTCTGCTCCGTAGACGAGGATGAACGGGGTTTAGCCGGTTGACTTGGTAGCGGTTGTGCGGATGGACCACAGCACGGACTGGAGCTCGTCGTACCAGCCCCTGCCGCAGGCCTCCAACTTCTTCTTGAAGGTCCTGGTTTTGAGGCCTTTCAGGACCTCTGCGTTGGCATGTTCAGCCTGGCCGTTTCTCCGAGGGTGTGCCACCGAAGCATGGCATATCTGCGTTCCAAGGTTAGCACGATATGTTTTGAAGAGATTGCTGGTGAACTACGAACCGTTGTCGGTGATGATGCGATTAGGCACCCCAAACCGACTCACGAGGCCCTTGATGAACTTGACTGCTGAACCAGCTGGGATGGTGCGAACAGCTCCGACCTCTGCCCACTTGGTGAACTTGTCAATGGCGACATAGAGGTAGCGATAGCCCCCTGGCGCCCGGGGAAACTGGCCCAAAATGTCCAGCCCCCAAACCGCGAACGGCCATGAGAGTGGAATGGTCTGCAGGCCCCGAGCTGGCTGATGAATCTGCTTGGCGTGGAATTTACAGGCTTCACAAGCCTTCACCAGCTCGATTGCGTCGTTGAGTGCTGTAGGACAATAAAACCCGCTGCAGAACGCCTTGCCGACGAGGGTCTGTGATGATGAGTGGTGCCCATAGTCTCCACCATGAATGTCCGCCAGCAACTCTTTCCCCTGCTCACTGGAGATGCAGCGCAGGGAAACATCATTTGGCCGCTTCCGGTAGAGCTCTCCGTCTTGGATGCAGTAGGCCGTGGCCTGCCGTGCCACACGTTCCGCGTCCTCCTCTTTCTCTGGCAGAGTCCCTTGCATCAGGTAATCCTTGAGTTCCGCAGTCCAACATCCCTCCTGAGGCTCCGGCGCCTGGAGCAAGCGCGCTCCTGAGGTCGGGCCACAGGACGGAGCTCCCGAGGCAGGTGGTTGAGGGAGTTCCTCCCGAGGCTGCGCTGTACTTGATAGTGACAGTGCTGCTGAGGGCTTAAAGAGTCGTTCCTCGAAGACGCCGGGCTCCTGAGGCAGCCGCCTGGACGCCCTCCTAGCGATGCCATCAGCCTCTTGATTGGTGCCGCGGGGCACATGCTGCAACTCCAACCCCCAAAACTGCTTTTCCATTCTGCGGACCTCCGCAAGATACGCTTCCATGTGCTTGTACTTCGGTTCATACACCTTGTTGAAGAAGTTGACGAGGAGCTGTGAATCACCCTTGATGATGATGCGCTTTATCCCGAAGGCTGCTGCAGCTTTCAAGCCTGCTATCAGGCCCTCGTATTCTGCTATGTTGTTGGAGACCTTCTCTCCATGCTAGAAATAGAGCTGCACGACATAATAGAGCTTGTCCTGAGTGGGAGATATAAGCACTGCGCTAGCCCCCGAGCCATGTCGCGAGAATGCTCCGTCGAAGTACATGACCCAGCCGTCCGGCGCCTCACTTCCTGGGGAAAGTGACCGATCTTCGCCTGCTTCGAGCCCCGGCGCCTTTGTCCATTCTGCCACAAAATCTGCAAGTGCGACTCCTTTGACGACCCTCTTGTGCTGATTTCCAACTGAAACACTTACAACTCGATGTTCCATTCAGCGACCCTTCCAGCTGAGTTGGGACTCCTGAGTACCCTTTTCAATGGATACGCCGAGACGACCTTGATGGGGTGACCTTGAAAGTAGTGTCGTGGCTTGCGTGAGTCCACTAATAGTGCGAGTAGGAGCTTTTGAGGCATGGGGTATCGTGCCCTCTCATCCCGCGGCACCGTGCTAACGAAATACACCGGATGCCCGACGAGGGTAGGCGTGCTGGCGAGGTTGGCGCCCTCCGAAGGGTCAGGCGCCTCCTAAGACGACGGAGCCCCCCAGCCCCTAGCTGCCTAGTGCGGCCTCTTCTACCCTGGGGGCGTCCCCCTGTTGAGGCTGGCCTCCATCTGCTACGAACGTGGTCTTTGCGAGGCCTTCTTGGTCTTGCGATGCTGCGGTCGGGCCCGTGGCCGGTCGTGACGCAGCTTTGACTTGGTGCTCCTCCCGTACCGCCACTAGAGCTCCACTGGCAGAGTAGGGTGTGGTGGCGAGGTAGAGCACCAAGGGCTCCCGAGGGCGTTGAGCCAACATCAGCGGAGGGCTGGTCAGGTACTTCTTGAGTTCTTGGAATGCTTTGTCAGCCTCTTGAGTCCATTCGAACGGACCCTTCTTCTTCATTAGCTTGAAAAAGGGCAGGGCACATTCCCCCAGCTTGGAGATGAAGCGCCCTAACGCGGTTACTCGCCCAGTGAGCTTCTGCATTCCCTAAGGGTTTGTGGCGGACTCATGTCTTCGACTGCCTTGACCTTCTCTGGGTTGGCCTCAATACCTCTGTGGGACACAAGGAAGCCCAGAAGCTTGCCAGAAGGAACACCGAACACGCACTTCTCCGGGTTGAGCCGCAGGTCCACCTTGCGAAGGCTCGCGAAGGTTTCTTTCAGGTCCTATATCAGAGTTTTGGCCTCCTGAGACTTCACCACGATGTCGTCGATGTAGCCCTCGGCTTTTCTCCCGAGCTGCCGGCCCAAGGCGATATGCATCAGTCACTGAAAGGTTGCGCCTGCGTTGCGCAACCCGAACGGCATGCAGGTGTAGCAGTACACCCCACATGGGGTCAGGAAGGCCGTTTTCTCCACATCTTCTACTGCCATCTTGATTTGGTGATAGCCAGAGAAGGCATCTAGGTAGCACAGCAGGTCGCACTCGGCGGTGGAATTGACCATCTGGTCAATGCGGGGGAGCGGGAACGGGTCTTGAGGGCAGGCTTTGTTTAGGTTGGTGAAGTCGACGCACATGCGCTCCTTTCCCTCCTTCTTTGGCACAACAACAGGGTTGGCCAGCCATTCAGGATAGCAAACTTCGCGAATGACGCCCGCAGCTTAAAGCTTACGGATTTCCTGGACGATGAAGGTTTGCTTCTCGGTGGACTGTCGCCTTGCCTTCTGCTTCACGGGGCGCACGTTGGGGCACACGTTCAGATGATGCTCAATCACCTCCCTTGGAACCCCCGCTAGCTGCTTGGGTTCCCATGCAAACACCTCCTTGTTCGCGCGCAGGAATTTCACCAAGGCCTCTTCTTGGTCGGGGTTGAGATTGGCGCCTATGGTGAAGGTGGCGCCGGAGGATCCATCCTCATTGACTGGCACTTGCTTGGTCTCGGCCTTGTCTTGATTGAACAACTTCTTCTTCCTGGTTGGCGCAACCCCTTTGGCCTCGAGGGTGCCAGCGCTGGCGGGCTGCACCACGGCGGCCATCTTGAAGGCGAGCCGGAGCGCCTGCAGGGCATATTTTGTATCTCCAGACACCGTGAGGACGCCGCTGCTCCCGGGAATCTTCATGAGGTTGTAGGCCAGGTGAGTCGCTGCCATGAACTGGGCCAAGGTAGGGTAGCCAAGGATGGCATTGTACGGGAGGCCGATGGGGGCGATGTCGAAGTCGACCAGCTCCGTGCGGAAGTTGTCGTGGGTGCCGAAGGTCATCGGGAGGCGGATCTTCCCCAGGGAGCCGGTGGAACTATCTCCGATGCCCGAGAAGGGCTTACTAGGTTGGAGTCGCTCCAGCGGCACGTGGAGGAGGCTGAAGGCCTCCAGCGAGAGCATGTTGAGGCTGGCACCCCCGTCGATGAGGGTCTTGGTGATGGCCACCTGGCAGATGGTGGGAGTGCACAGCATCGGGAGCGCGCCCGAGCAGGCGGTGTTGGATGGGTGATCGTCCGAGATGAAGGTCAAGTCGGCCTTGGGTGCCACCCAGCCTGGGGGGCTTCACAGCGCGTGAGGGCGGCACCGATCTGGTGGACGAACGATTTGATGTGGCGGCTCGAGGGTGGCACCTGCGAGCCGCCGAGGAGAGTCGGGATGACCGTGGGCGCCGACGCGGCATAATGGGTGAGGAAGAGGTTGCGCATCTCCTCCCAGGAGGCCACCGAAGCTGCTGGCAGGTGGAGCAGCCACATGCGCGAAACGCCAATGAGGGCCATGGGAAGCCAGTTAGCCATGACCCTATCATCGCTTCCATCCTTGAGGACGGCCTCCTCATACGCCAGCAGGAAAGCTAGCAGACCCGTCACACCATCGTAGCGCGGCGGCATCTCTGGCTTGAACTTGTTCGGCCACTGCACCTGTCGCAAGGCGGGGGCCAGGGCTCGGAGCCCCCTAGCCCCCGTGCCGGCGTCGATAGCCGGAGCTGGCGGCGCGTTGTCTGCCATGGGGGTGGAGCGCGGTGCTGATGGAGAGCGGGTCGACGGAAGGGAGAGCTCCGGTGCACCCCTACCTGGCGCGCCAAATGTCGGATATGGGGTTCCGACAAAACCCTTAAGGTTCGAACTCTGGGGTGCGCGCAAAGATCTTTCCCCTACCGATCCACGCCCGAATGTCTCGCTGAGGATCTAAGCTACACGATGAACACCACAAGGGACACAAGATTTATACTGGTTCGGGCCACCATTGTGGTGTAATACCCTACTCCAATGTGTGGTGTGGTGGATTGCCTCTGGGGCTGATGATGAATAGTACATGGGAAGAACAGCCTCGCGAGAGGTGTTCTTGTGGTGGTGGTTTGCTTGAGAAGGATTTGACCATCTCTCGATGAGATGCCCCCTCTACGATGGTGCTATCCCTTTATATAGAGGCCCTAGTCCTCTTCCCAAATATTGAGCGGGAAGGGCACCAACAACGGCCATTTTGAAGGGGAACATCTAGTACAAGTTATCCTGACTAAAGTTGGTCTTCGGCTGCCAAAGGCACTGGTGATGACGCCGTCTTGGGCTCCATGGTGACCTCCGTCCTGCCGCTTCTGCTGGTCCTGGTCTCGTTGCACCAAAATGGTAACCTTTGCTTGATGCCTCGGTACTCCGCGCCTGTGCTTGCCCCCTTTGCACCAAAGAGGAAACAAGGACACTGTGCAGGCCAGCGCCTGCCTGGCGCCCGCCTGGTCTTGATCGTCATGGTTTGCGTCACGAGCACCTCGCGAGGTACCCTTGCCTTGATCTCTCCGCCTCCTCGTGAGCCTTCCTGGTGAGGCCGCTCCTGAGGAAGCCTTTCATCATCCGCCCCATGAGTCTTGGCCCCTCGCGAGGGTCTTGAGCTTGAGTTGGTGAAGATGGGCCATACTGGGCCACCACTTGAGCCACGCCATAGGCCGCAGGCAGGCAAGTCTGGGGACCCCCGTTCCCAGAACACCGACAACTGCAACCAACCTAACAACCAAATACAGATAAACAAGGCATCTGCTTTGAAACTAGACAAATGCTCGCTGCAACCAACCTAACACCAAATACAGATAAACAATGCATCTTCTTGATAACTGAACAAATGCTCACTACGACCAACCTAACAACCAAATACAGATAAACAAGGCATCTACTCACTATCAACAACCAAAAAAGCCATTCGTGAAATTGAAGTGGACAATTCATACTTAAACATCACATAGCCATATTGAACATTACATTTTTGCATAATGTAAATAATTAAACACGACACAGTTAAAACACCGGATGGGAAAAGCTAGTATAACAAAGGGTACAAGTTGGCAAGCTAGAAAAGGTAAGATTTGCTGATAGGATGTTGCCTCACATGTCATGGACGGGATCCTTCCAGCTGGAGGAGCACAGACCCATGGTGCACTATTTTATGTTGCAGATGGGTTGTTTCACCTTGGAAGAACATTTGTGGGTGCCCTCCTCGTGGTCGTGGTCGATGAGATCTGACATGGCAATTGAGGATCCTAAGACTCTACCATAGAACGTGTCCTTCAGAAATGACAAAAATGGGCTCGATGGCGTACAAGGATCGCAAATCTTTGACCGTGTGGCGGAGGAGATCAGTAGCAGGGCCGTCGAAGAGATAGACGTCAGTTGAACTAGAGGGGTTGGGGATGGACCACTTAACCTATGACATGGCCCGCGTGAAGCTGTCTTTGTCGACGAGCTTGATGTTGTAGCCAGCTTTCCTGAGATACAATAATACACTAGCCCGCTGACATGAAGCCTTCGACATGGCAACATAGTCAATGTCCGCGCTGACTGCCGCGGCGAGGTGTTTCTCCCGGATTGCTAGGTCGGGACGATTGGCAGCCACCTCGCTAACGTCCGCCGGACAGGCCATGATAAACCTCTTCTTTGCCAAACGCTTGTCGGGCTCCTCGGGATACGGGGTCGGGCTTAGGCCGCAACTCTCTGGAGCAGGGGATGTGGATCTAGTGGGGAGGGACACCACAAGCCTCATCCAAAAACTCAAGGGGGGTGCGGTGACAGTATGGGAATCGCTAGGTAACCTGAACTTTATTATCTAAGCTAGGAGGAATGGGTAGACCGGCAGGGGTTGGCGGCAGC
>NC_041393.1:376349597-376353031 GCF_002162155.2 Triticum dicoccoides
GGGGGGGGGGACCGCGGCTACTGAGAATTTTAGTAATGGTGGTGGACATGGTGGTGTACGAGTGAGGGCGACGATTCAAATGCCTCGGCTACTGCAATTTTATTGTAAGGTCGGTGCTGGAGGAGTGGAGGCGCTGGTTGAAGTACCACGGCTACTAAAATTTGGGTGAAGGAATTGATGCGGGGCGGGTGTCGGTGTCAAAACCGGCGGATCTCGGGTAGGGGGTCCCGAACTGTGCGTCTAAGTCTAATGGTAATAGAGGCAGGGGACACAATGTTTACCCAGGTTCGGGCCCTCTCTATGGAGGTAATACCCTACTTCCTGCTTGATTGATCTTGATGAATATGAGTATTACAAGAGTTGATCCACTACCGGATTTCAGGTTCCGGCAGACCCTTGAGGTTCGAACTCTGGGGTGCGCGCGAAGATCTCTCCCCTACCAACTCACGTCTCGAAGCCTCGCAAGGAATCTAGGCTATAAAGAAGAACACACAAGGGACACGAGGTTTATACTGGTTCAGGCCACCATTGTGGTGTAATACCCTACTCCAGTGTCTGGTGTGGTGGATTGCCTCAGGGGCTGATGATGAACAATACAAAGGAAGAACAGACTCACGAGAGGTGTTCTTGAGCTGGTGCGATGAACTGCTTGGGTGAGTTCAGTCGCCTCTCTCTCTCTAGTCTACCCAAAATCTCCCTCCCTACTCTATGGTGGCAAGCTCTATTTATAGAGGCCCTGGGCCTCTTCCCCAAATAATGAGCGGGAAGGGCGCCAACAATTGTCCATTTTGAAGGGGAACATATAATACACAAATCCTGACTAAAGTTGGTCTTCGACTGCCAAAGACTCTGATGGTGACGCCGTCTTGGGCTCCACGGTGACCTCCATCCCGCCGTTCCACTGGTCTTTGTCTTGTTGCACCAAAACAGTAACCTTTGCCTGATGCCTTGGCCTGTGCTTGCCCGCTTTGCACCGAAGGGGAAACAAGGACACTGCACAGGCCGGCGCCCGCCTGGCGCCTGCGTGGTCTCGATCGTCATGGCTTGTGTCACGGGCACCTCGCGAGGTACCCTACCTTGATCTCTCCGCCTCCTCGCGAGCCCGCCTGATGAGGCTGCTCCTGAGGAAGCTTCCTGTCGTCTGCCCCGTGAGGTTTGGCCCCTCGCGAGGGTCTTGAGCTTGAGCTGATGAAGCTGGGCTGCACTGGGCCTCCACTTGAGCCATGCCGCAGGCCGCAGGCAGGCAAGTCTAGGGACCCCCGTTCCCAGAATGCCAACAGTAGCCCCCGGGCCCAAGGCGCGCCAGACTTGGCTTAGCAGAGAAGAGAAGGGGCAAGTGCGAAGCGCCGCAGGCCCCAATAGCCTGTGGCCTTGGGCGCCGCGTGGCGATTGATTGGACGTGGGTGTCTTCACTTCCCCATGACGCCTCATTACGCGCCCGGCTAGGCGAACCCGTGGTTGCACACAGCCATTCCCCTTTCGCCGTTCGTGCACTTCCTGTCCTTCTTCCTCGAGCTCCAACCTCCGCCTCCAATCCAGCTCGAACTCTCCCCCCTTCCCATCGCCAGGGCGCCAACAAAGAAGGAAAGGGGGAAGAAGCCCGCGCCTTCGTCCCGCTTGTCTCCGGCGGTGGCCCCTGCCATTGATCGGTCAATCATACTCAACCCCGAAGCCTTGGACAAGGTCCATTCTGCTCTTGCCTCCATCTTCAACGAGTGCGGCAGGACCACGGTCTGGCCTGCGTCCCATGCCTCCTTTGATAGGGTCATCACTGAGGTCCGGTTCTTCGCTGATGCCCTGGGGGCGGGTCTGGTTCCCCCCTTTTCTGCTTTCTTTAATGCGGTGCTCTCCCATTATCAGATCCACATGATGCACTTGGGGCCTGAGTCCATTATCCCCCTTGTTGTTTTCGCCTTTGTTTTCGAGGCAATGGTGGGCATTCCTCCTTCCGTTGCCCTCCTACGCCACTTCTTCTCATTGCGCCTGAGTGACCCCACTCAATGCTCGGGGTGTGTGAGATTCCTCGCCGTGCCAAAGACGGCTGCTTCGGGGATAGATTTTGGCCTTCCTCCTCTTGAGACCAGGTTCAGAGAGCGGTGGCTGTATGTGGATGTCGGAGTGCCCAGCCCCTTGCTCTCGCACCCGACCTTGCCCGCTGTTCCCAACTCAGGCTGGGATCACAAGGCGCTCGCGAGCCCCCGGCTCGCCTTCGTCTGGCGTCGCTTCTGGAGTTTGAGGGCGCTCGATCTGACGGTGCCCAAGGTGGTGAAGGAGTTCCTTCAACGTCGCATTGCTCCTCTCCAGCGGCACTCCCGTCGGATGTGGGCCTTTGCGGGGCACAAAGACCGCATGCGGCTCTAGGAGGAGGATCTCGCGCCTGAAGTGCTGAGGACGGTGCTCAAGGTCCTGACTGGCGATCCTTCCCAGGCAGCCTTCGACACGGGGCTGCCCTCTTGTATCTTTGCTCGGGCAGGGCCGATTTTGTTAGGCAGATGCCCAGCTTTGACGAGTGGGGCTGCATCCGGTTGGCCTCACGGGGCCCCGCGAGAACCCAGTTGCTGTGGTTGCTCTTCCGGTCGCCCACGGCGGTCCTGCGTCAGGCGAGGGAGCGGGGAGACGAGAACCGCCGGAAGCTGAGGGGGTCGATGTTGAAATGCTGACGCTGCGCGGAGCCCCGAAGGGGGAATCCCCTGAAGCCCGCCCTGGAGCAGTGGCAGGCGTCGAGTTGCGGCTTACGGCTCCTGAGGCTGGGGCCTCCGAGGCCCCGGCCGTCCCTCATGAGGCGGCGCCTGGCGGCGTCCCCCAGGCTGGTTCCCTTGGCGCTGATTACCTTGACGCCTCCTCCATGCCACGGGCCGACCCTTGTGCCGAGCGCTTAGGCCGGTTCCGCGTAGACTTCGAGGCCCTCCGCAAGAGGAAGGAGGCCTTGGGTGGCGATGATCGCCCTTGCCGCCTGTTGAAGCGCAGGAAGTACTTTGCCATGGACGAGTAAGTCCTCTTCTCTCCCTACTCCTTTACCTTACTGTTCCTACAGCTGATTGCGGCCTTTCAGGGCCCTTCCTGCCGAATTCGCGGAGACGGCCAAGGAGCCACCCCCCCAAGCTTTGTCTTCACCGCTGACCCTGGGTGCGACGAGCTCGAGCAGCGCCCCTGCCGCTAGGCCGGTCGGAGAAGTGGTCCGTCCCGCTGGGCACCTTGAGCCTGCGCGCCTGCTGTCCTCCCTTCACGAGTTCTCCTTGGGCACAACTAGCTTGCCCCGCGCTCCTCCTCTGATCATGGATGGTGCCTGGCTAAAGTCGGTCTTGAGTTCCTCCTTTGGGGATGGACCGGTGCCAGCCTGGATTCCTGGCAAGGTCCGTCCGACGATCGTTGGAGTGCCAGCCCCCAGCTCTATGCCGGGAGGGGGCATGCCGCCTCAGGACCCTCCGCACATG
>NC_041393.1:376353244-376419914 GCF_002162155.2 Triticum dicoccoides
CTCAGGCGCGCTCGGGAGCACCGCACCCTTCGTCAAGAGTTCCTCCAGAAGACAGCGGATGCGTTGAGCCAGCTCGGCACGGAGCTTGCTGGCGAGGATGCGCGCCTTGAGGCCGAGGGCCTGCGCCTTGCTGAGGTGAGGCACAAGCCGAAGGTAGCCGTCGCCCTTGTGCGTCACCAGCATGACCTCGACAACATGACGGTCGAAGCGTCACTGGTGGCCTCATGGGAGGCCTACTCCCAGGCCGTCGAGGAGTCCCGGGAAGCAGACCGACGGTGCAAGGCTGCGGAGGAGCGCGCATGGGAGCTCCAGGCCTAGAGCAACTCCCTGGAGCGGCAGGTGGAGCTGCGCCAGGCGGCCCTTGTGCTGCTGAAGGGGGCCTCCATCGACCAGGCGGAGCTCCTGAAGTGCGAGGAGGCGCTGGCGCTGGAGGCCGCTGAGCGCAACCTTGACCTTGAGCGGTTGGAGAAGAGGGAGCGCCTGATGACTCAGGCGGAGGATGATGCCGCCGTGCGGGAAGCCCGAGTCCAAGAAGAGGTCGACCGCTGCGTGGAGGAAGCTCGCTCGGATCTTGAGCGCAAATGCGAAGTGAGGTTGGAACTGATCAGGGCCGAAGCTGAGGGTAGGACCACGGCCTTCAGGGCCAAGCTGGCTGAAGTGACGCGGAGTGCAGATTCCTCCGCAGCCGCCCTTGGCGCAGAGCAGGCGGAGCTGACCTCTTCCCGTGCCGAGCTGCTTCTTCTCCAATAGAGGGTTGATGGTGCCGAGGCCGTCGCGCGGCGGAATGAGGACGAGATCCATCAGTGGCAGACTCTGGAACATGAGCATGCCCCCATGCTCCGAATGCTCAGGGAAATGGCCAATGCGGCCCTGGGCAACATTTGCAAGGCGGCTGTTGCTGAGCCTCATGTGATCAACTATGCTGGCAACCTCCGGTTCTTGACGGATGTGGTGACACAGCTGGAGACCCACACTGACAGGGCCCGTTGGCTTGTCGAGGAGAGGAGCCGAGCCTTGCTTGGACGTGCCTTCTCCTGTGTCTTCAGCTATCTACAGAACAGAGATCCCCACTTTGATTTTGACGCCGCCATCACACCGGTGCCCATAGGCATCCGGGGCGATCTGGCGCAATGGGTGGAGGACAACGTGGATGCCCTCGTCAGGGCCTTCGCATATGATGACGATGACATGATCGTGGCCGCCGATGAAGGTGGCGTTGTGGACGAGCCTGGCATTGATGGAGGTGATGGCGGTGGCAGTGACGATGTCAGTGACGCCAGCGACGCCTCCGGAGGGGCCCCAGAAGACGCGGTGAGTGATATGTCTGACTGATCGTATGTCGCCACTCTTTACCCTGTATGAAAAAGGTTCAGGCTCGGCCCTTTTGACCCTGACGGGCCCCGAGCGAGCCTGTGGGAGCCGCAACACCTCAAGTGTCTTCTGGGTGAACCCATTGATCCTGCGATGAGAACCTCCTGAGAGGGCGCGGCGACAGCGACCCGGATTATAGACGTGCTTGGCCCAGCCCGGCTCACGAGGGCTCGCGAGGGGAGGCAGCTGATGGTAACTTTGGACGAAAAGCTTAAACCAGAACACGAGAGATTGCTTGAACAAGACTAAACACCCCTTCCCCAAACACACGCAAGTCTCAAGCCCAAATCCAACTTAAATTCGAATCGAAGAACCTTGACAACAGAGCAAAAGGCAAAAGGCAAAAAGCCGCGTCCGACACCTAGTCTAATCTTCAAAGTCTTCTCACCAGCACGAAGCTAAGTGCTGCCACTGGGCGTGGGTGGGAGCCCCCGAGGCCCGAGAGCGGCTCTCCGGAGACTCCGGGGCGTGTACAACCCCACTCATTATTACATGAGAGTGTCACGGGCGACGAGCTTCACAGGCACTAGGCCTTCTTCACAGGTACTGGCCTTGCTTCATATCGCCAGATGAGGGCCCCGCCTTGCGCCACACTCTACCTCCATCGACGGTGACCGGAGACCAAGGACGACGCCAATGGGGTAGAGTGGTCACCAGCGGTTCCCTCGACGACCACGGGTCCTCTGCCGGGGGCAGGCTCTGAGGCACCTCCCCGTTAGAAGGCCTACCTCCTGAGAACGCCTTGCTCCGAGCACCGCGGGGGTGAGCCCGAATCTCGGCCCCTCTCCTGCAGCCCCCGGTGCCCTCGTCTTGAGGGGTAGGAGGCTGCAGCATTGGGGCAGCCATCTGCTGTGGCGACCTGTACCTCCTGCGACCAATGGTTAGCATAAGCTTACTCCTGAGGAATTAGCGGTACTCGATAGTTGCTGCCACTAGCGCGGTTGTCGAGGCTCTCTTGGGGTTCCTGAAAGAGCTCAGCTTTTTGCGTCTCCTCCCCCAGCCTGGCCCGAGGAACGAGCCATGGTCTTCTTCCAGTGCGCACTATTGATCCACCATGTGGGGAACATAAGCTTCTGGGGCCGTCGCCTCGAGGGCCTCGCCATAGTGCCCCGTACGCCATGCAGTCTGGCTTGGAGCGCTGTCTTGGGGGTGGTAGCATGGTGGCCCTCCGAGGCCGAAGGCCACGGCATGGACTCCCTCGCCGGCGGGAGATGGGGCCGGCGCGACTTGTCGCCCGGTGCTGATGGACGGGTTGGCGTTGAGGAGGCCGTGGAGTCCGCTTGGAGTTGCGTGGGCATGTATGGGGCCACCATACGGCCCATCCTGGACCTGGGGTGGCAGCTGGACGCAGAAAGGAGGTTCTCCCGAGGCGGCGGCGTCCAGGAGCTCGGCCACTCGCTCTAACAACACGTCACAGCCGCCCTCCAGCAGCCTGCACCATAGCAGCTCTCGGGCCACCATGAGCGCGGCCCTTGAGTTCGCCTGCTCCCATTGGGTGTGCGGCGCCATGGCCGCGGCGTGGCTTGAGGCTCTTGCTGCGGAGCGCGAGCTGCCTGAGGCGCAAGGTTGAGGTCGCCCTGGGCAGACGACACGGCGTGGGCGGGCTACGCCGCCCAGTGGTTGGTGTTGGCAGTCGGGTCGCTTGACATGAGAACGGTGAGGTGATGGAATGCGAGGCGGCGGAAGAAGGATTCCGGTGCACCCCTACCTGGCGCGCCAAATGTTGGATTTCGGGTTCCGGCAGACCCTTGAGGTTCGAACTCTGGGGTGCGCGCGAAGATCTCTCCCCTACCAACTCATGTCTCGAAGCCTCGCAAGGAATCTAGGCTACAAATAAGAACACACAAGGGACACGAGGTTTATACTGGTTCAGGCCACCATTGTGGTGTAATACCCTACTCCAGTGTGTGGTGTGGTGGATTGCCTCAGGGGCTGATGATGAACAATACAAAGGAAGGACAGCCTCACGAGAGGTGTTCTTGAGCTGGTGCGATGAACTGCTTGGGTGAGTTCAGTCACCTCTCTCTCTAGTCTACCCAAAATCTCCATGCCTAATCTGTGGTGGCTAGCTCTATTTATAGAGGCCCTGGGCCTCTTCCCCAAATAATGAGCGGGAAGGGCGCCAACAATTGGCCATTTTGAAGGGGAACATCTAGTACACTTATCTTGACTAAAGTTGGTCTTTGACTGCCAAAGACTCTGATGGTGACGCCGTCTTGGGCTCCACGGCGACCTCCATCCTGCCATTCCGTTGGTCTTGGTCTTGTTGCACCGAAATGGTAACCTTTGCCTGATGTCTTGGCCTGTGCTTGCCCCCTTTGCACCGAAGGGGAAACAAGGACACTACACCGGCCGGCGCCCGGCTAGCGCCCGCTTGGTCTCAATCGTCATGGCTTGCATCACGGGCACCTCGTGAGGTACCCTGCCTTGATCTCTCCGCCTCCTCGCGAGCCCTCCTGATGAGGCTGCTCCTGAGGAAGCTTCCTATTGTCCGCCCCGCGAGGCTTGGCCCCTCGTGAGGGTCTTGAGCTTGAGCTGATGAAGCTGGGCTGCACTGGGCCTCTGCTTGAGCCACACCGCTGGCCGCAGGCAGGCAAGTCTAGGGACCCCAGTTCCCAGAACACCGACATCTACCACGAGATCATAATGGCTAAACCCTAGAAGTCTAGCCTATGATTATGATTGTTGTTGTCTCTACGGACTAAACCCTTCGGTTTATATAGACACCGGAGGGGGCTAGGGTTACACAAAGTCGGTTACAGAGAAAAGGAATCTACATATCTGAAGTGCCAAGCTTGCCTTCCATGCAAAGGAGAGTCCCATCCGGACACGGGAAGAAGTCTTCTGTCCTTAATCTTCATAGCCCAACAGTCCGACCCATGTATATAGTCCGGCTGTCCGAGGACCCCTTAATCCGGGACTCCCTCAGTAGCCCATGAACTAGGCTTCAACGAAGATGAGTCCGGCGCGCAGATTGTCTTCGGCATTGCAAGGCGGGTTCCTCCTCTGAATACTTCAAAGTAGATTTCGAACACAAGAATCTTGTCCGGCTCTGCAAAGCAAGTTCCACACACAACCGCAGAGAGTATAATATTTCACGAGTCCAATCCGCTGACAACTTTTTGTAGCGTCACATCACGCCACTGCCCGGTCATTATTCGAACCATTTTTAGCCTGCCGCTCCGTATTTTGAGGTGCGGTTTTATTGGCACATCTTGTCAAAGCAGAGATCATGTCCCCATATCATGGGATTCTCATCAATACGGGCATGGGTAACCCAACCGTGTCATCTGTACGGCGCTTGGGGAATAGGCGAATTTTAAGGCGAGTAGGCAGGCACATGACTTTTACTGCCTTTATAAAGGGATAAGGATTCACCCTTTTTCACCCACGCCTTCTCCTTCCTCTGCCCATCCATTCTTGAGCTCCAGCGCCCAAGATCTCTCTTCGCCAAAAAAGCACTCCAATCATGTACGGATCCGGAGCAAGAGGCAAGTGGATGGCCTCCTCCGTTAAGGATAAGGACATCAAGAAGCTCCGGGAGGCCGGGTACTTGGCCCCAGAAATCGCTCCGACTTCCGGCCAAGGGACAGATCGTCCCCACCCCGGAGCCCCAGGAGAGGGTGGTGTTCCTCACACACTTCATTCGCGGGCTGGGATTCCCTCTCCACCCATTCGTCCGCGGACTCATGTTCTACTATGGGCTGGACTTCCAGGATCTGGCCCCCAATCCCATCCTCAACATCTCGGCATTTATTGTCATGTGTGAGGCCTTCCTTCGCATCCCACCTCACTTCGGGCTATGGCTGAAAACATTCAATGTGAAGATGAAGGTGGTGAGTGGCCAACAAGAAGAGTGCAGAGGCGCCATGGTGGGCAAGATGCCCAATGTCACCTGGCCCGAAGGCTCCTTTGTGGAGACTGTCAAAGGGTGGCAGTCGGAGTGGTTCTACATCACCGAGCCGCGCCACACCAACTGGGCAGCGGCTCCCGCATTCCGGTCCGAGTCCCGATGCGCCTCACCTCCTGGCAAGAGAAGGGCCTAACCTGGTCTTCTTCAGACGAGCTGACGGTGCTTCAGACGCGCACTCAGAGCATGATAAACAAGAGAATCAAGCTCGTCAACATGATCTAGGTGATGCTTGTTCGCCGGATCCTTCCGTGCCAAAGCCGGACTTGCCATCTATGGGAGTTCGATCCGGCCAAGCACCACACGCTACTAGAGCTCTTCGACATGACGCACGAAGATATCTGGAAGGTGCTCTTCAAGGCCAACAATACGCCATCGCCCATGAACGAGGATCATGGGCATGACTTAACTCACCCTGCTCATCCGGTAAGTTCTTTCATATTTTCAAGGTATGCCCTTTACTCGCACACCCGAGGAAGGCATCTAAGCCTCCCTATCAATTTTTTAAGAACTGGACAGAGATGGTGGAGTGGATTAACTGTCTGGATCCACTGCCCGAAGGCCCAGAAATCCCGCTGCTGACGAAGATGCTGGTTCCGGTGCCTTATCAGGTGCCAGAGAAGAAGGCCAAAAAGAAGGTCAAGGGGACCAGAGGTGGTCTCCGCCGCAAGAGCACTTCGGACGCGACGTCCGAAGATGCCAAGGCTCACTCCTCCGCCACCGAAGATGACGAGGAAGAGGAGAAAGAAGAAGAAATCCATTCCCCCCTGTAGGGGGGAGAAAGAAGAGGACAGCCTCCACACATATGGAGGCCGAGGCATCCAAGAAGGGGAAAGCTTCCCTTCTGGACAGCTCCACAACGGCCACCCACAGGAGCTGGGAGTGGGAGCCCAGGGAGAAGCCCCTGGCCAAACCGTAAGTGTCCGGACGCGTTCATGTATCCGACCTCTTTACTTCATTGTTTTAATGTGAAATTATGCATTTGCAGTCCGGCTTGGTCCATCCTCGAGCGGTCCTTATCTTCAGAGGATTCACTAGATCCGGCGGTGATGGACAGTGGGACCCTTCCGTCGGACACCTCTGCTGGGACCTGGATGGCGCCGAGGCGTCGTCCCGAAGGATCCCCGACCCAGGAGAGAATCCGGAGGCTGTCAGGGAGGCACCGGAGGGTGAAGCCTTGGCTGCCGGACACATGGGGGAGCAAACCCCCATGGTTACTGACGATGGGGGCCATATCCAACTCGGCCCCCAACCGAATATAGTTCCGGAGACACATGCGGCTCCGAAACTAGGCCATCCGCCCCTTTCAAAAGGTGGCGGTGCGCCTATTCCACCGGTGGCCTCTATCCATCCAGAGGCACCGGATAATTTGCTGGAAGCGTTGCAAGGCGCTTCCATTGTGGAAGGACACCGTACCCTTATGGGCACAGTGATTGAGAGGATCCAGTCTGTGAAAAGCGGACTGACCAAGGCCTGCACTAGCCTTCTAACAGGATTTGAGGTAAGTAATGCAATTGTATAAAAAGAGTGTCACAGTATAGACAATAGCCCCTGATACTCTGTCTGGTGTTCGGAAAGAAAAGCTGAACAGAGGATCAAATAATTTTCGCAGGAGTCTAATCTAATATGTCTATGTGAATAAGCAGGCGTCACTGCTGGCTGCGACTTCTCATACTGCGGAAGTCTCCGGACTGAAGCAGAGTCTGAAGTAGGTCGAGGAAGAGCTCGACCGCGTGAAGAAGCAGCTGGAGGACAGTCAAGGTATGTAGTAACCTTGTGTATATTCAGGAAGGATAAATGATTTGTGCTGACTAAAGTGCCATGAAATTTATTAGGGGCAATGACCGAAGTGGAGGACCTCAAGAAGGCGCTGGCCGAGGCCGAGGACAAGGCGGCCAAGGAGAGGGCTGCACAGGAAAAGCATGAGGCCCGGGTCAGTGAGGTCTAGCAAGAGCTCCAGGATGCCGTCAAGAAGTGCGAGTCCTTGGAGTGCGACCCTAAGGAGGAAGAGTCTGAACTTGCCAAGGCCCGCCAAAGCGCACACGATGCCCAGGCCGAAGCCCAGGGCGCCCTCCAGGAAATCCAGGCGGCCAGGAAGATCACGACGGGTAGGGCTTTCATTATGCAGAGCAGATATGTGAAGGAAAGATTCCTTCTACTTACCCGGATTTGGATCTCTCCAGGGGCGTTTGTGGATCTGCCGCATAGCGTGTCAGATGTTGTGGAATTCTATCGAGCCGAAGAGGGGAGCTCTATGGAGAAGCTGTTCTGCTCACAATACCTTGGACCAGAACATCCAGTGCCCTTTAGGGATCAACTGAAATAGCTAGTCGAGCTGCATAGGGCGGCCGAATTAGCCATGAAGGATTTGATAATTCGGCTATGGCCTGCCGAAGCAATTCACAGCCGCTACTTCAGACTCGTGAAGCGGCTTGTCAGCGCATGCCCTCGGCTTGAAGCCACCAAGCGGTCGATCTGTAGCGAAGGTGCACGAATGGCCTTTGCCCGCGCTAATATGCATGGGGCGAAGATGGACGCCATGAAGCTGATGACCGAGGGACCGCCCGCGGGCAAGGAGCACCGCACACCCCAACTGTATTTTGACAGTGTCTTGGAGGGATCCCGCCTTGTGGCGGAGCAATGTGCTAAGGATATCATATTCCCATGAATACACTCATGTTATCCTGTCCTGTATTATGAAACAGATCAGTTATGTAATATAATGTCTGTTATTTAAAATTTTACCTCATGCGCGGCCGTTTTGTTAAATCTGAGAGTTGGCCAGTCGTCGACTTCTTCCCCCACATAGATAGTACGGGGGAGTTCGGGATAAATCTAAACACTCTTTATCCAAGGTTTTGGTCCTTTAAGGAGTTGTTTAGTGCAACAAACTAGGCAATTGGACTAGCGGCTTTATTACTCTCACTTAGCCATAGGAGTTTGAAAAGAAAATTTTGGGCGCAGCCCCTGGTGTTTGGAAGTCTGAACTTGGGGCGCTATACACACATAATCGGATAGAAACCGATTCATCGCATAATGCGGAAAAATCGCTAAATATTTGCAACCTCTCGAACAGCTGACCAGCTCTCGCCGCATCATGACAACCAGTTTTTGGCTTTCTCTACTGAGGTGCTCATCCGGAAGAACCGGTACACAATCGCAGTAGTTCTCCCTTTACTACCCTAGCAGATATAGCGGAACGTAAGGTAGTAAGCATAGGAGCCGGGCAACCCAACTATTGACCAAAGACATGATTCGGGGCCGATGCATATAATGCTATAAGTTCGGGGTGCCAAACTATACTGTAAAAGTGTTCGGTCTTTATAGCCGTATTACGGGGTGTGATGAAGCCCCTGACGAATTAAGGCATACCAGAGTGTACGGACGCAATTGATAAGAGTATAAAGAAAAAAGGTAATAAGCTGACGCCGCAAATTATTTTCCCTTGTAATTTGATTAATACATCAAGGTGTATTTGTACAAGTAATGCCACGACCAAGGGCGAGCTGCGAGCGGGGTTTTAAAACAGGTGTAAGGATTGTTAGCAGAGACCACCTGGGGGTTCCCTTGTACGTCAAAGCGTCTTGCCTTCTTGGTGTATCCGTCCCTTGATAGGTCCAATTTCCAGGTTATCAGAAAAAGCCTCGGAAATAGAAAATCCTAAAAGAAAAAGAAAAGGTAAAGGTATGTGGGTCCAAGAGTAGTTGAGCCGCATTACGGACCGCGGTCTAGTTGTGCCTCTGTCCATGCCCATGGTATTTTAAGTGCGTAGTTATGTACGTGCGACACAAGTGTCTCCGCTTGATCGGGACTAGGACGGAGGCCGAATTTCTAGTCAAGCCCTGGACGAGCTGGACTGTCCTACTGCAAAGTAGTTCAGACTCTCTTAACGGTGTCCGGGAGCTTTACTGCCAAATTCAACTTCTGCCTAAAAAGGCTGCTCTGTGCTTCTGCTGCAAGAGCAGCGGTGTGCTCCTCAGTACGAAGGGACCGTTCCGTGTTTCCATTGACCGTTATGACACCGCATGGTCCAGGCATCTTGAGCTTGAGGTAGGCGTAGTGCGGCACCGCATTGAATTGAACGAATGCGTTTCGTCTGGGCAGTGCATGTTAGCCACTACGGAAGGGGACGATATCGAAGATCAATTCTTATCTTCAGAAATTGTCCGGGGATCCGAAGACCACTTCCAGCGTGATTGAGCCCGTACAACAGGCCTCTACACCTGGTATGACACCTTTAAAGGTGGTTTTTGTGGGCTTGATCCTTGAGGGATCGACACCCATTTTGCGCACTGTATCTTGATAAAGCAGGTTCAGGCTGCTGCCACCGTCCATGAGGACTCGCGTAAGGTGGAATCCATCAATGATTCGGTCGAGGACCAGTGCGGCTGAACCGCCGTGACGGATACTGGTCGGATGGTCTCTGCGATAAAAAGTGATAGGGCAGGATGACCATGGGTTGAACTTTGGGGTGACTGGCTCTATCGCGTATACGCCCCTGAGTGTGCGCTTGCGCTCCCTCTTGGGGATATGGGTAGCGTATATCATGTTCACCATTTTGACTTGGGGGGAAATTTCTTCTGTCCCCCTGTGTTCGGTGGCCGGGGTTCCTCGTCATTGTCCTTGCTTTGCGACCCCTTCTCCTTGTTCTTGGTGTTTACTTGCCGTCCTGTTTAAAAACCCAACACTCTCTGTTGGTATGATTTGCTGGTTTATCAGGAGTGTCGTGGATTTGGCATGGTCGATCTAGTATGCAGTCCAAACTGGACGGCCCAGATTACTTCTTTTGACGACTTAATTTGCTGACCGGATTTAGAGCCACTGAATCCGGCATTTACCGCCGTGTCTTCGGTGTTATCGCCATTGTTTCGACGCTTGTGTCTGTTGCGTCGGGGCTTGCCGTTGCTGTTTCGGCCTTCAGAAGTGCTAGGTTCACCTGTGTTGTTATTTCTATGGGCTAGCCAACTTTCTTCGCCTGCGCAAAAGCGGGTCATAAGTGTCGGACTTTGGGTTCCGGCAAAACCATTAAGGTTCAAACTCTGGGGTGCGCGCGAAGATCTTCTCCCTACCGATCCACGCCCCAAAACCTCGCCACGAGTCTAAGCTACACAATGAACAACACGAGGGACACACGGTTTATACTAGTTCGGGCCACCGTTGTGGTGTAATACCCTACTCTAGTGTGTGGTGGTGGATTGCCTCTGGGGCTGATGATGAACAGTACAGAGGAAGAACAGCCTCACGAGGGGTGTTCTTGAGCTGGTGCGGTGTTCTACTTGGGAAGGATTCGCTCAGCTCTGGATCCAATCTCCTCTGGATGATCTCCCCTCTCTACGGTGGTGGCTATCTCTATTTATAGGGGCCCTGGTCCTCTTCCCAAATATTGAGCGGGAAGGGAGCCAACAATGGCCATTTTGAAGGGGGACAGCTAGTACAAGCTATCCTGACTAAAGTTGGTCTTCGACTGCCAAAGGCACTGGCGATGACGCTGTCTTGGGCTCCAAGGTGACCTTTGTCCTGCCGTCCTGCTGGTCTTGGTCTCGTTGCACCGATATGGTAACCTTTGCTTGATGCCTCGGTACTCCACGCCTGTGCTTGCTCCCTTTGCACCAAAGAGGAAATGAGGACACTACACCGGCTGGCGCCCGCCTGGTGCCCGCCAGGTCTCGATCGTCATGGCTTGCGTCATGAGCACCTCGCGAGGTACTCCTTGCCTTGATCTCTCCGCCTCCTCGCGAGCCTTCCTGGTGAGGCCACCCCTGAGGAAGCCTTGCATCGTCCACCCCGTGGGGCTTGGCCCCTCGCGAGGGTCTTGAGCTTGGGTTGATGAAGACGGTCTGTACTGGGCCACTGCTTGAGCCATGCCGCAGGCCACAGGCAGGCAAGTCTACCCGTTCCCAGAACACCGACAGTAGCCCCCGGGCCCAAGGCGCGCTCGGACTTGGCTTAGCAGCGAAGCCAAAGGGCAAGTGCGGAGCGCCGCGGGCCCCAACAGCCTGCTGCCTTGGTCGATGCGTGGCGGTTGATTGGACGTGGGCGTCTCCGCTTCCCCACGCTGCCTCGGCAACTGCATGATTTGACGAGTTCCTGCTGCATGCAAAAAGAGTCATGATTACCTACGATCGTGGAGGCCGACGGTTGGCTTCCCTTGGGCTATAAATGTGGAGGGGCACAGGCCCCCCCCCCCGTTGCACATCTCCCTTCCCCCGCCTGCTTATTCTTCCTCCTTGCTCCAGTTTCTTGCCGTGTCCTATGACACCCACGAAGAGGTTCTTGGCCGCGGAGAAGGGGAAAGCTCGCCAGGAAGGGCCTGGCTCCCCTCTGCCCAAGCGCGGCCGAGGTCGTCCCCGCAAGCACCCCGTGACTCCTGCAGCGGCTCCTCGTGGTCGCGGTGGTGGTTCTTCGTGCGGTGATGGCCACCCGATTGGTGGGAGAAGACGCGTCATGGCTGCGCAGCCTCCTCGGCCACACTTTCACTCGGCAGAGGTGTTGCCGGAGTTTGTCGTGTGGTCAGCAGATTCGGCTGGCAACTGGCTCCAGCTCCCCTGCTTCTTTACTGGCGAACTGCCAGCCGATGGCCTTGGTGGGCTCTGGCTGTAGGCAGACGGTTGCTGCAGCAGGGCTTCCTGGGTCGCGGTGGAGATCTCTGTCCCCGGGAACGTGGCCCTGGCCCGCGGCTGGTAGACGTTTTCCCGCGTGCGTGGCCTAGGCCGGCGGTGTACCCTGCACCTCAAGTTTGATGGCGACGCGACCCTCTACGTGAGGGTGTTCGGGGAAGAGGGCCACCGTGCTGGGTGCTGCCTCGAAGACGACAACGGCAATGAGGTGCTTGGCCTTGGCGACAGCCGTGACGAGGGCGAAGGTGAACCCGCTCCTGGCGGCGTCCGCAGCTCGCTACGATTCAGCGGCTCCTCCTCCGGTGATAGCTCCTCCAGCGGTGGCCGTGATCAGCCACCGCGTCGCTGCGCCAGCTTTGAGGGTGGTAGAGGGTTGTCCCGCCGCCGCGCCCCAGTGAAGCGCAAGGCGGAGTCTGATTGACCTCGGGAGGGCGGTGCAGATCCTTCCTCGCGAGCCGTCTCGGGGCGCGCGCCGTTTCTATTTTGTTTTTCTCCTTTTCCCGCATTGAGAGAGAGAGAGAGAGAGAAGTATGGAGCCCAGTGGGGGCGTGCAAGACTATTATCCTTAATTATCATGCTATTTCTATCATTCCCGTGCTATGTTGTGGTGTTGCAGCTATGTTCTTGTGCATAGGAACAACTTAGCTCGGGAGGTTCGCTGCAGTTTCCGCCTTGCGACATACTTGCCTGAGGCCTCGCCGGGCGTCTTAAGGTCTGCAAAGATCAGTCGAGAGAATAGCTTTCGAACCTTTGTCGCGAGGGTGACCGGCTTAGGTCCGACATTTTGTGTCGTGATGCCCGTGGGGCATGGACCGGGAGGGGTGCTCCTGTTGTAAACTTGAGTGAGGGATCCTCACGAAATCCAGCGAGAAAGGGCTCACAAGGGCGCCTGCGTAACCCCCTCGCGAGGATTGTGAGAGAGAGAACGACACGGGTGAATCCAAACACAGAGAACAAGGGCCGGGGACGGCAAACAACACTAGAAGCAACTCCAATAAAGTTTCAAACAATGGAGAACAAGCCAACTGCGGAAAGCAAATGAAAAGCCACGTCCGACACCTAGTCTAGTCTTCGACGTCTTCTCACCAGCGCGGAGCTAAGTGCTGCCACTGGGCGTGGGCGGGAGCCCCCGAGGCCCAAGGGAGGCACTCCAGAGACTCCGGGGCGTGTACAGCCCCAACTCATTATTACGTGAGAGTGTCACGGGCGGCGAGCTTCACAGGCACTGGGCCTTCTTCATAGGCACCGGGCCTTTCTTAGGGCGGCGAGCTTCACAGGCGCCGGTCCTTCTTTATAGGCACTGGGCCTTCTTCATAGGCACCGGGCCTTCTTTACAGGCACTGGGCCTTACTTCAAGGGTAGAACCTCCGGAGGTGCTAAATGTTCCAAGGGTTTGGAACGGGCATCTCTTCCTGGGTCTCCAGGCGCGCGACACCAGGCCTGGAAACATGAACAACCTTGAATGGGCCCTCCCACATGGGTGAGAGCTTGCGCAAGCCTTCCCTGGAGAGCACCCACCTGAGCACGAGGTCACCTACCTCAAGAGTCCCGGGGCGGATGTGGCGGCAGTGATACCGCCGCAGCACCTGCTAGTACCTTGCTGCTCGTAGTGCGGCCTCCCTGCAGTGCTCCTCCCCCAGCACGAGGTCCATCCCCTGCATGGCATCCTATTGCTCTTCATCAAACGCTAGGACCTGCATGGAGCGATGCCTGACCTCGTGAGGGAGTACCGCCTCTGCTCCATAGACGAGGAAGAATGGGGTCTCGCCAGTCGACTTGGTGGAGGTAGTGCGGATGGACCACAACACGGACTAGAGCTCATCGTACCAGCCCCTACCACAGGCCTCCAGTTTGTTCTTGAAGGCCCTGGTTTTGAGGCCTCTCAGGACCTCTGCGTTGGCACATTCATCCTGGCCGTTACTCCGGGGGTGCGCCACCGATGCGTAGCATATCTGCGTTCCAAGGTTAGCACAATATGTTGTGAAGAGATTGCTGGTGAACTGTGAACCGTTGTTGGTGATGATGCAATTAGGCACCCCGAATCGGCTCACAAGGCCCTTGATGAACTTGACTGCAGAGCTGGCTGGGATGGTGCGGACGGCTTCCACCTCCACCCACTTGGTGAACTTGTCGATGGCGACGTAGAGGTAGCGGTAGCCCCCAGACGCTCGAGGAAAAGGACCCAAGATATCCAGCCCCCAGACTGCGAACATCCACGAGAGTGGGATGGTCTGCAAGCCCTGAGCTGGCTGATGAATCTGCTTGGCATGGAATTGGCAGGCTTCACAAGCCTTCACCAACTCGATTGCGTCGTTGAGCGCTGTAGGCCAGTAAAACCCGCTGTGAAATGCCTTGCTGACGAGGGTTCGTGACGATGAGTGGTGTCCACAATCTCCACCGTGTATGTCAGCCAGTTGGCCATCACCTTGTCGTCGCCCCCGGCCTTGAGGACGGACTCCTCACACGCCAGCAGGAAGACCAGCAGATCCATCGCGCCATTGTAGAGCAGCAACATCTCTGGCTTGAACTTGTGCGGCCATTGCACCTGTCGCAAGGCGGGGGCCAAGGCTCGGAGCCCCCTAGCCCCGGCGCTGGCATCAGCCGCCGGAGCAGGCTGCGCGTTGTGCGTCATGAGGGCGAATCGTGGTGCTGATGGAGAGAAGATCGATGGAAGGGAGAGCTCCGGTGCACCCCTACCTGGCGCGCCAAATGTCGGACTTCAGGTTCCGGCAAAACCCTTAAGGTTCGAACTCTGGGGTGCGCGCGAAGATCTTCTCCCTACCGATCCACGCCCCAAAACCTTGCCGCGAGTCTAAGCTACACGATGAACAACACGAGGGACACAAGGTTTATACTAGTTCGGGCCACCATTGTGGTGTAATACTCTACTCTAGTGTGTGGTGGTGGATTGCCTCTGGGGCTGATGATGAACAGTACAGAGGAAGAAGAACCTCACGAGGGGTGTTCTTGAGCTGGTGCGGTGTTCTACTTGGGAAGGATTCTCTTAGCTCTGGATCCGATCTCCTCTGGATGATCTCCCCTCTCTACGGTGGTGTCTATCTCTAGTTATAGGGGCCCTGGTCCTCTTCCCAAATATTGAGCTGGAAGGGAGCCAACAACAGCCATTTTGAAGGGGGACAACTAGTACAAGCTATCCTGACTAAAGTTGGTCTTCGACTGCCAAAGGCGCCGACAATGACGCCGTCTTGGGCTCCACTGTGACCTTTGTCCTGCCGTCCTGCTGGTCTTGGTCTCGTTGCACCGATATGGCAACCTTTGCTTGATGCCTCGGTACTCCGCGCCTGTGCTTGCTCCCTTTGCACCAAAGGGGAAACGAGGACACTGCACCGGCTGGCGCCCGCCTGGCACCCGCCTGGCACCTGCCGGGTCTTGATCGTCATGGCTTGCATCACAAGCACCTCCCGAGGTACTCCTTGCCTTGATCTCTCCATCGCCTCGCGAGCCTGCCTGGTAAGGTCGCCCCTGAGGAAGCGTTGTGTCATCCGCCCCGCGGGGCTTGGCCCCTCGCGAGGGTCTTGAGCTTGGGTTGATGAAGATGGGCCGTACTGGGCCACTGCTTGAGCCACGCCGCAGGCTGCAGGCAGGCAAGTCTGGGGACCCCCGTTCCCAGAACACCGACAATAAGTGCCGTAAGGGCTTCCATGGACTTCGGCTTTTCTTGGCCGAGGTGTCGAGCGAGCCATTCGTCACGGATGCTATGTTTTAAGGCTGCTAGGGCTTCAACATCTGGACAGTCGACGATCTGGTTCTTTATAGTTAAGAACCTAGTCCAGAATTTCCTGGCTGACTCTCCGGGCTATTGAACTATGTGACTTATGTTGTGAGCATCCGGTGGTCGGACGTATGTGCCTTGAAAGTTGTCGAGGAAGGCATCCTCCAAATCCTCCCAGCTGCCAATGGAGTTTTTGGGTAGACTGTTCAACCAGTACCTGGCTGGTCCCTTGAGTTTGAGCGGGAGATATTTGATGGCGTGAAGATCATCACCGTGGGCCATGTGAATGTGGAGAAGAAAATCCTCAATCCATATCGTGAGGTCCGTTGAGCCATCATATGATCCGATGTTCATGGGTTTAAACCCTTCTGGGAATTCATGTTCCAGTACTTTGTCAGTGAAGCAAAGGGGGTCTGCGGCGCCTCTATATCGGGACAAGTCGTGACGTAGCCCGGATGGACTTCGTCTGCGGTTTTTGGCCCGAACGTGGTATGTTTGTCACGTTCAGTCGGATGGCCATCATCGTGCATTGGGGAACGCCCCCGTGATCCATAGATTGATCTTGTCTAACCTGCTCTATTTTCCAAGTCACACCACAGGTCGTGTCTGTATCCCCGAGCTGCTGTATTTCCGTTTCTACGGCGAGGTAGTGCGGGCTGGTGTTCGGCTCGAGGTGCCACTTTGTCTCGGCCACGTGGTGGTCGGTCAGCCGCATTATGCCTTGACAGGACGTGCTCCGTCGCCTTGTCATCAAACTGTGGAACAGTTTGCGCTTCGGGTAGCTTTTGGTTGGGCACTCGAGGCCATATTCCTCGGCTCCCAGGTAATCAGTCCATCTTTCATTGAGCAGATCTTGATCAGCTTGAAGCTGCTGCTGCTTCTTTTTCAGGCTCCTTGCAGTGGCAATTACTTGATGCTTAAAGCGTTCTTGTTCAGCAGGCTCCTCAGGCACGATAAAATCTTCGTCACCGAGGCTCACCTCGTCCTCGGAGAGTAGAAGGTAGTTGCTATCCTTCGAGTCTTCATTCATGGCCTGCTCATCAGGGCTGACTCGCCCACCCTCCCGTTCCTCCTGTTCGGAGGTTAGCTCAACGGGGTCTTCATAGTCTTCAGCGTTGTCCGGAGTGTTGTTTTCTCCTTTGACGGTGTTTCTGTTTTTACTACGGCGTGGCTTAGAGCAGCACCGCTGACATCGGCGCTTTGGCTGTATCTCAGGAGGTTTATCCTCGATTTGATTTTCATTGTCGCCGTTGTTTTCTTTGGGTGTATCCACCATGTATATGTCGTACAAGGAGGTGACTGTCCAATGTCTTGTAGGCAGTAGTTCCTGCTCCTCTTTGGCATCGTCGTCCATACCGTCGATGTCGTCGGAGTCGTAATAAAGCATGTCGGTTAAAAAATCGACAGTGGCTATAAAGTGGGTGGCGGGTGGGAAACGAAGTTCTTTGTCGTATGCTTCCCATTCGAGCCGGACATAGGTCGGCCAAGGGTCCTCTGACAAGGAGAGGGATTTCAATGAGTTTAAGACATCGCCTAGAGGTGAGTGCTGGAAGATGTCCGTGGAGCTGAACTCCAAGATCGGCGCCCAATCAGGTTCGATGGACGCGGATGCACGCGGTCCGAAACCTATGGCCGGAGACGAGTCCGAGGTTCCAGTGACACAAGCCCATCTCGATGTTGGGTGTGTGTGCTTCTCGAGCGCTGCTGGGTCTGTTGCTTCCATGGCGGGGTTAAGCTCCCCGTCTTCGGACGACGCGGTCCGCTCTGGATCTAGGGCTAGAGCGGTTATAGGCGCTATCTCCTGAGCGCGGCCAGATGACAGATTTAAGTCATGTTCATAGTGGTGGTAGGGGACAGCCATCATGGGCTTGAATCCGTCGAAGATCAAGTCTCCACGGATATCGCCCACAAAATTCAGGCTTCCAAATCTGACCTGATGGCCAGGGGTGTAGCCATTGATCTGCTCTAGATGGCCAAGAGAGAGGTGGCCTGTAGTGCGAAGCCGCCGAATACGAAGATCTGTCCGAGGAGGAAGGTCTCCCCCTGGACTACGTTGTTGTGATGATTGATGGAGCCATCAAGCCTTCTGGTGACAACACAGCAGAACTCTTAATGAAAGCACCATTGTCGGTGTCAAAACAGGCGGATCTCGGGTACGGGGTCCCGAACTGTGCATCTAAGGCTAATAGTAACAGGCGGCGGGAGACACAGTGTTTACCCAGGTTCGGGCCCTCTCTATGGAGGTAATACCCTACTTCCTTCTTGATTGATCTTGATGAATATGAGTATTACAAGAGTTGATCTACCACGAGATCGTAATGGCTAAACCCTAGAAGTCTTGCCTATGATTATGATTGTTGTTGTCTCTACGGACTAAACCCTTCGGTTTATATAGACACAAGAGGGGGCTAGGGTTACACAAAGTCGGTTACAGAGAAAAGGAATCTACATATCTGAACCGCCAAGCTTGCCTTCCATGCAAAGGAGAGTCCCATCCGGACACGGGAAGAAGTCTTTTGTCCTGTATCTTCATAGCCCAACAGTCCGGCCCACGTATATAGTCCGGCTGTCCAAAGACCGCTTAATCTGGGACTCCCTCAGTGGGAGCACCCAAGATCGCACACGGTCCAATAAGAATATGCGTGTATGATAATAAGGAAAAGTGGCGGAAGCGCCTTTTTTGCAACGCTCAAGGCAGATAGTTTGTTTTTCAATTTCTAGCTAGCTGGTCTATCGCACATGGTTCGTCCTAATTTTTAGACACAAACGTTGATACGTCCATTTTGCATCATGCTTTTATATTGATATTTATTGCTTTATGGGCTATTATTACACGTAATGTCACAATACTTATGGCTACTCTCTCTTATTTTACAAGGTTTAACATGAAGAGGGAGAATGCCGACAGCTGGGATTCTGGGTTGGAAAAGGAGCAAATATGGGAAACCTATTCTGCACAACTCCAAAAGTCCTGAAACTCCATGAAAGTAATTTTTGGAATTAATAAGAATTATTGAGCGAAAGAAGTACCAGAGGGGGCCCACACCTTGGCCACAAGGGTGGGGGGTGCGCCCAACCCTACTGGGCACGCCCCCTGCCTTGTGGGCCCCCTAGTGGCCCTATGGTGCCAATCTTCTACTATATGAAGTCTTCTACCCTGGAAAAAATCATAAGCAAGCTTACGGGACGAAACTCCGCCGCCACGAGGCGGAACCTTGGCGGAACCAATCTAGGGCTCCGGCGGAGCTGTTCTGCTGGGGAAACTTCCCTCTGGGAGGGGGAAATCATCACCAACGATCCTCTCATCGGGAGGGGGTCAATCTCCATCAACATATTCACCAGCACCATCTCCTCTCAAACCCTAGTTCATCTCTTGTATCCAATCTTTGTACCCAAACCTCAGATTGGTACCTGTCGGTTGCTAGTAGTGTTGATTACTCCTTGTAGTTGATGCTAATTGGTTTATCCGGTTGGAGATCATATGTTCAGATCCTTCATTCATATTAATACCCATCTGATTGTGAAAATGAATATGCTTTGTGAGTAGTTACCTTTGTTCCTGAGGACATGGGTGAAGTCTTGCTATTAGTAGTCATGTGAATTTGGTATTCGTTCGATATTTTGATGAGATGTATGTTGTCTCTCCTCTAGTGGTATTATGTGAACATCGACTACATGACAGTTCACCATTATTTGGGCCTAGAGGAAGGCATTGGTAAGTAATAAGTAGATGATGGGTTGCTAGAGTGACAGAAGCTTAAACCCTAGTTTATGCATTGCTTCGTAAGGGGCTGATTTGGATCCACTAGTTTCATGATATGGTTAGGTTTACCTTAATACTTCTTTTGTAGTTGCAGATGCTTGCAATAGGGGTTAATCATAAGTGGGATGCTTGTCCAAGAAAGGACAACACCCAAGCACCGGTCCAGCCACATATAAAATTATAAAAGTAACGAACGCGAATCATATGAGCGTGACGAAAACTAGCTTGACGATAATTCCCATGTGTCCTCGGGAGCGCTTTTCTCATTATAAGAATTTGTCCACGCTTGTCATTTTCTACAAAAAGGATTGGGCCACCTTGTTGCACCTTATTTACTTTCATTGCTTGTTACCCGTTACAAATTATCTTATCACAAAACTATCTGTTACCTACAATTTCAGTGCTTGCAGAGAATACCTTACTGAAAACCGCTTGTCATTTCCTTCTGCTCCTCGTTGGGTTCGACACTCTTACTTATCGAAAGGACTACGATAGATCCCCCATACTTGTGGGTCATCAAGACTCTTTTCTGGCGCCATTAACGGGGAGTGAAGCGCCTTTGGTGAGTGGAACTTGGTAAGGAAACATTTATATAGTGTGCTGAAATTTCCTATCACTTGTTACTATGGAAACTAATCCTTTAAGGAGCTTGTTCGGGGTATCTTCACCCCGACCAGTAGAGCAAAGAGTTGCTCCTAAACCTACTTGTCGGGTGGTAGGTGCGACATATGCCAACGGATGGCTTATCTGTGTGGGAGCCAGTAAGACATCGCCGGTGCCTGGAAATGGGATAAGGCGAAGACATGCACGCCGGCGGATCTTACCCAGGTTGGGGGCTCTCCATGGAGATAATACCCCTACTCCTGCTCTGTGGGGTCTCCGCATGATCAGTAGATCAACAAGAAGCTACAAGAGGCTCCTTGAGCTGTTCGGTGGAAGGAGGAAGAAGGGCAAGGCTAGCTCTCTCCTCTCCCTTTAGTGGTGTCTAAAACTATATGAGATCAACCCTTTGCATGGGTGTCCTGGGGGGTTTATATAGGCCTACCCCCCAGGGGTACAATGGTAATTCGGCTGGGTGCGGGCTCTAGCTGTCAGTGTCTATGACTGCCGGCTTCTCCGCCAACTGCTGGGGCCCGCCGACTGGTGGGTCTCATCGGCTGCCGACTCATCGGTTGACAGGCCGGTCCCACCACTTGGGGGGCTTGTCGGGGGCTAGTTACTATTGCCTCGCCTCTGATGACGAGGGCGTTGTCGAGGTAAGCATGGCTGGTCACTGTAGCCATACCACGTCTTGTCTCCTTAATGGTGTGCACGCCCCGAGGAGGGGAGCAAGCCGGCTATAGGAAGCCGGCCATGCCTCAGGCCGGCTGGGGGAGGCCAGGCCGCCTTCGGGCATCTCTCTGATCGAAGGGGCCCGCCGCCCATGGGCCGTACTGGCAGCCCGTCGTGGGGGGCATCATGATCAGCATGGAAACAGTGCCACGCCGGACGGGTGATGGCTGTCCCGTACAGCGTACTGTAGCCATCCGTGCTCCGGGATTCGGGGGTGGCAGGGCCCACTGTTGCCACGCCCCGTCCCATCATCCTTATGGGGGGTGCAGACTTTTAGGGCATGGCCCCTGGCCGCCTGCCTGGGGCCGGCCTCTTGGAGTCAATTCTCTTGGGCCGGCTTCTTGGAGTCGGTCTTTCCGTGGCCGGCTTCTTGGATTCGGCCCTATCGCGGCGTCCTCCAAGAGAGTTTAGGGCCGGGCCGCCTTCCGGTAGCCGGCCTGGCAGATAGCCGGCCAAAGGAAGGCGCCCCCGCGTCTTGGGTGCTTCAAGGCTCGGTCGGCCCGTTGTTTTTTCTAAGGGCCAATGGGAGCCGGTTAGGCTACCCGTGGTCATTTACTCCGACAGTAGTCCCCGAAGCTGGTTGGGCTTCGCGGATGAAGGGGGAATCGAGAATCCCGGCCAGTTTCCTATCCCGAAGAGCCGACAGCTTGGAGCCGGCTTCTCTTATGCGTGCCTTCTCGGTGAAGTTTCCTTGAAATCTGAGGGCGGGAACCAGCTGGCGCGCTAGCCAGGCGGCGGGCTAGCCGCCCGCCGCCTGCGCACCACGTGGCACCCTCCGGCTGGAAGGGCCTGCCAGCCCACGCGCGTGATGGGACGCCACCACAGGCCGGGGCCTACCACTTCCACGCCTCGGCCCATGCGTGGATCTTCTGCGGCCCGAACCGACCGCACGTCTTCCGACGGTGATTCCCATTCGTCGTAAAGGCGCGATAATCGCAGGACGTGGGGGAGTGGACGCAGTTAATCCCACGCCCCCCGTGCCTCGCCTCCTCGTCTTTGCCGCATGAGGCTATAAGTAGGGGCGGGGAGGGGGAGCGGCAATCGTTCGCACACTCGCCCTCGCTCTGCCATCAGCTTCTTCTTCCTCTCTGTCGCCGCAGCGGCTCTCCGTGACGCCACCATCCCGCCACTCTTCTTAGCATGCTGCAATCTTGCCGCCACCGCACCACGAGTTCTACGTCGCCGCGCTTTCCATCGCCCTTGCGTCGCCATGGCCCCGATGTCGAGCTCCTGGGACGGCTCCAACGTCCGCGATGACCACATCAACTTCCTCCGCAAGACACGACGGTTGCCGGGCGAAGATCTCTTGCGGGTCCGCCTCGTGCTGGCGAGGGAGGTTTCGCCGGCGCCGGAGGAGGGCGAGCGAGTGATCTTCTACTCGCACTGCCTGCGCGGCGTCGGCCTTCCAGCGAGCTGCTTCTTCCGCTCGTTTCTTGATTTTTACCATCTTTAGCCGCACCACCTTACACCCAACATGGTGGTGCTGTTGTCGGCCTTTGTCATGCTGTGCGAAGGTTTCCTCGGTGTCCTCCCCACCATCGAGCTCTGGGGGAGTTCTTCCAGTCCAAGCTCGGCACGGTTGTCGCAGGCATGCCGGCTCCATGCGGCGCCTTCATCGCCATCCGGAGATCCGCAGCCGACAACCAATTCCCGTCCATCGCGCTGATCCGGTCGGTGAAGCTCTGGCAGAAGTCTTATTTTTACGTGAAGAACGTCGCTCCGCACAACAACTATGTCAACTTGCTGGCTTACGTAGCCGGCCCGCCGCCTGGGAGGCAGCCCTCGTGTTCCTTTCGGGCCAGGTCACTGACGCCGGCTGGAGTTGGTGCCGTCACCCGACTTCGGGTGCTGATCTAGTCGGAGCGTCTGACTGGGTCCTACTTGATAGCTGCCTTTGTCGAGCGCCGGGTACTCCCGCTCCAAGGCCGACCTCATCTGATCTGCCAGATGAGCGGCCGCTTCGACCCAAGCCGGCTGAGCACCAGGGAGATGCCTCACGACGAGGTATCTTACATGGTGAACTACATTGCCAACTGCAAGCTCACCAAGGAGTGGCAGTATGGCAAGGAGCTGTATTCTCGTGCCAACCCCCCGCCTATGGTAAGATTTCTTTCTTTTCCTTTTTTCTTGTTGCCGAATTCTCTCTGGCCGGCCTCTGACCAGTCGGCTTGTTTTTCTAATCAGAACCCCCTCCTTCATCATTCGGCCGGGACCGTGGGGGCGGAACGCGAGTTCGCCCCTGACCGCGTGGTGGATGACCTTGACGACCCCGACTTGGGGGCGGCCGCCCTAGAAGATGATCCAGTAGGAGGAGGTGGCGAGACAGGCGGCTCCGGGTTCACCGCCGGCTTTGATGACTGGCCTGACGATGACGAGGCCGACCCTAATCCGTGCCACCAGCCGTCGTCCGACCATCAAGGTGCCGGCCCTTCCTGCGGGCTGGCTACGAGGGGCGGCGCACAGAAACGCCGGGCGGCGCCGACTCTCTTCGGCGGGCGGCCGAACAAGCCCAAGGGTTCCATGGCGACGACTAAGTGGGATGAGGCGGTCGCGAAGGCGGCCCGCTTCCGCAAGGTGGTGAAGCAGCCACAGGCGGTTTCGGCGTAAGTATTGACTCTCGCACGACTTTATTTCTTTCTTCAGTCAATGTTCTTCTAAGTCTCTTCTTGTTTTACCAACCAGGGCTCCGCTTTCTCTTGAGTGGACTACCACGGCCTCTATAGTCGGCGGGGCGGAAGGATCTGCGAGTTCCCGCCGCGTAGACCCTCGCACCGAGCTCCAAGCGGCGACGGAGCGGAACGTGCGGGAGATGCGGGAGGAGCGGGAGGCGGAGGAGTGGAGGGCAGCCGCCACCGAGGCGGCTTAGGAGACGACGGCGGAGTCAGCTGAGGCGCAGGCCGACGCAGCGGCCAAGGCCCAGGCGAAGGCCGAGGCCGCAGAGAGGGCTGCGGAGGCCCTGCGTAGCCAGCCTCCGCAACTCGTCATCCCCCTCCGCACCGTGGCCCCCGACATCCTGGTGCCCCTGCCGGAGGAAACCGGCCGTGACCCGCCGGTGATGGAGAGGGAGGGAGGCGACGTAGTCGTCCCGGAGGGAGAGGTGGTGCCGCCTTCGTCAGCCGGGACATGCCAAATCGGCCAGCCGAGGTGCAGCCTGAGCAGCCGTCTGGGGGCGAGCCGACTGCAAGGGCGGATCTTGTGGTCTTGTCGCCGACTCGTCGACGTGCGGGGAGGGCGGCTTCAGAGCCGGACCCGCAGAGGGCCGCCGGCTCCAGCTCGTTGTCGCACGACCTGGAGACGGCCAACACCGGCTCGCCAGGGTGGACGCCGAGCGATGGGACAGCAGCGCTGAATCTGGCAGCACAGGATGTCCATAGTCGGCTTCAGGCTCAGGCCACTGCGCTGAAGCAGTGTACCCAAGAGTTTCTCACGATGCGGTCGGTCATTCGGGTGAGTTATCTTGCTCTTGATTTATTTCGTGGGGGCGCATCAGCGCACCCAGTGGGTGTAGTCCCCGAGTTCCAAGTTGGCTGCTGAGCAGGCGGCTTGGAACTTCTCAGAAGACTTTGCTTTAATGACCCATCTTGCTCGCACCTTTGTCCTGTTTGCAGGATTATCACAACCTCCACGCCGCTACCTTCAAATCCCAGGCCCGGGAGATGAACCAGAAGGCCACCAATCTGACGGAGAGCCGGCGTTAGTGCTTTGTCTTTTTATCTCATGTGGGGGCGCGTCAGCGCACCCACTGGGTGTAGTCCCCAAGATTCGGGGCGACTGCTGAGCAGTCGGGTCGGATCATTCTTGCTGACTTCTTTCTTAATTTCTTCTCCTTGATATTGGCAGGAGCCAATGCCGACTTGAGGCAGCAGCTGGGTGTGGCCCAGACCGCCCTTCGCACCAGGGAGGGCGAGTTCAATGCCTTGGTTCAGGAGCGTGATCGTCTGGCCAAGAAACTGGCCGACCAGGAGGAGAGCCACAAGGCGGCCCTGAAGGCGGCGCAGGACAGCGAGGCCGCCCTCAAAGCCGAGTATGATACCGAGGCGGCAAGCTGGGCCGAGGTGAGGCAGGCTCTGAGCGAAGGCTACGGCCGGGTGGAGGATTTGATTGACGATAGGCCGCCTTCTTCTTCACCTCTTTACCTGTCCTTGTAATTCGGTTTATCTTCTGACTTGCTCTATTTCTTTCTTCTTTGTGAATAATATTTCCCCGGATACTCCGTCGTCGCCAACCAAGCCATCGAAGCTCACCATGAGGCTCGGCGGCAAGCTGGGGTTGAGGTCGCACCAGACGCCGACCGGTCGCTTGAGGAGCAGCTTCTAGCGATCCAAGCCGGCCTCCAGCCGGCCTACCGCATGCTCCGCCGGCTTCAGCATGCTGGAGCGTAGGTACTGGCCGCCCTCTGGCCTGGCAAGGTGATTCCCCGCACCCCCAGCCGTACTGCCGACTGACTGGAGGTGGCAGTCGGCCGCCTCGAGGCCTGAAAGGCTTCAGCAGCGCGGTCTGGTGCTCGACGGGCGCTGGAGGTCGTCCGGGCTTGGTATCCTGGGCTGAACTTGGACCAGCTGCGCACCTGGCGGCATGAGGCTGACGAGGAGCTGGAGGCGGTGCGGCCGGCTATCATCCAGCGTGCCTCGGCAATCGCCGATTTCACCGACACCAGCGCCTTTGCTCCGGAGGTAAATGAAGACGGCGTCGCGCAGTCGGAGGAATGGTTCGGGCTGAACCCGGCGGACGGTGAAGACTCAGCAGAGGAGATCGACTCCAGCGACGAGGGCGAAGAGGAGGAGGAGGAAGACAGCGAAGACGTTGTGCCGGATGGTGAAGCAGCCAGCCAGCTTCAGCCTGATCATGCCTCCAGCAACGAGGCGCGCGCTAATGCACCGCTTGCCGCAGGTGACGATTAGGTCGAGATTCGCCAGCCGACCACTCCTCCAGCCGACACTGCGGTCTCCACCGATCTTCCCGATGCCCCGGTTGCTCCCTTGGCTTGACTCGCCGTTTTTACTTTCCTTCTTGTCACTCTTTGAACAACTTTTATTAACTTTGCGCAATTCCACCCACTGGGGGTGTATTCAAACTTTGTCGAATGCCAGCCTCTCGAAGGCCTTTTGTGTAAATATAATCATGCATGTGCTTGGCTTCCATTCCTACTTGCTTATTATCTTTGGGCTGTTTTCCTTTGCCACCCTCCTTTGGTCGCCGCCTTTCCCAGCCGGACAGCTGCTCTGCAGTCTGTGGCCGGGTAAGGAATTGGCCGTCTAGGAGGGCAAGTACTCAAGCTTTCTTAGATTGTAGCAGAGTAAGAAGGGAAGCCGGCCAACCGCTGCTTCGACAGCCAGTTGGGGGGGGGGAGCCGGCTTGTGTTATGTAGGTTCGTTAGTCCTTAGCCGTTTTTCATGTGGGCCCCCTTTTCTGCCTTTGGCTCTTGCTAGTCGGACAGCCGATTCTTCGAGCTGCGACTTTCACAAGAGAGGGCTTGGGTGCCGGCACATTACTTGTCTGACTGCAGGTAGAACTTGGACATAACTCAAGGCGGCAAGTCCCCGGGCCGACTAGTCGAACCCGGTTCCGGACGAAAAAATGAATGTAGTGACATAGCCATGGGTATGATACCCGGCATTCATAGATAAAAGAGGGTAGTCCCCGAAAAACTTCTTGGGGAGCCCATTGTCTCATACTTAATACAAAAGGTAGCATGGTACATACTGCATTTTAAATGTAAAATCTTCGGAGAAGATTGGCGTTCCATGGTTGCTCCGACTCCTTGCCGGAATCGGTTCTCTTGCGTGCCTTCAGCTTTTGTGCGTCGATCAGGCAGTAGGAGTCGTTGCCTAGAGCCCGACTGATGATGAAGGGGCCTTCCCAAGGGGCCGAGAGCTTGTGCTGGCCGGCTGTTCGCTAGATCAGCCGGAGCACAAGATCACCCTCTTGGAAAGATCTTGACTTGACCCTCCGATTGTGGTAACAGCATAGACCCTGCTGGTAGATGGCGGACCGGCTGAGGGCTAACAGCCGGCTTTCTTCCAGCAAGTCGACGCTGTCTTCTCGTGCTTCCTTGGCCTCCGCCTCCGTGTACATGGTGATCCGAGGTGAGTCGAACTCGATGTCAGTTGGGATGACAGCCTCGACACCATATACAAGGAAGAAAGGGGTGAAGCCGGTTGACTTGTTCGGGGTAGTGCGCAGACTCCAAAGGACGACCGGCAGCTTGTCGAGCCAGCAGCCGTCCGAACGCTCCAGCGGCATGACCAGTTGGGGCTTGATGCCGGCGAGGATGAGGCCGTTTGCTCACTCGACTTGGCCGTTTGACTGCGGGTGGGCAACAGGCACTAAGTCCAGTCGGATGCCCTATCTCTCGCAGAAACATGCATGTGCTCCCTTGGCAAAATTCGTGCCATTATCGGTGATGATGCTGTGTGGTACTCCATACCGGGTTGTAATGTCTGCAACGAATGTCACGACAGTCGGCCCATTCAGTTTCTTGATCGGCTTTGCTTCAATCCACTTGGTAAATTTGTCCACGGCGACAAGCAGATGTGTCATGCCGCCGCGCGTCGACTTGAATGGGCCGACCATGTCCAACCCCCAAACGACAAAGGGCCAAGTGAGGGGGATGGTCTTGAGTGCAGAAGCCGGCAGGTGTTGCTTGGAGCCAAAGATTTGGCACCCTTTGCAGTGTTTGACTAACTCCTTGGCATCCTCCAAAGCAGTGGGCCAAACGAATCCATGGCGGAAAGCTTTGGCGACGAGTGCCCTTGAGGCGGCATGGTGGCCGCATTCGCCTTGGTGGATGTCTTCGAGGATTGCTACGCCTTTCTCTGGCTCGACGCAGCGCTGGAAGACTCCAGTAACACTACGCCTAACAAGCTCTCGATTCATTATTGTGTATGCTCCGGATCGGCGTTGGACTTGTATTGCCAAGATATCGTCAGTCGGCAGCTCTCTGTTTATCAGGAAGTGGAGGATGGGCTCGGCCCATGATGGAGCTGTGACTTCTTCTATCGCCGAAACGGCTACTGCAACTAGGGTGGGTGGGCTGGGTTGTGAGGAGTTGGAGTCGGCCGCCGCCTGTTGTGTTGGTGCAGTCCCTGGGCCGGCTGCAGCAGTCCCCGGGCCAGGTTGGACTATGGCAGTCCCCGAGCCAGCTGTCGGAGTCCCCGAGCCGGGTGTCGAAGTCCCCGAGCCACCTGCTTGGTTCTCGAAGTCGGATCGGACTGCGTCGGGGTCAGGCGGCACGAAGATGGAACTGGATTCTGGAGACGGCTTGATAGACGGCTTGAGGAGGCGTTGGAGGGCGACGTGTCAGGACCCCGACTCGATGCCACATCGATCTAGCATGTAACACCTCATATCGCTTTGCGGCCTCACGCACGGTATCCCCGCGGGTGTCGCCTTACCTTTGCCCGGGACCGTTTACGCATTTTGGCACACGTATATGATGATGTCGCTAGCATCCATATGATAAAGAGCCCGAGCTGACATGGCTAGTCGTAAACGCAAAGTGGCACTAACTTACAGGGACAGGCATTCATGACCCAGCATCGAACGTGTCGGTCATCAGCGAGTGAATCCAGGCTGTAGCACTGGGCTAACAGGACTCCGGTGAACCGGGCTGTAGCGGGCTAGCAGGACTCCGGTATTCATCGCGTGACATTTCCCCGAAGGGACAGACACAGGATCGAAGAAGGACACATGCCGGCCAGCCTAAGTGTTCCGGAGCAGTAGCAAGCTACCAGGGCTCAGTGGAAGCACTAGGAGACATTTCCCGGTAAGAGAGGCTACTAAGAATAAACAACTAGATAGTCAGATCCCACACATAGCAATACACATTACACGTACGCATAACATGCAAGTATGTGCTGTACAACATGGCATCACAGCATAACTCAACAACTCATATAGATAAAGGCTCAGAAGAGCCGTCATAGCAATTATTGCAAACAGGGGTCACAAGACCCATCATACAGAGCATACAAGCAACAACCGGAAGCATTACATGTCTGGGTACAGACATCTACAAATGAAAAAGGCTGAAGAGCCTGACTATCTACAACATCCGATCAAGATCGTAGCTGAGGTACTAGCTACTAGTCTAAGTCCACGAGAACACTAGTAAGACCGAAGTCTCCGCTGCAAAAACATAAATAAAGCAACATGAGTACAAAGGTACTCAGCAAGACTTACATCAGATCCTATCATACATGCATTTGTACCAAGAGGGTAATGTGGGGTTTGGTTGCAGCAAGCCAGCTTTGACTCTGTGGCTATCATGTTCTACGACTACCAGAAACTCTGGAGGTGAAACAACGTACACGAGTCCACTAATCACCATACAATACACTACTATGGATTCATCCCCGTCTCCCTACGAGAAGGCCATCCATAGCACTCACACTTGTCTTGAGCATTTTATAGTATCCACTTCAAGTTGTCTATGTACCATGTAAGCATCCAAGAAGTCCATAACCGCGGACCCGGCTATTCGAATAGATCATGTTAACCCTGCAGGGGTGTACTTCTTCACACACGCTCTCGCCACTTACCGCCATGTACACGTCATGTATCTCGGCAACCTTCAAGCGGAAGCCTGGCGAGGGTGTCGGCCACGACCTGACTAACCACACAAGACTCTAATCCAGGTTTATCGCCTATTCGGGTTCCATCCGCAAGGAGATCCGGCCGGGGTTTCACTCACGGCCCCAAACGATGTGTGCAGGGTTCCCAAGCCCACCTCGCTGGATGGATATATGCTTGGTACACCGTGCCACTGGTGCCTAGTCTGTCCCAAGCCCACCTGGCCGGGTGCCACTTGGTAGACTACTAACACTACCTACAAACACCAGAAACTAGTTGCGACTCCTGGACAGAGATCAAGTTGATTAATAAGTCGAGAGGGCTTGGAGCGCCCGGAGCCCAATGTGTGGTAGTATCGAGTCATTGGACAACATACATAGAACTCAGTGCTTAAGGACGGTTCCAGTGAGACAACCCACCATGTACTCCTACATGGCCTCTCACCGCTATCTTTACCAAATCGTGTTCACACACTTAACTCTCAGCATCAGAACATATCGTATCACTCCAATTCATTCCCAATGAACCAGACCTGACACAACTTTAAGCAATAGCAGGCATAGCATGGTAGGAACACATCAGTGGCTTCAATCAACTCCTACACATGCTAGTGGGTTTCAACTATTTACTGTGGCAATGACAGGTCATGCAGAGGAATGGGTTCAACTACCGCAGCACAAAGTAGCAGATGAATCGTTGTTGTCCTAATGCAATAACTGAGAGCAGGAGCGAGAGAGTAGGGTTTTATCGAAATGAACAAGGGGGGTTTGCTTGCCTGGTAATTCAACAAGGGAGGCACTGCTTCACAGACAGGTACTCTGGAACGTCTCCGGAGTAGGACCTATCGAGAAGGAACGGTGCCGGCAATCAATACACAATCATATGCAACAATATGATGCATGAACATGGCATGTAGATGTGATGCTGTTGAGCTAATGCAACTAGTAAACATTTGGTTTGAAGTCCATTTGAACCAAAGGTTCAAATGCATTACTAAATTAAATCTCTTAATATGCCATAATGTGTTTTCCCATATTCAGCATGTATAAGTTGGTTTGTCATGCATGAAACTAGTACAGATGGAAAGATTGCATTTTTCTGATAATTTTTCATATATAAATTATTTAAATCTGAGCTACGGTTGAAATGTTATGAATTTTTGAAGTTTAAAACATTTTCTGGATTTTCTGAATTATTTTAATTCCAGAAAATAAATAATTGCGTCAGCATGACGTCAGCACGACGTCAGTGGTCAACGCGGCTGTCCAGGGTCAGACCTGACGTGTGGGACCCACACGTCAGTGACAGGGGGGTTAACAGGGGTTAATTTAATTTAATTAAAAGGTTAGGGGGGTCGGGCCCACTGGTCAGCGACCCTGGGGGTTCAAACCCGGTCAACTCGCCGGCGTTTAGCCGCCGGCGAGGCCGAGCGCGGCGGAGGAAGTGCATTTGCACGTTACGGCCACCAAACGGGAGGCGGAGAGCATCTACGAGCTCCTGGGAACGAGCCGCAGCTCTTGGTGGTGATGGTTGAGCTCGGGGTGGCCGGAGACGTCGCCGGCGACGACTTTGGCGGTCGCCGGAGTTCGGGCGCCGATGAAAACGGCGCCACCGTGCACGGGAGGATCAAGGGGTAGTAACAACGCGTTCTGCAGGCTCCCACAAAGCCAACGGGCATATGCACGGGGCCGATTGGCCACCGGAGCCTCGTCGGCGACGAGTTCGTGCGGCGGTGTGCTTCGGTCATCATGGGAAGTGGTGCTACAACGAGCGCTAGGCCGTGGGGTTAGGGGGAAACGACGGAGGAGCTCACTGGGAGGTCGAAGCGCAGCTCAGTGGGCCTGGGGACGACCTAGACGGTGCGAATCGAAGACGAGGTCACCGGCGGCCGAAGGTTGAAGAAGAGCTCGAAGTCGACGCTGCAGGGCTTCCGGCGGGGCGTGGTTCGGTGAGGGGGTCGAGGACGACGTTGCGGAGCTCGTGGGCACAACCGAGGGGCGAGGGGGTGGCTGTGGCCGTGGTGGTTCTCGTCGGCGGCGGCGGCCGCGTTCGGTGGGAGTGAGGGGGAGCCAGAGGAGGGGATGAGCGAGAGGGAGGGGAAAAAGACCGGGGCGGCTGCGTGGCGACGTGCGGTCCATCCAGAGCGGCGAGGGGAGGACAGGCAGGCAGGGAGGGAGGAGGCGTGGCGCGGTGGCGCGCGCGCGCGCCGGCCACACTCCGTTCCCCTGTCGGGAAGGAAGACGACAGAGGAGGGGGAGCCTGGTGGGCTGGGCCACCTCCTGGCTGGGCCGGCCTGCTGCTGCTGGGCTGCGCAGGGGAGAGCCCCAGGTAAGCACAGGTGAGGTTTTCCTGTTTTTTTTAATTCCCTTTTCTATTTTTTTTTCTGACATTTGTTTGGTTTAATAAAATACTAAACCATTTTATTTGCTTATGCCAATTTTCATAGGGGCTAAGGGTATTATTCCAGGGCTCCTCAACAAAAGGCACAATTTTTGGACCATATTTCATATATATAGAAATATCTTTCCAATGCAAATATTTATCGAATTAATCCAAATGGCCAAAATAAATGTCCATGAGCTCCTAAAAATATTGTTTTGATTTTTATCTCTGTCCAATATTTTCAGAGGGCAACATGAGCATTTTCTTGGACCCTTTTGGAGAAATTTTTATTTGGGTCATTTTCAAAATGATTCTTTGGGTTCCACCAATCCTCATTTCAAATTTAAATGAAATTTAAACATGATGCACAAATGACTAGCTAGTCTAGGTCATACCAGACTAGGGATGTGACAACTCGCCCCCACTTGACAGAATCTCGTCCCGAGATTCAGGGGTCGACGGAAAGAAAGCGGGGTACTCCAGTCGAAGACGATCTTCTCGCTCCCAAGTAGCTTCTCTCTCGGAATGATGAGACCACTGAACTTTGAGAAACTTGATGTTCTGACGTCGAGTGACACGCTCTGCTTGATCAAGAATGCGAACTGGGTACTCTCGGTATGTGAGGTTATCTTGGAGATCAAGCGTTTCGTGGTCCACTCCACGGATAGGATCCGAGAAGCAACGCCTGAGTTGAGAGACGTGGAAGACATCATGAACTCGAGAAAGATGTGGGGGTAGTTCCAACTGGTAGGCAACCTCTCCTCGTTTAGCGAGAATACGAAAAGGACCAATGTAACGAGGAGCCAACTTGCCCTTGATACCGAAACGATGGGTACCCTTCAAAGGAGTAACCCGAAGGTAAGCTTGGTCGCCAATTTCATAAGTCATATCCTTATGATGACGATCATACTGACTCTTTTGACGAGATTGGGCTGTTTTCAAATTCTCACGAATGATGCGAACTTGCTCTTCTGCCTCCTGGATCATGTCCGGTCCAAAGAATTGTCTTTCACCGGTTTCTGACCAGTTCAAAGGTGTTCGACATCTTCGTCCATAGAGAACCTCAAAAGGAGCTTGCTTGAGGCTGGATTGGTAGCTATTGTTATAAGCAAACTCGGCGAAAGGAAGACACTTCTCCCAATCCATACCGAATGAGATAACGCAAGCTCTGAGCATGTCTTCGAGAATTTGATTGACCCGTTCCACCTGACCACTCGACTGAGGGTGGAAAGCGGTACTGAAGGAAAGATGGGTTCCCATGGCAGTTTGGAAACTCTCCCAGAAATGAGAAGTGAAAAGACTGCCACGGTCTGAATTGATCTCTAGTGGAACACCATGAAGTGACACTATTCGAGAAATATATAAGTCAGCAAGCTGACTAGCAGTGATACTCTCTCGAACAGGAAGGAAGTGAGCCACTTTGGAGAGACGATCAACGACTACGAAGATAGCGTTATTCCCTCTCTTGGTCCTGGGAAAGCCGGTGATGAAGTCCATACCAACTTTATCCCATTTCCATTCAGGAATAGCTAAAGGCTGAAGGGTGCCAGCAGGTCTTTGATGCTCTGCCTTAACGCGACGACAAACGTCACATTTAGCAATGAACTCAGCAATTTCTCTCTTCATCCTAGTCCACCAGAACCTCTGGCGTAGGTCCTAATACATCTTAGTGCTACCGGGATGAATCGTGAGAGGGGATTCATGCGCCTCCTTAAGAATCAATTGTCGCAGATGTTGATTCTTGGGAACCACCAAGCGATTCTCAAAGAAAACAACACCACGATCATCCATAGAGAAACATCCACCAACTCCCTTCTTAATGTTTCTCTTGATGCGGATAACCCCCCTATCAAACTTCTGGTTAGAGATGATCTGATCCTCAAGGGTAGGTTTCGCCACCAAGGTAGAAAGGAATCCGCGGGGAGCAATGTGAAGGTTAAGCTTACAGAATTCCTCATGGAGAAGTGGTTGGCCTTGCTGCAACATGAGATTATTGCAATAGGATTTACGACTTAGAGCATCAGCCATGACATTGGCTTTGCCTGGGGTGTAGGTAATTCCTAGATCATAATCTGTGATCAACTCCAGCCAACGTCTTTGCCTAAGGTTCAAATCTGGTTGGGTGAAGATATACTTGAGACTCTGGTGATCGGTGTAGATCTCGCAACGTTTACCAAGGAGGTAATGTCGCCAGGTCTTGAGTGCATAGACTACGGCTGCAAGCTCTAGATCATGTGTAGGATAATTCTCCTCATGTGGATGCAACTGTCGAGATGCATAGGCAATCACATGACGATCCTGCATAAGAATGCAACCTAGTCCCTGTCGTGAGGCGTCGCAGTAGATAATAAAGTCTTTAGTGAAATCCGGTGGCACAAGTATGGGAGCAGAAGTCAGGCGTCTTTTCAGTTCCTGAAAACTGTACTCACACTGTGGGGACCACTCGAACTTTTTATCTTTCTTGAGAAGTTTCGTGAGGGGTTTGGCTACTTTGGAGAAGTTTTCAACAAAGCGGCGACAATAGCTGGCTAGACCAAGGAAACTCCTAACTTGTTTAACGGTCTCAGGTGGAGTCCAATCGAGAACAGCCTGAACTCTATCGGGATTGACAGCAATGCCCTTACCAGAGATTACGTGACCTAAGTAGGTCACTTCTGACAACCAAAATTCACACTTGGAGAACTTGGCATAAAGGCGATGCTCTCTAAGTTTTTCTAACACAAGTCTAAGATGTTCGGCATGCTCTTCCTCGTTCTTCGAGTAGATAAGAATATCATCGAGGTAAAGCACGACGAACTTATCTAAGTACTCCATGAAGATCGAGTTCATCAAGCGGGAGAATGTAGCTGGAGCATTGGTTAGACCAAAAGACATGACCGTGTACTCGTACTGGCCATAACGAGTGACAAAAGCTGTCTTGGGAATGTCCCCATTTCTGATCTTGATTTGATGGTAGCCTAACCTTAAATCCATCTTGGAAAAGACTGAGGATCCAGCGAGCTGATCATACAGGTCGTTCATCCTGGGAAGCGGATACTTGTTCTTTATCGTGACCAAATTAACAGGACGATAATCTACAACCATCCGGTCCGTACCGTCTTTCTTCTTGACGAAGAGGACGGGGCAAGCCCAAGGAGAAGAACTAGGACGGATGAAACCCTTTTGCAAGGACTCATCGAGTTGTTTCTTAAGCTCGGCTAGTTCTAAGGGTGCCATCTTGTAGGGTCTCCGGGAGATTGGAGCTGTTCCTGGGATAAGGTCTATGACGAACTCTACATCTCTGTCAGGTGGAACACCTGGCAGTTCCTCTGGAAAGACATCCGGAAAGTCACGGACTACCGGGATAACTTCAAGGTCTGGAGAAGGGCTGGCATTAAGGGAATAGAGCTGACGCTTTGCAACTCTAGTGGAGACAATGGCTATCTTGCCAGATGGGTGTGTGAGCTGAACAGACCTGGTGAAACAATCAATCTTGCCATGATGAGCTGTCATCCAGTCCATACCCAAGATGATGTTAATATCCGAAGACTTGAGAGATATCAAGGAGGCAAGGAATGCAAGTCTGTCCACAAGGATTTCATTGCCATAACTTATCCTAGAAGTTTGCCATTTGGATCCAGGAGTTTGAATAAGTAGTGGAGAGGGCATATCACAAAATGACATGTCGTGCAAGCGGGCATAGCTTTCAGAAATGAAGGAATGAGACGCTCCAGTATCGAACAAAACCGATGCCGGATGACAGTTGACAAGGAGTGTACCAAGAACGACATCTGGATCATCATGAGCGGCTTTAGCTGAGACGTGATGCACACGTACATGTTCAGTGGGAGCTGACTTGGCACTGATCATCTTGCGTGATGGCTTACCATGGCCAATAGACTTCTCGGGCTGGGGTGGACCAACTCTGGACTGAGTGCAAAGACGGGCAATGTGGCCTGGCTCTCCGCACTTGTAACAAATCTTGGAGGTAGGATGTGGACCTGTATTAGAAGGCGGTCCACCAATAGGCCTGGGTGGAGCATACTGCTGAACTTGATGAGGTGTCACACAAGATGGCCTCGGTACATATTTTGGTGGAAGAGCGGAGTTTGGAACCCAAATCCGGCGCTTCTGAGAGCTAGAACCGGAGGAAGATCCCAAAGCACGAGTGTGCTTACGAGACTCCTCGTAAGTGAGTTGAGCTGTCTCTGCATTGATGGCCTTGTTCACAAGGGCTTGGAATGTATCACAATGATGCAGGTGGAGATCACGACGCAACTTGGGGTTGAGACCCTTCCGGAACCTAGCCTGCTTCTTGGCGTCCGTGGACACCTCTTCTGTGGCATAACGGGCGAGGTTCTCAAACTCTCTACTATAGGCATCAACAGCCATCTTACCCTGGGTGAAACTACAGAACTCTTCTCTCTTGCGATCAATGAGGGCTTCAGGAATGTGATGCTCGCGAAAAGCCTCAACGAAATCCTTCCAGGTAGGAATCTGGCCAGCTGGAAGCATAGCCTCATAGTTCTGCCACCAAAGACTAGCAGGACCTTCCAGGTGGTATGTGGCATAGGTGACCTTGTCATCTTCAGCTACGCTCGCGGAACACAGCTTATGAGTGATGCTACGGAGCCAGTCATCTGCATCGAGTGGCTCGATGGAATGATGAAAAGTAGGTGGGTGCAAGCGAATGAAATCATGAATGGTAGCAGACCCTTTGAACTGATGTGCGGTGTTCTCCTCGATATGTGCCAACAAACGGTTAGACTCACGCTTGTTCCTCTCCATCTCTAGCATGAACTCGGTCAACGAAAGCGGGTCGGGAGGATCCTCATCCCTACCATCTCCGTGGTTCTGGCTACGAACAACAGAACTTGATGACATCCTGGTGAAACGAAACCAGCGACGGAATCAGCATCAACTATGGACTGTAGAATGTAGGACAAGGGATTAGTATCACTCGAACTCCTAGGGAAATTCCGGCAGCATAACGGCAGTAAAATGCTCAGATTGAGACATCCTACTAAAAATGGGGTAGTACAACAACTCAACATCACCACTCAAGGTTCTGGGATAGTACTAAACAGACTACACCGGAAGTACTCGAAACTGGGGTATGACTCTGATCAACCAATCCTATGGAACTACGGAGTAGTAACACGTGATCCTGATAGACGGAAGAGAAGCCTAGTTCCTTAACCCCGTCGGAAAGATAGGGCGACTCAGATCAGAAGGTCATGAGGTATAAGGAGTAAAAGAGCCTTACGTTCCAACCCACAATCAATTCCCTTACATAACTAAAGATTTTCTAGACTCAACTTCGACTAGTATGGCTTGGTAAACCTACAGGCAGTCAGGCTCTGATACCAAAGCTGTCAGGACCCCGACTCGATGCCACATCGATCTAGCATGTAACACCTCATATCGCTTTGCGGCCTCACGCACGGTATCCCCGCGGGTGTCGCCTTACCTTTGCCCGGGACCGTTTACGCATTTTGGCACACGTATATGATGATGTCGCTAGCATCCATATGATAAAGAGCCCGGGCTGACATGGCTAGTCGTAAACCCAAAGTGGCACTAACTTACAGGGACAGGCATTCATGACCCAGCATCGAACGTGTCGGTCATCAGCGAGTGAATCCAGGCTGTAGCACTGGGCTAACAGGACTCCGGTGAACCGGGCTGTAGCGGGCTAGCAGGACTCCGGTATTCATCGCGTGACATTTCCCCGAAGGGACAGACACAGGATCGAAGAAGGACACATGCCGGCCAGCCTAAGTGTTCTGGAGCAGTAGCAAGCTACCAGGGCTCAGTGGAAGCACTAGGAGACATTTCCCGGTAAGAGAGGCTACTAAGAATAAACAACTAGATAGTCAGATCCCACACATAGCAATACACATTACACGTACGCATAACATGCAAGTATGTGCTGTACAACATGGCATCACAGCATAACTCAACAACTCATATAGATAAAGGCTCAGAAGAGCCGTCATAGCAATTATTGCAAACAGGGGTCACAAGACCCATCATACAGAGCATACAAGCAACAAGCGGAAGCATTACATGTCTGGGTACAGACATCTACAAATGAAAAAGGCTGAAGAGCCTGACTATCTACAACATCCGATCAAGATCGTAGCTGAGGTACTAGCTACTAGTCGAAGTCCACGAGAACACTAGTAAGACCGAAGTCTCCGCTGCAAAAACATAAATAAAGCAACATGAGTACAAAGGTACTCAGCAAGACTTACATCAGATCCTATCATACATGCATTTGTACCAAGAGGGTAATGTGGGGTTTGGTTGCAGCAAGCCAGCTTTGACTCTGTGGCTATCCTATTCTACGACTACCAGAAACTCTGGAGGTGAAACAACGTACATGAGTCCACTAATCACCATACAATACACTACTATGGATTCATCCCCGTCTCCCTACGAGAAGGCCATCCATAGCACTCACACTTGTCTTGAGCATTTTATAGTATCCACTTCAAGTTGTCTATGTACCATGTAAGCATCCAAGAAGTCCATAACCGCGGACCCGGCTATTCGAATAGATCATGTTAACCCTGCAGGGGTGTACTTCTTCACACACGCTCTCGCCACTTACCGCCATGTACACGTCATGTATCTCGGCAACCTTCAAGCGGAAGCCTGGCGAGGGTGTCGGCCACGACCTGACTAACCACACAAGACTCTAATCCAGGTTTATCGCCTATTCGGGTTCCATCCGCAAGGAGATCCGGCCGGGGTTTCACTCACGGCCCCAAACGATGTGTGCAGGGTTCCCAAGCCCACCTCGCCGGATGGATCTACGCTTGGTACACCGTGCCACTGGTGCCTAGTCTGTCCCAAGCCCACCTGGCCGGGTGCCACTTGGTAGACTACTAACACTACCTACAAACACCAGAAACTAGTTGCGACTCCTGGACAGAGATCAAGTTGATTAATAAGTCGAGAGGGCTTGGAGCGCCCGGAGCCCAATGTGTGGTAGTATCGAGTCATTGGACAACATACATAGAACTCAGTGCTTAAGAACGGTTCCAGTGAGACAACCCACCATGTACTCCTACATGGCCTCTCACCGCTATCTTTACCAAATCGTGTTCACACACTTAACTCTCAGCATAAGAACATATCGTATCACTCCAATTCATTCCCAATGAACCAGACCTGACACAACTTTAAGCAATAGCAGGCATAGCATGGTAGGAACACATCAGTGGCTTCAATCAACTCCTACACATGCTAGTGGGTTTCAACTATTTACTGTGGCAATGACAGGTCATGCAGAGGAATGGGTTCAACTACCGCAGCACAAAGTAGCAGATGAATCGTTGTTGTCCTAATGCAATAACTGAGAGCAGGAGCGAGAGAGTAGGGTTTTATCGAAATGAACAAGGGGGGTTTGCTTGCCTGGTAATTCAACAAGGGAGGCACTGCTTCACAGACAGGTACTCTGGACGTCTCCGGAGTAGGACCTATCGAGAAGGAACGGTGCCGGCAATCAATACACAATCATATGCAACAATATGATGCATGAATATGGCATGTAGATGTGATGCTGTTGAGCTAATGCAACTAGTAACCATTTGGTTTGAAGTCCATTTGAACCAAAGGTTCAAATGCATTACTAAATTAAATCTCTTAATATGCCATAATGTGTTTTCCCATATTCAGCATGTATAAGTTGGTTTGTCATGCATGAAACTAGTACAGATGGAAAGATTGCATTTTTCTGATAATTTTTCATATATAAATTATTTAAATCTGAGCTACGGTTGAAATTTTATGAATTTTTGAAGTTTAAAACATTTTCTGGATTTTCTGAATTATTTTAATTCCAGAAAATAAATAATTGCGTCAGCATGACGTCAGCACGACGTCAGTGGTCAACGCGGCTGTCCAGGGTCAGACCTGACGTGTGGGACCCACACGTCAGTGACAGGGGGGTTAACAGGGGTTAATTTAATTTAATTAAAAGGTTAGGGGGGGTCGGGCCCACTGGTCAGCGACCCTGGGGGTTCAAACCCGGTCAACTCGCCGGCGTTTAGCCGCCGGCGAGGCCGAGCGCGGCGGAGGAAGTGCATTTGCACGTTACGGCCACCAAACGGGAGGCGGAGAGCATCTACGAGCTCCTGGGAACGAGCCGCAACTCTTGGTGGTGATGGTTGAGCTCGGGGTGGCCGGAGACGTCGCCGGCGACGACTTTGGCGGTCGCCGGAGTTCGGGCGCCGATGAAAACGGTGACACCGTGCACGGGAGGATCAACGGGTAGCAACAACGCGTTCTGCAGGCTCCCACAAAGCCAACGGGCATATGCACGGGGCCGATTGGCCACCGGAGCCTCGTAGGCGACGAGTTCGTGCGGCGGTGTGCTTCGGGCATCATGGGAAGTGGTGCTACAACGAGCGCTAGGCCGTGGGGTTAGGGGGAAACGACGGAGGAGCTCACTGGGAGGTCGAAGCGCAGCTCAGTGGGCCTGGGGACGACCTAGACGGCGCGAATCGAAGACGAGGTCACCGGCGGCCGAAGGTTGAAGAAGAGCTCGAAGTCGACGCTGCAGGGCTTCCGGCGGGGCGTGGTTCGGTGAGGGGGTCGAGGACGACGTCGCGGAGCTCGTGGGCACAACCGAGGGGCGAGGGGGTGGCTGTGGCCGTGGTGGTTCTCGTCGGCGGCGGCGGCCGCGTTCGGTGGGAGTGAGGGGGAGCCAGAGGAGGGGATGAGCGAGAGGGAGGGGAAAAGGACCGGGGCGGCTGCGTGGCGACATGCGGTCCATCCAGAGCGGCGAGGGGAGGACAGGCAGGCAGGGAGGGAGGAGGCGTGGCGCGGTGGCGCGCGCGCGCGCCGGCCACACTCCGTTCCCCTGTCGGGAAGGAAGACGACAGAGGAGGGGGAGCCTGGTGGGCTGGGCCACCTCCTGGCTGGGCCGGCCTGCTGCTGCCGGGCTGCGCAGGGGAGAGCCCCAGGTAAGCACAGGTGAGGTTTTCCTGTTTTTTTTTAATTCCCTTTTCTATTTTTTTTTTCTGACATTTGTTTGGTTTAATAAAATACTAAACCATTTTATTTGCTTATGCCAATTTTCATAGGGGCTAAGGGTATTATTCCAGGGCTCCTCAACAAAAGGCACAATTTTTGGACCATATTTCATATATATAGAAATATCTTTCCAATGCAAATATTTATCGAATTAATCCAAATGGCCAAAATAAATGTCCATGAGCTCCTAAAAATATTGTTTTGATTTTTATCTCTGTCCAATATTTTCAGAGGGCAACATGAGCATTTTCTTGGACCCTTTTGGAGAAATTTTTATTTGGGTCATTTTCGAAATGATTCTGAGGGTTCCACCAATCCTCATTTCAAATTTAAATGAAATTTAAACATGATGCACAAATGACTAGCTAGTCTAGGTCATACCAGACTAGGGATGTGACATGACGCCGGTTGGTATAGCTTGCCAGATGGATCCTATTCGTGCCAGGGCATCTGCTTGCTCGTTGTCGGCCCGTGGCACGTGGAGGAACTCGCACACCTCAAAGTATCCGCTGATCCGCTGAACGAGGAAGCGGTAGCTTGCCATGTTTGTGTCCTTGGCGTCCCAGTCACCGGATGATTGCTGGACCACCAAGTCCGAGTCGCCATAGCACAGGATCCAGCGGATGCCGAGTTCCTTGGCTAGCCGGAGCCCGTGTATGACTGCTTCGTACTCGGACACATTGTTGGAAGCGGCAAAATGGATTTGCAATGTGTATCTGAGTTTGTCGCCTTTGGGAGAGGTGAGGACGATGCCGGCTCCCAAGCCGGTGCGCATCTTGGATCCGTCAAAGTGCATCCGCCAATGGGTGGAGTCGGGGGCCAGTGGCAGGTACTGGGTCTCGGCCCAGTCGACGAGGAAGTCGGCCAATGCTTGGGACTTGATGGCGGTGCGGGGCTGGTAGTAGATCATGTAAGGAGCCAGCGCAATGGCCCACTTCACCACTCGGTCGGATGCATCCCGGCTGCCTATGATCTCGGCGAGCGGGGCAGTGCATACGACCGTGATGGGATGCTCTTGAAAGTAGGGCTTGAGTTTCTTGGAGGCGAAGTACACACCATAGCAGATCTTCTGATAGTGCGGGTAGTTATGCTTCGAGTTGGACAGTACTTCGCTCAAATAATAGACCAACCTCTGGACTAGCTGAGCTCGACCTTCTTCTGGACGCCGAACCACGATAACTGTGCTGACCACCTGGCTGGTGGCGGTGATGTAGAGGAACATGGGCTCTTTCTCAGTCGGGGCCGCCAAGACAGGCGGCGTGGACAGCATCTTCTTTAGCTCATGGAAAGCTTGGTCCGCCTGGTCATTCCACTCGAAGTGAGTGGACTTCTTCATGAGTCAGTAGAGGGGTAGAGCTTTCTCTCTGAGCCGGCTGATGAAGCGGTTCAAAGATGTCAGGCATCCGGTGAACTTTTGGACGTCTCGCAGCTTGGTGGGAATCTTCATTCTCTCTATGGCCTTGATCTTGACTGGGTTGCACTCGATGCCGCGTTCGGAGACCAGGAAGCCTAAAAGCTAGCCGGCTGGTACCCCGAACACGCATTTCTCCAGGTCGAGCTTGATCTGAAACCGGCGCAAATTCTCAAAGGACTCCTTGAGGTCTTCTAGCAAGGTGCCGCGTTTCTCCGTCTTCACCACAACATCGTCTACATAGACGTGGGCATTTCTGCTGAGTTGCTTGAGGAGGCATTTCTGCATGCAACGCTGAAAAGTGGCACCGGCATTTCTCAAGCCGAATGCCATAGTCAGGTAACAGAAAGCTCCGAATGGGGTGATGAAGGTGGTCTTCAGGCGGTCAACTGGGTCCAATTTTATCTGGTGGTAGCCCGAGTATGCATCCAAAAAACTCAACAGCTCGCATCCGGCTGTGGAGTCTATCACTTGGTCAATCCTTGGCAGAGCAAAGGGATCTTTAGGGCAGGCTTTGTTGAGGCTGGTGTAGTCAATGCACATGCGCCACTGCTTGTTCTTCTTCAATACCAGGACCGGGTTGGCAAGCCATTTTGGAAAGAACACTTCCATAATGAAGCCGGCTGCCAGAAGCCGGGCTATTTCTTCTTCGACTACTCTTCTCTTCTCTTCTGACAGGCGGCGCAAGGGCTGCCTGACCGGCTTGGCATCTGATCGGACGTGTAGCTTGTGCTCGGCGAAATCCGTTGGGACACCCGACATGTCTTTGGGAGACCATGCGAAGATGTCCCGATTCTCACGGAGGAAATCGACGAGCTCGCTTTCCTATTTGCTGTCGAGGCCGGTGCCCATGATAGCGTACCTCTCTGGGTGCTCCGGGTCTAGAGGTATCTTCTTTGTCTCTTTGGCCGGCTGGAAAGAACCTTGAGCATCACATTCCTTGGGGTCAGGGGACAGGGACGGCTGCTTGCCAGCCGTGGCCACAACTCGATTCAGCATCTTTCTCTCTTCAGCAATCACAAGGGACTCGGCCAGCCGGCTGCTAGCGGCTGCACACTCAGAAGACTTCTTGTAGTCTCTGGCTATGGTGATGATGCCCTTGGAACTCGGCATCTTCATCTTGAGGTAGGCGTAGTGGGGCACGGACATAAACTTGGCCAATGCAGGTCGGCCAAGCAATGCGTGGTACGGGCTTCCCAAATCCACTACCTCAAACCATATTGCCCTTGGCGGAAATGATCTTTGTCCCCAAAGAGTACATCTATCTTGATCTTACCAATTGGTGAGCAGGATAGGCCGGGCACAATGCCATGGAACATAGTCCGGCTTGGCATGAGCTACTTCGGCTTGATGTTGAGCTTCTCCATGGTGTCGCGTACAATATGTTGATGCTGCTCCCGCCATCTATCAGTATGCGGGAGAAACGGACAGCTCGCCTTTCTGTAGCGAGGGTGGCGTCCAAAACCAATGCATAGGAGCCAGGAGACGGCATCACCTCTGGGTGATCGTCCTAGCTCCAGCTGATGGGCTTCTCCGACCAGTGCATAAACTCGGGGTTGTTGGAGTCGACCGCGCTGACTTCTTGCTGTTGTCGGCGCCGACTGCGTCGGTCTTTCGTCTGGCTTGTAACGACGATGTAGGTGGCATGTTCATCGGGGAACTCATCTTGGATGGCTCCAACTGCTGGCCGAGCGGCCGGCTGCTGTGGGGCAGGAGGCGGCTGGCCTGCAGGCGGAGGCGGCAACAGCCCCTCTCCCTTGGAGATTCGTGTGAGCCAATGGCACTTCTGAGTTGTGTGGTTGGACGGCTTCGCGCCACTGTGGAACTTGCAGGGGGCATCGAGGGTTTGCTCGTAGGAGAAAGCCGGCTGCCAAGCCGGCCTGCCGCCCTTCTGCTTCTTGGGTGCCGGCCGCCCCTCAGGTTGCTCGTCTTCGACTGTGGCCACCTGCCGGCTTGTGGAAGACGACACAGGGGCCTTGCGATTGTGGTCGCTTTGATACGGGCGTCGGCTTGATTCTCTAGCCGGCGTCTTGGGAGCCGGCGTCAACACTTTTCCAGGGGCGTCTACCCGGAGCTCAGTCTTCATTGAGGAGTTGGCCGTGGCGTACTTGTCTGCTATGACCAGCAGCTCGTCGAGGGTAGCCGGCTCGTCGCAGAGGAGTCGGTGCTTGAGGAGGGTGCCCTCTCTGCACCCGGCGGTGAAGTACTCTATGTCTTGAACCTCGTGCGCCCCCTCACAGGAGTTGCGGAGCTCGGCCCAACGCGTGAGGTAGCCGCGGGTCGATTCATTGGGACCTTGCACGCACAAGGAGAGCTGTCGGGGCTTGGGGGCCCATTTGTATGTGTTGGTGAAGTTGCGTATGAAGGCTTCTGTGAAGTCCAGCCAGCTGTTAATGCTATAGGGTTTGAGGCTATTGAGCCAGGTGCGCGCCGTGCCTTGGAGTATCAGGGGGACATATTTCACGGCAACGCGCCTATTGCCGTTTGCTATGCGGACTGCGGTGGAGTAGTCGATCAACCAATCTTCCGGCTTCACGGAGCCGTTGTACTTGGGCGTGTCTCTCGGGAGCGAGAACCCTTTGGGGAAGGGCTCGTCGTGGATGCGGGGGCCGAAACAAGGCGGGCCGACATCATCTTCTTCTTCCAGGGCCAGGGATCGCGCAAGGCGGTCGATCCGATGGCGGGCATAATTCTCGCCGACTCCTTCGCGGCGACCAAGTCGTCCGCCGAGAGTCGGATGCACGACCGGCGGCGGGGTGGGATATCTCTCCCCACGAGGCGGAGGACGAGGCGGGTCGCCTCGTCGTTCTACACCTCGAGGGCGACCTTCTGCATCGCGCTTGATGGTGATTCAAGTCCGGCTGTGGCTAGCAGCCGGCTCCTTCTCTTGTCTCACACGGGCGCCGCCCGCAGTCGGCGTACGCGACATCGCACCGTGCTCTCGGCGAGGGGGGCTTTCAGCTCGGACGCCGGCTTTGTGCCGCTCTGCAGCCGCGTCAATTAGCTGCGGGATGCGTCTGGTTATGTAGGGGAGCTCGTCAGCCCCCAGTCCATTTAGCTCGTCTACGATTGACTGGGCGGCGCGTTGATTCTCGAGGGGCGTGGCGTAGACTGGGCGGTCTTCTCCCAGCATGCTGGCTATGGCCGCGCCGCGTTTCGTGACGACGTCGGCTCGGCTCGGCCCTTCTGGAGGCGGCGTATCGAAAGCGGCGCGGTCGACTTCGCGCTGGTGGGCTTCAGTAAGGCGTCTCATGGAGGCTATCCTCTGGCCCTCCGCAAGGAGAGCAAGGCGGCATGCCTCCAGCATCTCAGCGTCAGCGTCCACCGGGATGGGGGCGGACAGATCATGCAGCATTGCCTGCAGGGCATCGCGGGCATTTTCGTCGGAGGTGACGCCGTGGGTGATGACTAGCACCTCGGTGACAATGCTACCGCCACTGTCGGCCCGAGGGAGAGGGTCGTCGAAGATGATCACATTGGAGGGGACGGCGTCGAGCGACGCCGTGTCGGAGTCGACAAGCATCGGGTCGGTGGAGCCAACCGACTCCAAGTCTGCAGTAGGCTCGCTGGAGACGTGGAGTTGGTCGAGGAGGCTGACGAGGCGGCTCTTGGGGCAGCCTGTGCCCGCGTCGGATGCGGGCTCGTTGGAGATGCGAGCCTCGCCAAGAAGATCGGCGAGGCAGCTCACTGCGCAGGTTTTGTCGACGCTTTGCAGCGCGTCGGGGCAAGCGCCATCGGGCGTGCCGGGCTGGCTACGCTCGCAGGGGAGGAAAAAGGTTCCCGTCCAGAGCAGGTCTCCGGACGATGGTGCACCTGGCCCCATGGTGGGCGCCAAATGTCTGGTGGTAGGTGCGACATATGCCAACGGATGGCTTATCTGTGTGGGAGCCAGTAAGACATCGCCGGTGCCTGGAAATGGGATAAGGTGAAGACATGCACGCCGGTGGATCTTACCCAGGTTGGGGGATCTCCGTGGAGATAATACCTTACTCCTGCTCTACGGGGTCTCCGCATGATCACTAGATCAACAAGAAGCTACAAGAGGCTCCTTGAGCTGTTCGGTGGAAGGAGGAAGAAGGGCAAGGCTAGCTCTCTCCTCTCCCTTTAGTGGTGTCTAAAACTATATGAGATCAACCCTTTGCATGAGTGTCCTGGGGGTTTATATAGGCCTACCGCCGGGGGGTACAATGGTAATCCGGCTGGGTGCGGGCCCTAGCTGTCAGTGTCTATGACCGCCGGCTTCTCCGCCGACTACTGGGGCCCGCCGACTGGTGGGTCCCGTCGGCTGCCGACTCATCGGTCGATAGGCCGGTCCCACCGCTTGGGGGCCTTGTCGGGGGCTGGTTACTGTTGCCTCGCCTCTGATGACGAGGGCTTTGTCGAGGTAAGCATGGCTACAGTGCTGCCGCCTTGCGGACTCTCACTGTAGGCATACCTCGTCTTGTCTCCTTAATGGTGTGCGCGCCCCGAGGAGGGGAGCAAGCCGGCTATAGGAAGCCGGCCATGCCTCAGGCCGGTTGGGGGAGGCCAGGCCACCTTCGGGCGTCTCTCTGATCGAAGGGGCCCGCCGCCCATGGGCCGTACTGGCAGCCCGTCGTGGGGGGCGTCATGATCAGCATGGAAACAGTGCCACGCCGGACGGGTGATGGCTGTCCCGTACGGCGCACTGTAGCCATGCGTGCTCCAGGATTCGGGGGTGGCAGGGATCCACTGTTTCCACGCCTCGTCCCATCATCGTTATGGGGGATGCAGACTTTTAGGGCACGGCCCCGGGCCGCATGCCTGGGGCCGGCCTCTTGGAGTCAATTCTCTTGGGTCGGCTTCTTGGAGTCGGTCTTTCCGTGGCCGGCTTCTTGGAGTCGGCCCTATCGCAGCGTCCTCCAAGAGAATTTAGGGCCGGTCCGCCTTCCGGTAGCCGGCGTGTGAGATAGCCGGCCGGAGGAAGGCGGCCCCACGTCTTGGGTGCTTCAAGGCTCGGTCGGCCCGTTGTTTTTTCTAAGGGCCAATGGGAGCCGGTTAGGCTACCTGTGGTCATTTACTCCAACACTACTGAACCTACTGAACCTACTAAAAATGTTTATTTTGAGATTCCTTCGAGTATGATAGAGAAACTGCTAGCTAATCCCTTTGAAGGAGATGGAAGATTGCATCCCGATTTACACCTTATCTATGTGGATGAAGTTTGTGGATTATTTAAGCTTTCAGGTATACCCGATGATGTCATTAAGAGGAAGGTCTTCCCTTTATCTTTGAAGGGAGACGCATTGACATGGTATAGGCTATGTGATGATACGTGATCTTGGGATTATAAACGATTAAATTGGAATTTCACCAGAAGTTCTATCCTATGCATCTTGTTCATCGTGATCGTAATTATATATATAATTTTTGGCCTCGCGAAGGAGAAAGCATCACTCAAGCTTGGGGGAGGCTTAAGTCAATGTTATATTCATGCTCCAATCATGAGCTCTCAAGAGAAATGATTATCCAAAAATTTTATGCTCGGCTTTCTCTCAATGATCGCACCATGCTCGATACTTCCTATGCTGGTTCTTACATGCTGAAGACTATTGAATTCAAGTGGGACTTATTGGAAAGAATTAAATGCAACTTTGAAGATTGGGATTCCGACTATGGTAAGGAGTCAGGTATGACACCTAAGTTTGATTGTGTTAAATCTTTTATGGATACCAATGCTTTTCGTGGATTTAGCGCTAAATATGGACTTGACTCTGAGATAGTAGCTTCTTTCTATGAATCTTTTGCTACTCACGTTGATCTCCCTAAGGAGAAGTGGTTTAAATATAATCCTCCCATTGAAGTAAAACTAGTTGCACCTGTTATAGTTGAAGAAAAGACTATCACTTATAATGATCCTATTGTTCCTACCACTTATGTTGACAAACCACCTTTCCCTGTTAGGATAAAGGATCATGCTAAAGCTTCAACTGTGGTTCGTAAAAGTAATACTAGAACATATACACCTCCTGAGCAAATTAAAGTTGAACCTAGTATTGCTATGGTTAAATATCTCTTGGCTGATAATATAGATGGGCATGTTATTTACTTCTGTGAGGAAGCAGCTAATATCGCTAAACCCGATGCTAAGATACATAGACCTGTTGTAGGCATGCCTGTTATTTCTGTTAAAATAGGAGATCATTGTTATCATGGCTTATGTGATATGGGTGCTAGTGCCAGTGCAATACCTATTTCCTTATGTGAAGAAATTATGCATGATATCGCACCCGCTGAGTTAGAAGATATTGATGTTACAATTAAGCTTGCCAATAGAGATACTATTTCACCATTTGGGATTCTTAGAGATGTTGAAGTCTTGTGTGAGAATGTTAAATATCCTGCTGATTTTCTTGTTCTTGGTTCCCCACAAGATAGCTTTTGTCCCATTATATTTGGTAGACCCTTCTTGAACACTGTTAATGCTAAGATTGATTGTGAAAAGGATGAAATTATTGGTCTTGCTTCTATTGCCGTGCCTCCTACTGATCCTTTAGAACAATATTTGCTAGACCATGAAAATGATATGTTTATGAAAGAAAGAAGGGACATAGATGAAGTATTCTTTCAACAAGGTCCTATTCTGAAACACAACTTGCCTGTTGAATTCCTTGGGGATCCTCCTCCACCCAATGGTGATCCCGTGTTTGAGCTTAAACCATTACCTGATACTCTTAAATATGCTTATCTTGATGAAAAGAAGATATATCCTGTTATCATTAGTGCTAAACTTTCAGAGCAGGAAGAGGAAAGATTATTAAAAACTCTGAAGAAGCACCGTGCTGCTATTGGATATACTCTTGATGATCTTAAGGGCATTAGTCCCACTTTATGCCAACACAAAATTAAATTGGATGAAGACGCTAAACCAGCTAGAGATCACCAACGACGGTTAAATCCTAAGATGAAAGAAGTGGTAAGAAAGGAAATACTAAAGCTCCTTGAGGCAGGTATAATCTATCCCGTTACTGATAGTGAGTGGGTAAGTCATGTCCATTGTGTCCCTAAGAAGGGAGGTATTACTGTAGTCCCTAATCATAAAGATGAATTGATCCTGCAACGAATTATTACAGGTTATAGGATGGTAATTGATTTCCGCAAATTAAATAAAGATACTAAGAAAGATCATTAACCTTTACCTTTTATTGATCAAATGCTAGAAAGACTGTCGAAAGATACACATTTCTGCTTTCTAGATGGTTATTCTGGTTTCTCTCAAATACCTGTGTCAGCGGACGATCAAGCAAGGACTACTTTTACTTGCCCTTTCAGTACTTTTTTTATAGACGTCTGCCTTTTGGTTTATGTAATGCACCTGCTACCTTTCAAAGATGCATGATGGCTATATTCTCTGACTTTTGTGAAAACATTTGTGAGGTATTCATGGATGATTTCTCCGTTTATGGATCCTCTTTTGATGATTGCTTGAGCAACCTTGATCGAGTTTTGCAGAGATGTGAAGACACTAGTCTCGTCTTGAATTAGGAGAAGTACCAATTTATGGTTAATGAACGTATTGTCTTGGGGCACAAAATTTCTGAAAGAGGTATTGAAGTTGATAAAGCTAAAGTTGATGCTATTGAAAAGATGTCGTGTCCCAAGGACATAAAAGGTATAAGAAGTTTCCTTGGTCATGCCGGTTTTTATAGGAGGTTCATTAAGGACTTTTCTAAAATATCTAGGCCTCTAACTAATATATTACAAAAAGATATTCCTTTTGTCTTTGATGATGATTGTGTAGAAGCATTTGAAATACTTAAGAAAACCTTGATCATTGCACCTATTGTTCAGCCACCTGATTGGAATTTACCCTTTGAAATTATGTGTGATGCTAGCGATTATGCTGTAGGTGATGTTCTAGGGAAAAGAGTTGATAAGAAACTAAATGTTATTCAATATGCCAGTAAAACTCTAGACACTTCCCAGAGAAATTATGCTACTACTCAAAAAGAATTCTTAGCAGTTGTATTTGCATGTGATAAGTTCAGACCTTATATTGTTGATTCGAAAGTAACTATTCACACTAATCATGCTGCTATTAAATATCTTATGGAAAAGAAAGATGCTAAACCTAGACTTATTAGATGGGTCCTCTTGCTCCAAGAATTTGATTTGCATATTATTGATAGAAAGGGAGCTGAGAACCCCGTTGCAGACAACTTGTCTAGGTTAGAGAATGTTCTTGATGACCCACTACCTATTGATGATAGCTTTCCTCATGAACAATTAGCGGTCATTAATGCTTCTCGTACTACTCCATGGCATGCTGATTATGCTAATTACATTGTTGCTAAATTTATACCACCTAGTTTCACATACCAGCAAAAGAAAAAGTTCTTTTATGATTTAAGACATTAATTTTGGGATGACCCACACCTTTATAAAGAAGGAGTAGATGGTGTTATTAGACGATGTGTACCTGAGCATGAATAGGAACAGATCCTACACAAGTGTCACTCCGAACCATATGGAGGACACATGCTGGAAATAGAACTGCATGTAAGGTATTGCAATCTGGTTTTTATTGGCCTACTCTCTTCAAAGATGCCCATAAGTTTGTCTTGTCTTGTGATGAATGTCAAAGAATTGGTAATATTAGTAGACGTCAAGAAATGCCTATGAATTATTCTCTTGTTATTGAACCGTTTGATGTTTGGGGCTTTGATCATATGGGACCTTTTCCTGCCTCTAATGAATATACACATATTTTAGGTTTTGTTGATTACGTTAATAAGTGGGTAGAAGCTATTCCAACTAGTAGTACTGATCATAACACCTCTATTAAGATGCTTAAAGAAGTTATTTTTCCGAGGTTTGGTGTCCCTAGATATCTCATGACTGATGGTGGTTCACATTTTATTCATGGTGCATTTTGTAAAATGCTTGCTAAGTATGATGTTAATCATAGAATTGCATCCCCTTATCACCCACAGTCTAGTGGTCAAGTAGAAGTGAGTAATAGAGAGCTCAAATTAATTTTGCAAAAGACTGTTAATAGATCTAGAAAGAATTGGTCCAAGAAACTTGATGATGCATTATGGTCCTATAGACTGCATATAAAAATCCTATGGGTATGTCTCCGTATAAGATGGTTTATGGAAAAGCATGTCACTTACCTCTCGAACTTGAACATAAGGCATATTGGGCCATTAAAGAGCTCAACTATGATTTCAAACTTGCCAGTGAGACGAGGTTATTTGACATTAGCTCACTTGATGAATGGAGAACCCAAGCCTATGAGAATGCCAAGCTGTTTAAAGAAAAAGTTAAAAGATGGCATGACAAAAGAATACAAAAGCGTGAGTTTAACGTAGGTGATTATGTGTTGCTATTCAACTCTCGCAGGAAAACTTCTCTCTAAATGGGAGGGTCCTTATGTTATTGAGGAGGTCTATCGCTCAGGTGCCATAAAAACCAACAACTTCAAAGGCACAAGTCCGTGGCTGGTGAACGGTCAAAGAATCAAACATTATATCTCAGGTAATCCTATAAATGTTGAAACTAATATTATTGAAACCGTAACCCCAGAGGAATACATAAGGGACACTTTCCAGAACGTTTCAGATTCCGAAAAGGAATAGGTATGTGGTACGGTAAGTATACTGACTCCAAAACAGTTCTAATAGAAATTTTTCTCTGTTTTGGAATATTTAAGAATTTAGGAAAATAACTAGTCCGGGAAGGACACGAGGCCTCCACGAGGGTGGAAGGCGTGCCCCCCTGCCTCGTGGGCACCTCGTGTGCTCTCCGGACTCCGTTTTCTTGCACGTTACTCCTTTTGGTCGGTAAAAATTCATTATATAATCTCCCGAAGGTTTTGACCACCATATCACGCAAAAATCTTCTGTCTTTGTCTCGAGCTGTTTTTCTGACAGATCTAGAGCATCATGACGTCACCCTCCTCCAACAATAAAGACAAGGATGCTTGGCTATTGAAGATAGAGCTGAAAAGAGAAGAATCGGAGGAGATCAACAAGGATGAAGGGATCAAGAAGGCCATGGAGGATCAAGCTCCGGCGGCGGAAGAAGAAAACATCCCTCAACCTCTACTTAACCTCTTTACCCCAATTGAGATTGAAGCTTTCCAGATGATTGAGTTGGCTCGCATACAAAACAAGTATCTCACACAGGAAAATATTTTGTTGAAGGATCATATCATCGCACTCAAGGGCATTATCCACAAGTTGGAGGAGCTTTTACGCTCGATGTGCGATTATCCACCATCATCACCACCACCTTCATCACCTCCAAGGACATAATCACATGGGTATGTGCACTCCCCCTGGCAACTGCCAAGCTTGGGGGAGGTGCCCCAGTATCGTATCACCATCACACTCCTATCTTTACCGTTTTACTTAGTTCGATCCTTTTAGTAATATCTTGATCTAGTAGAATAAAGTTTTGTTATGAATTAGGTTTGAGTTTTGCTTTGTGATCTCTCTATGTGATCGAGTCCATGAGCTATTTATAATAAAGATTAGTGTTGAGTCAAGGGCTTTGCTATTTTGCTATGATCTTGAAGAAATAGAAAGAATAAAAAGAATAAAAGAGTTCATATTGATCTTATGGATAGTAATGACTTCACACATAAAGAGTATGATACATAAAAGTTGTTGAGAGTTAACAAACATAGTTTTGGTCATCGTTGCAATTAATAAGAAGTAATAAAGAAAGAGAGGTTTTCACATATAAATATACTATCTTGGACATCTTTTATGATTGTGAGCACTCATTAAAGTATGACATGGTAAAGAGTTGATGTTAGACAAGGAAGACAACGTAATGGGTTATGTTTTCTCACATCTCAGTTAAAGTATATTGTCATGGATCGTCCAACATGTTGAGCTTGCCTTTCCCCCTCATGCTAGCCAAATTCCTCGCACCAAGTAGAGATACTACTTGTGCTTCCAATATCCTTAAACCTAGTTTTGCCATGAGAGTCCACCATACCTACCTATGGATTGAGTAAGATCCTTCAAGTAAGTTGTCATGTTGCAAGAAAAAAAATTGCTCTCTAAATATGTATGACTTATTAGTGCGGAGAAAATAAGCTTTATATGATCGTGTGATATGGAAGTAATAAAAGCGACGGTCTGCATAATAAAGGTTCATATTACAAGTGGCAATATAAAGTGACATTCTTTTGAATTAAGAGTTTGCGCATCCAACCCTAAAAGCACATGACAACCTCTGCTTCCCTCTGCGAAGGGCCTATCTTTTTCTTTATGTCTGTTACATTATGCAAGAGTGAAAGTGATCCTCACCTTTCACTTTTTCATTTTATCCTTTGGCAAGCACCTCGTGTTGGAAAGATCCTGATATATATATATATATATCCAATTGGATGTAAGTTAGCATGAATTATTATTGTTAACATTACCCTTGAGGTAAAATGTTGGGAGGCAACACTATAAGCCCCTATCTTTCTTTGTGTCCGATTAAAACTCCATAACCATACGTATTGCGTGAGTGTTAGCAATTGTAGAAGACTATATGATAGTTGAGTATGTGGACTTGCTGAAAGGCTCTATTTTTGACTCTTTCCGATGTTATGATAAATTGCAATTGCTTCAATGACTGAGATTTTAGTTTGTTAGTTCTCAATGAAGTTTCTGAACCATACTTGACATTGTGAATAGATTGTTATTTGAGCATAAGAAATCATATGACAAAATCTATATATGTTACTATTATAAGAATGATCATGATGCCCCCATGTCCGTATTTTATTTTTATCGACACCTCTATCTCTAAACATGTCGACTTATTTTTCGATATCGGCTTCCGCTTGAGGATAAGCGAGGTCTAAGCTTGGGCGAGTTGATACGTCCATTTTGCATCATGCTTTTATATCGATATTTATTGCATTATGGGCTATTATTACACGTAATGTCACAATACTTATGGCTATTATCTCTTATTTTACAAGGTTTAACATGAAGAGGGAGAATGCTGGCAGCTGGGATTCTAGGCTGGAAAAGGAGCAAATATTGGAAACCTATTCTGCACATCTCCAAAAGTCCTGAAACTCCACGAAAGTCATTTTTGGAATTAATAAGAATTATTGAGCAAAAGAAGTACCAAAAGGGGCCCACACCCTCGCCACGAGGGTGGGGGACGCGCCCACCCCTACTAGGCGCGCCCCCTGCCTCGTGGGCCCCCTGGTGGCCCTCCGGTGCCCATCTTCTGCTATATGATGTCTTCTACCCTGAAAAAAAAATCATAAGCAAGCTTACGGGACGAAACTCCACCGCCACGAGGCGGAACCTTGGCGGAACCAATCTAGGGCTCCGGCGGAGCTGTTCTACCGGGGAAACTTCCCTTTGGGAGGGGGAAATCATCACCAACGATCCTCTCATCGGGAGGGGGCAATCTCCATCAATATCTTCACCAGCACCATCTCCTCTCAAACCCTAGTTCATCTCTTGTATCCAATCTTTGTACCCAAACCTCAGATTGGTACATGTGGGTTGCTAGTAGTGTTGATTACTCCTTGTAGTTGATGCTAATTGGTTTATCCGGTTGGAGATCATATGTTCAGATCCTTAATGCATATTAATACCCCTCTGATTATGAACATGAATATGCTTTGTGAGTAGTTACATTTGTTCCTAAGGACATGGGTGAAGTTTTGCTATTAGTAGTCATGTGAATTTGGTATTCGTTCGATATTTTGATGAGATGTATGTTGTCTCTCCTCTAGTGGTGTTATGTGAACGTCGACTACATGACACTTCACCATTATTTGGGCCTAGAGGAAGGCATTGGGAAGTAATAAGTAGATGATGGGTTGCTAGAGTGACAGAAGCTTAAACCCTAGTTTATGCATTGCTTCGTAAGGGGCTGATTTGGATCCACTAGTTTCATGCTATGGTTAGGTTTACCTTAATACTTCTTTTGTAGTTGCAGATGCTTGCAATAGGGGTTAATCATAAGTGAGATGCTTGTTCAAGAAAGGACAACACCCAAGCACCGGTCCACCCACGTATAAAATTATAAAAGTATTGAACGCGAATCATATGAGCATGACAAAAACTAGCTTGACGATAATTCCCATGTGTCCTCGGGAGCGCTTTTCTCATTATAAGAATTTGTCCAGGCTTGTCATTTGCTACAAAAAGGATTGGGCCACCTTGCTGCACCTTATTTACTTTCATTGCTTGTTACCCGTTACAAATTATCTTATCACAAAACTATCTGTTACCTACAATTTCAGTGCTTGCAGAGAATACCTTACTGAAAACCGCTTGTCATTTCCTTCTGCTCCTCGTTGGGTTCGACACTCTTACTTATCAAAAGTACTATGATAGAGCCCCTATACTTGTGGGTCATCAGACGTGGAATTCAATCTAAATAAACTACCCACCTTTAGCCTGCGCAGGTGGTAATTTTACAGCGCACTAGCATCAGACATGGTTAAGCCAGTACCTCCACCCTTGCTCGCGCTTGTGCAGTTGTGGTGATTTCACAACAGACTTGCATCGCACACGGCTAAGCCACTACCTCTACCTTTGATCATGCTTACACAGTCATGGTGATTCACATCGCAGTTGCATCACACATGATTAAGACACTACCTCCACCCCTGCTCGCGCTTGTGCAGTCGTCGTGATTTCACAACCCACTAGCATCGCACATAGTTAATCCACTACCTACACCCTTGATCACGCTTGCAAAGTTGTGGTGATTTCACAACACACTTGCATCACACATGGTTAAGCCAGTACACCCATGTCCATTGAGCATCATCCGAGTCTTCGCAACAACAAAAAAACGTCAGAGAGGGTTAGAAGACAGCCACACCAGCATGTGGCCCAAATATATATGGATGAAAAGGGTGGTCTGTGATATTCAAAATTCCAATGCGCAACTTTGACTGTGCGGCCCCACGGTTGGGCGTGTCATCGAAGATCGATGAGCGGGGCCAAAATTTAAGAACCACCTGGAAGTGGCCAAATATATGTAGGAATACAGGGTGTGATGTTTAAAGCTTGAAATACACAATGCACAACTTTGGTGGCTCCTGCATCACAAACCCGAAAGCACCCTTGGATATATCTATGATGACATAATGTTGTAGCTACCTAGCTAGGGTGCTTTACCCACCTCCCACTTCATGTCGGCGGGGCAGATGCACGCACTGATACTTCGGTCATACATGCATGTCGCCATGACCTACCATAACACAGACCAGTGAATCTATTGCTTGGTCAAACGACAGCTGTTGTTGTTGGTGCAACAAACCTTCACATATGTTGCCCGAACTGTACACAGGCTCGAGTGGCAGGGATGCAAACTCCACCAAGCATTCAAGAAAAAACCAAGACGGAAGGATAGCCCTTTGAGGAATCAAGGTGTAGACCAAGAAGACCAAGACAAGCCAAGAGAAAAAGATATCACTAAGGAAAAACCTTCCTTACCGGGCAGGTGTGCCTGGTCAGGTCCAGGCCACCCCGAAGAAAAGTCCCAAGACTCCCCCGACAAGGATTGCCATGGCCGCTGGCGGCCTACATCCCCGCCAAGACTCCGCCGCTCCACCGCATCGCAACACACACCCATTGATGCGGTGTCGAACCCCCAGATAGCTAAGTGGCTGTAATTTGCACAGGGCAACCATTTAGGAGGAAGACCACCTCTATATGACACCTGTCCAGAGGCGTGTCAAGCAAACAGGTGGAAGGTGACTAAGCGGCGCGGAAAGCCTGCCGGGCTGCATCCACAACGTGACACCTAGCAGTGCATTTAATGCGCTTTGTCCTAACTGCCAGAGTTAGGCATGATAGCACTATTAGCTATGTAATCACTGGATAATGACCGTTTTTTCATTGTGGTAACACCTTAGCCTATAAAAGGAGGACCGTGGCGACCGTAGAAAGGATTCAGACCCTCTTGTACTCATACACGCGTAGCTGCTCTCCCCGAGAAGACCTTGCCGGGCTTGAGCATCGCACATTCCTCACGGTCCCTCCATCAATCCACCAAAGCAGGAGTAGGGTTTTACGCTTCTCAGCGGCCCGAACCTGTGTAAAAACCACTAGTGTCATCATTGTCGTGCTTTCCCATGGCCTCTGCTCTTTGTGTAATCCGATCTCCCCCCTGCCAAACCACAAAGGGGCTGATGGCCCCATAGATGGCCGTGTTCTACCATGACATCTTTGGCGTGCCACGTAGGGGGAGATCTTGTGCGAACCCGAAGTCGTTAACAGCTGTCAGTCTTCATCATCGTCTTCTTCATCATTAACTTCATCATCCATTGCGCCCAAGAAGAAGTACGGCACAACTGCTCATCCTTCCACCTCGAAGGACCCCTCGCCTGCAGCCGCCGATACTATGGGGGCTGCAGGAGCGTCCAGGGATGCAGATGTCATAGGGAACGTGACCGGCACAGGCAGTGCTCTCATCGTTCCCCTCGTAGCCGAAGGAGGAGCAGAAAACGCTGGAGGAGGGCAGCATCAACAACATTCCGATGGCCGTGCTCCACAACGCACGGGTGGGGAGAACGCTCAGTCTCCACTTCCCCACCGTGCCGAAGGATGTAGCCATAGCGACAACGCTCGCCCTGGTGTGAATTGCGCCCCCCTGTCTGTCCATGCGACGGGCGCAACGACGGAGCAAGCGCCTCCCCCGGGGCGGGGTAACAAAGACGAAGCGCCGAACGGGGTCGTCAACCCCAGGCACACCCTTCTTGCCACCGTACCATCGTGGCGGCTGGCTCGCGGCGACGAGAGCGGCACCGCCGCCACTGGTACTGGTAGGAGCCGAGCGATGTTGCAGTCTGTGTCATCGTCTATGCCAAGCACTGCTTTGGAAGCCATGGCGCGAGCCCAACTCCCACTGAGAGTCCTGCTAGTGGCTGATCAAATGGATGAGTGGAGAGCCACTACCCAGAGTTTGATCGGTTTTGCTGAAGCGGGAGGATCGCAGCGGGTAGATCTGCCGCGACACCCACAAGAACACCACAGTCCAAGCTGCTGGTCAAGTCGAGGGGGCCACTCCAATGGTACTGTCCCCTCCACAATAGCCAGCGCAGAGGCTGCAACGGGAACCACGCAACCTGGAGCCCGACGAGGTATCAATGGCTTAATCTGACCCTCGGGCCCGTCAAGATCAGCGGTAGGTCTTGGAAAATCAGCGAAGGAAGGACACGTGCGTCACCATAGAACGACGCCGCGAACCGCCGCCAATCAGATAGGCGCAATGGTCCAAACATCAATGGACTCGCGCCCAGTGAAGGCAGATACTTGCCTTTTGAGGTTGAGTGCCCCGCCTCCACTCACAAGCTGCGGCAAGTCCATTGGCCATTTGCCCACGTTTTCAAGCCAGAAATACCAGAGAAGTATGATGGAAGGTTGAACCCAACATAGTTCTTGAGCATCTACACTATCGTTGTTCAAGCCGCCAGAGGAAGAGATGAGAAGGTGTTCGCCAATTACTTCCTTTTGGCACTCAAGCCAATTGTGAGGTCATTGTTGATACATCTTCCGGAGAATTCCATCTCATCATGGACTGACCTGTGCAATGAGTTTGTTGGCGCCTTCATGGGCGCCATCAAGAACCAGGCCGGCCCAGTGATCTGCAGCTCCTTCCACAAAAGGAAGGGGACAGCTTGCGGAAGTACATGCAGAGGTTTAGCCGGGTGCACAGAAACATTCCAGACATCCACCTGACAGCTGTGATTGCCGTGTTCTAGTCCAACATGCGCAACAGGAGGATACGTTCCAAGATGAACGTCCGACTGCCCAAGACTGTGAATGAGCTATACACATTGGCGTATAAGTGCGCCAAAACAGAGGAAGGGAGGCGGCTCCCCAGAGAAGAGGACAATGTCGAAGTTGACTCAGAGGATGACAATGATGCCGCTAACCCAAAGAAGAAGAACAAGAAATGCAATAAGAAGCGCAAGGAAAAGGTAGTATTGGCTGTTGAGGGCTCGGGCACTCCTAGTACCGACAAGAAGGCTAAGACCGAAGCCCCGGACAAGGAAGTTACCACGTGCTTTGATTGCCGGGAGGCTGCGGCGGCCGAAAATGCTGGGAAGGCTGACGAACCATACTGGAAGATGCACCGGACCAAGGGCCATGATCTGCAAGAGTGTCACCAAGTTGAGAAACTTGTCAAAAAGGAAAGAGCTGAGTACGAGAAGCGTGACAAAGAAAGAGACCAAGAAGGTGTTGCCGTGAAGGGTCACATCAATAGAGGAGGCCGCCGCGGCAAGGCTCCGTAGCATCAGGAGAAACCCGCAAGAGTCCATGAGAAAAGAGAAGGCGATGACGAAAGTGATGAAGGGGACGAAGAGGAAACCAACGAGCAAGAGTTCCAGAAGGCCACTGAGTCCCTATGCATTGACGGAGGGACATCTTTGCACTCCTCTCACTGCCAGCTTAAACAGTGGGTGCGTGAGGTCAATGCCGTAGAGCCAGCGACAGACTCCCGGAAACTGCTCAAATGGTCCGGCATGCCCATCATCTTTGACGAAGAGGATTACCCTGACCGTACCACCACAGTAGGGTGCTTGCCGTTGTTGGTTTCACCAACAATCCGCAACTTCAAGGTCACAAAGATGTTGGGTGACGGTGGGGATGGGTTGAATCTGATTTCCCCCATGGTTCTCAGCAAGCTTCAATTATCAGGTGAAGAGCTCAAGATTACTCGCACTTTCCAAGGGATCAACCTCGGCAGGAGTCGTCCTAAGGGAAAGATCATGCTGCCAGTGACGTTTGGAGGAGAATTGAACTACCAGACTGAGAAGGTTGTGTTTGATGTGGTTGATCTCCCCCTACCGTACAATGGGAACCTTGGTCGTCCAGCCTTGGCAAGATTCATGGCGGCATCCACTATGCCTACAACACACTGAAGATGCCAGGGCCAATGGGCGTCACTTCCATTCCGTCGGACAAGAAGGACACAATCATATGCATAGATAAGATGTACCGAGATGTAGTCGCTGCTGAGGCCACAGAAGCTACATCTCCCGCCAAGGAAAGCAAGAAAGGGAAGAAAGCTAGCAAAGACATCGGCAAGGAATCCGGGAAGCGCACCTATTCAGAGTGTGCTGCACCCGTCGATGATTTGCCGGAGAGCTCCCCTAGCAAGAAACCCAAGGTTACCTCACCTGTAGTGAAGAAGACCCCGGCAGGGCTGGATGGTGCCGATGGTACGTTCACCATCAGCTCCATCCTTGATGACAAATAGGAAAGCACGCTCGTTGCCTTCCTGCAGGCAAAAATAGATGTGTTTGCCTGGCGACCATCTGACATCCCCGGTGTTCCCAGGGAGGTAATCAAGCACCACCTAGCTGTCTGCTCTCATGCCCGTCCTGTCAAGCAGAAAGTCAGGAAGCAAGCTTTGGAGTGGCAGCAGTTCATTGACGAGGAGATTAAGAAACTTGAAGTAGCTGGTTTGGTCAGAGGAGTGTTGCACCGAATATGGTTGGAGAATCCGGTGGTGGTGCGCAAGGCGAGCGGGAAATGGAGGCTTTGCATAGACTTCACCGATCTGAATAAAGCATGCCCAAAGGACCCATTCCCCTTGCCGTGCATAGACCAGATCGTAGATTCTACTTCTGGGTGTGACCTGGTTTCCTTCTTGGATGCATACTCTTGGTACCATCGGATATTCATGTCCAAGGAGGACGAGGAGAAGACCGCGTTCATAACCCCATGTGGCACATACTGCTTCGTGCGGATGCCCTTTGGGTTGAAGAGCACTGGATCCACCTTTGCAAGGGCGGTGCAAACTGGTTTTGAGTCTCAAGTGCACCGGAATATTGAAGCTTACATGGATGACATAGTGGTCAAGACCAAAGATAAATCAACTCTCGTTCAGGACTTGGAAGAGACCTTTGCAAACCTACACAATATCAACTTGAAGTTGAACCCTGAGAAGTGTGTGTTTGGCATTCCCTCCAGCAAGTTACTTGGTTTCTTTGTGTCCCACTAGGGGATAGAGGCCAACCCCGACAAGATCAAGGCGATCGAGCAAATTCAAGCACCCAAGACAGTCAAAGACGTAAGGCACCTAACCGGATGTGTTTCCGCACTGAGTAGGTTCATTTCCAAGTCTACCGAGTGTGCCTTGCTGTCTTTCAAAATTTTGAAGAAGGCATGGCCAATGAAGTGGACCCCGTAAGCAGAAGGAGCACTGTGGGACTTGAAAACCTATCTTTCCTCTGCTCCCACCTTGGTCGCTCCTACTATCCTTCCTGGAGAAAGAAGTGAACCCATCCTGGCAAGGTCCAATGCAGATTAGGAGAAAGAAGAGCAGGATAACAGAGAAAATTCCAGGATCATGACAAAGAAGAAGATGGTGCAGCGGCCGGTGTACTTTGTCAGCTCCATATCGCATGGGGCTAGATCAAGGTACTCTCGCGTGCAAAAGTTGATCTTCGGCCTCATCATGGCCTCGAGGAAACTGCACCACTACTTCCAAGCCCATGAGATAACAGTAGTCACCCGTTTGCCTTGGCGATGCATACTAGGGAACCCGGAGGCCACTAGCAAAATAGTGGAATGGACTTTGGAATTGTCAAGCTTTAGTCTGAAGTATGAGAACATGCCAGCCATTCAGAGTAGAGCACTGGCGGAGTTCATCGCGGAATGGACACCAACCCCAGATGAGGAGACACTAGAAACAGTTATCCCCAGCAAGGAGGCCCCCCAAGAGTGGATCATGTACTTTGATGGTGCCTTCTCACTGCAAGGTGCAGGAGCTAGCGGGCTCCTTGTCGCACCCACTGGAGAGCACCTCAAGTACGTGGTCCAAATGCATTTCCCCCGGGAGAAAGCTACCAACAACACTTCAAAATATGAAGGACTCCTTGATGGGCTCAGGATCACAACTGAGTTGGGAATTAAGAAGTTTATCATTCATGGAGATTCGGAGCTTGTGGCGAGAGAAGTGAACAAGGATTACCAGAGTCCATTGATGGAGGCTTATGTGGAGGATGTGAGAAAGCTGGAGGAGAGTTTTGATGGATTGCAAACAAAACACGTGCCACGTGCGAAATACAGTGTTGCCGATCAACTGTCAAAATGCGTTGCACAAAAGCTTCCTATGGAACCAGGGACTTTTGTTCTCCACCTTACTCAACCCTCAGTATCCCCGACAACATTGGCCAGAAAGAGGAGGAAACTGGACTCTGGCAAGCCTCTCCCGGCAGAGCTTCCTGAAGCCCCCGACAGAGAGGTTGGTGGGAACAACTCCACTTTGCCTGGTGAGCAGCACCCTCCCGTCAAACACCAGTTCTTGTGGTTGAGATATGTGCTCCCACAAACAAGGAGGTGCCATTGATCCTTGTTGTCGAGCCTCAGGCTCCAACTTGGGCACGACACATAGTCCATTTCCTCCAAACAGGAGAACTTCCCGAAGAGCAAGAAGAAGCTAAAAGAGTAGCCCAGAGGGCTGGTATGTATCAGTTTGTCGATAGTACGCTATACAGAAGGATCCCCAACAGTGTGAAATTGAAGTGCATTTGCCGGGAAGAGGGGAAGGAATTATTGGCAGAGATACACAAAGGCATGTGCGGCTCCCATATTGGATCAAGAGCCTTGGTTGGAAAAGCTTTCCGTCAAGGTTTCTACTGGCCCACGGCCCTTCAAGATGCAATTGAGCTAGTCACTAGATGTGAAGCCTGCCAGTTACACTCCAAGAATATCCATCAGCTTACTTAAGCTCTCTAGATGATCCCTTTGTCGTGGCCATTTTCGGTCTAGGGGCTCGACATCTTGGGCCCCTTCCCCCATGCTATTGGGGGATTTGAATTCTTGTACGTGGCAATCGATAAGTTTACAAAGTGGCCGAAAGTGGAGCCTATGAGAAAGGTGACCACACAATTAGCTATCAAGTTCTTAAAGGGATTGGTGTGCCGCTTTAGAGTACCTGCCAGAGTCATCACTGACAACGACACCCAATTCACAAGCCACGCCTTTATGCAATACGTTCAAACCCTCGGAAGCAAGGTTTCGTTCGCCTCTATTGCTCATCCCAGGAGCAATGGACAAGGTAAGAGGATGACCGCTCAAGTGCTATGAGGACTCAAGACAAGAACTTTTGACAAGCTGCAGAAATGTGGCAGACGCTGGATTGACGAGCTGCCGGTGGTTCTTTGGTCCTTCCGTATGACACCAAGTCAAGCTACCGGCTAGACTCCCTTCTCCATAGTCTATGGGGCAGAAGTAGTGATCCCCATGGAACTAATATACGGGTCACCTCGAGTATTTGCCTATGATGAAGTAGAACAAGAGCAGCACCGGCATGACGATGTCGAGCTCCTTGAGGTGAACCATCTCCGGGCTGCTACGCGTGCTGCACTCTATTAGCAAGCCCCGCGTCGCCATCATAGACGAAGGGTTCATGCTTGGAGCCTTGAGGAAGGCGACCTTGTCCTTAGGCGCGCTCTGTCCGCCGAGGGTGCAAACAAGTTGACGCCAAAGTGGGAAGGCCCTAAACGGGTAGTACGAGTCACCAGACCTAGTGCAGTCTGTCTGGAGATCAAAGATGGCATTCAATTGCAAAACTCATGGAACATTGAGCATCTTCGTAAGTTCTACCCGTAAGGCACGGCTGTCGGGCTCTGCCCGACCGCCACCCTTTTTTACAAGCCTTGCCGATGTGCATGTAACCCTTTGTACAAAGCCAGGCGCAGACCCTGAGCACAGACAATAAAACAAAGCGTTGGCCCCTCCCAAAACTTACATGCATGCATAGCATAACATGAACTTGCCTTGCTCATGTAGATACAATCATGTGTTGCTTTGTTTTCCTCTGCACTAAACTGCAGGGCTCTTGCCGCGGACTCGATCCTGAAGAGAAGAAATGGAACAATCCTACATATCGATCCCCGACAAGCCAAACAGAGAAGTTCCTTTTATCCATACATGTCTATGTAAGAAGAAAACTTGTGCATAGAGAAACCTCGTCACCTTCGAAGCATTTGTAATCCCCATACTTTGACCCAAACGTTGCTTCGATCAATATGGTTGTAGCGGCTTTTGACGGAGAAGGTTCGATTAGGGGCTGGTCCCCTTCCATAGTTTTGAGCCCGGCAGGCCAAGCCCCGTGGCAACAAACGGAAGGCACCGGCAGGATAGCTTGCCGGAGAAAACTTGTTTACCTAAAAGTATAGAGGCACTCCTCCTCTACATGGATGTAGTACATGCACAAGTATCCGGCAAGACCGTCTTTTTTCATTAATATGCGGATGAATGAGTACAAAGCTTACAGAGTACAAACATAGATAGAAGAGATTACATATTTGAAACTAAAGTTTGGCAAGCATCTACGTGTTTTAGATTGAAAAAAGATAAGTGCCGCATAATCCCTTTCTTGTCCCTCTCCTCCTAGGAATTATAGTGGGAGGTGAAGAGGGCAAAAGGAGTGCCTGGGCAGAAGCCCAGCATGACCCCATCAAGGCCTGCTGGACGCAGCCTGACAAGATCGAGAGGGCGTGGACGAAGGTGATGGGTGGAGAGAGAGGCTAGGCGATGCCCTGGTCACCGCCACCAGGGCCACCAGGACATGGCAAGGGGAACAAAGCTGGAGTAAATGGGGAAGCCTGCCGGGGTCCAGCTGGATGGCTGCTGGAGGAGCCGGAGACACCCAACACCTCGGCAGATCGCCTTGCCGAGGAGGAGATGCAGGTGTAGATGGTGGTGTCTCTAGCCTCCCGCTGATGGTGACGGTGTGGCTAGCATTTAGCCAGAGTCGGAGCCGTCGTCCTCCCCATCGGCGCCATCATCATTACTGTCACTGTCCACCTCGTCGCTATCGCTCGAGGAGGAGTTTTTATCGTCAGTCGAGCTCTCCGCGCAACACCCTAAGCAACACCCGAATGCCCGAAGACCTTGATAGAGAGCGGGGCATCATCCATTAACTTACCCGACCGCCAAGCTATGGGCACGGGCGAAGGTCTTCCAGCCATGCCGGAGGAGCATGACATGAGGAGCGGCGAACTCCACGTCCGCCCGCATGCTGCCATTGTAGCAGCCCCTCATGTGCAGCCTCAGCCTCGGCGGCTACTCGATATCCATCACCCTTGTAAATGGTGCAGGGAGCCGAAGACGGCTGCGCGGGGGCCCGTGCAGCCTGACGATAAACTCCAGCGGCTGGTTGCCAACGTGGCCTTCATTCGGGTCCTGAGAGGCCGGGGGAGGTGCGATCAGAACACCACCTCGTCCTCCTCGATCCCAATCGCCACGATGACCACGTCCGCATCCTCTCCCGCCTCCTCTCATGGCGGGCTCCACCCCCGCATCGCCAACAAGAGGAGGGAGGCGCTGCCGAGCAGAAGCCCTCGTCGCCACCACTAGGGTGCCACACCGCCCTCTCCCCCTCACCATGATGGAGAGACAATATCAGAAGGAAATAGGAAGAAGATACTTGTGAGCCAGCACCACGCCCACATTCCCTTTTATAGGCAAACGAGACCGGGGGCTGGCTCCTCACCCAGGGGGCAACGGCCCCAATCCACCAATCCAACTCCCCCGCGTCACTAACGGCGCACGGAATCAAGACCGACCTCCCACGCCTATCCATGGTGCCTGGCTTTCTGCCTTGGCACTCGTTCCCATGCAAACCACATCCACCACCAACCCCGCGCAATGCATGCGACATACATGGCGGAAACGGTAGGGGCATGGGAATTAGTGGAATGACAGTTAATGTCAGTGTCAAATCCGGCAGATCTCGAGTAGGGGGCCCCAAGCTGCGCGTCTAAGGATCAATGGTAACAGGAAGCCAGGGGACACAGTGTTTACCCAGGTTCAGGCCCTCTTAATGGAGGTAAAACCCTACTCCTACTTGATTATATTCAACGAGTATGAAGATCACAAGAGTTGATCTACCTCGAGATAGTAATGGCTAACCCTAGATGTCTAGCCTATGAGCATTCCGATGATGGTGAATAATATGGCCTCTATGGACTAACCCCCCCAGTTTACATATAGACTGGAGGGGCCTAGGGTTTGTACAAGGTCGGTTTATCAGGGAAGGAAGCTTCTGGACTCTATTCTTGATGTCTATTGAGAAGTCCGATCCGGACACGATGGATAATCTTCAGCTTGATCTTGTACGACCCATCCAACCCGGCCCATACTCCTAGGCCGGACACCTGAGGACCCATGAATCCAGGACTCCCTCAGTAGCCCCCGAACTTGCCTTCAATGACAATGTAGTATGCGGACACAAGTCTTCGACTTTGCAAGGCGGGTTCTCCATCATATTCCAGATTGATGATAGTCCGGCATCGGTTTCCGCATCCAGTCTTTATGATTCCTTCCTGCTGTCACCTCGATTTCCACGCGTCTGAGTGAATGCGAATGGTCCGTTACCCTCATATTTTAATATTTCTAACAGGCACAGGCTGCGCCTATATAACGAGGCTAGATCTTCAAAACGCCGTCTCGCACCGATCCAAGAGCAACAGAGCAAACCACGGAAAAAATTCAAACCATGGCTAGTGTCCCTGGCTCCTCCTCGTGTCCTCATGGCCCTCAGGAGGGGGATTGGCAGAGTTGCTCCGTATCTCATCTCTAGCTCAATC
>NC_041393.1:376420093-376525998 GCF_002162155.2 Triticum dicoccoides
CCATACGGGCAGGGTTGACTTCTATGGGCGATGACGCATTGGCAGAAAATATCCCCAATCCCAGCCAAGGAGAGAGGGTGTGCTTCATATCGTTCCTTCCGAGGGGCTGGGATTCCCAATCCACCCCTTCCTTAGAGGTCTATTGGAATACTACGGTATCCAACTGCACAACCTCACACCAGGTTCTATTTTGCACATTTCCGATTTTGTCGCCCTTTGCGAGCTATTTTTAGGCTGCGAGGCTCATTTTGAAATGTGAAGGAAGTTCTTCTGCCTCGGCCCCCGCCACCAGGGCGGAGGGTCCATATTTGAAGTGGGCGGCGCCAAAGTATGGCACATAGCCGGTTCTGGTTACCCAGTCGAGACTCCGAAGAGGGGGTACGACGAATGGTCTTCGGAATGGTTCTACATTGATGATGTTCCCCTTCCGGACCCTGTTCGACACGGGCTTCCTGAATTCTCCAACACTCCTTTAAATAAGCTGTTCCGCTGGCGCCCCAAGTCCCCTAGACAAGAGGATAGTCTGGAAGTAATGAGATTGGTCAGCAAGGTCAGATTATTGACCCATTCAAGACTCTCCGTCGTTGAAGTCATGGCTATTGCAATAAAGCGATGCATCCAGCCTCTTCAGTCCACAGTGGGTCCTTTATGGAACTACAACAGGGAGGACGATGCATCTTGCTATACGTGAAAGGGTCCGGATAATCAAGCCGCATTGGCCGCTGTCACGCCCAATATGCGATACTATCCTAAAGAGACTCGAAGGTCCCACCAAGGATAGAACCGCATATTGATACGCTTTTGCAAGGTGGATATCATTACATCAAACCATTACATAATAGTTGGGGATACATCCATAAGGCACAAGCGCCCCAAGAATACATCAACATCATACAAGAGATCAACATCTGACTACGGATGGTACACAAACAGAAACTCAAACAATATCCACCCTGCTAGCCCAGGCTGCCGACCTGGAACCTATCCCCTAATCGAAAAAGAAGCAAAAGAAGAACTCCAAAACAAGTAAACATCGCTCTCGCGTCATGATCATTGCATAACATGTACCTGCAACTATTGTTGTAGTAATTTGTGAGCCACGAGGACTCAGCAATCCCATTACCATGGGTATCAAGACTAGCAAAGCTTAATGGGAAAGGAAGGGGTAAAGTGGTGAGGTTGCAGCAACGACTAAGCATATATGGTGGCTAACATACGCAAATAAGAGCGAGAAGAGAGCAAACGGAATGGTCGTGAAGCTAGCAATGATCAAGAGGTGATCCTGAACTCCTACTTACGTCAAACATAACCCAAAACCGTGTTCACTTCCCGGACTCTACCGAAAAGAGACCATCACGGCTACACACACGGTTGATGCATTTTAATTCATATCTGGTGTCAAGTTATCTACAACCGGACATTAACAAATTCCCATCTGCCACATAACCGCTGGCACGGCTCTCAAAAGTTTATACCCTGCAGGGGTGTCCCAACTTAGCCCATCACAAGCTCTCACGGTCAACGAAGGATATACCTTCTCCCAGGAAGACCCAATCAGTCTCGAATCCCGGTTTACAAGACATTTCAACAATGGTAAAACAAGACCAGCAAGACCGCCCGATGCACCGACATCCCGATAGGAGCTGCACATATCTCGTTCTCAGGGCAACACCGGATGAGCAATCCGTACAACTAAAACCAGACCTCAAGTTTCCCTGAGGGGGCGCTACAAAGGGCTCTGGTTCGGACCAGCACTTAGAGAAGCACTGGCCCGGGGGGGCTAATATAAAGATGACCCTCGAGAGAGCGACTCCCAAGGGAAAAGTAGGTGGTGGTGAGGGAAATGGTAAAACCAAGGTTGGGCCTTGCTGGAGGAGTTTTATTCAAAGCGAACTGTCAAGGGGGTCCCATAAATCACCCAACTGCGTAAGGAATGCAAAATCAAGGAACATAACACCGGTATGACGGAAACTAGGGCGGCAAGAGTGGAACAAAACACCAGGCATAAGGCCGAGTCTTCCACCCTTTACCAAGTATATAGATGCATTAATTAAATAAGAGATATTGTGATATCCCAACATAATCCTGTCCATCATGGAGCAATCTTCAACTTCACCTGCAACTAACAACGCTGTAAGAGGGGCTGAGCAAAGCGGTAACATAGCCAAACAATAGTTTGCTGGGAAGGGTGAAAAGGTTAGAGGTTGACATGGCAAATTGGGAGGCTTGAAGAGCAAAAGATAGGTAGCACAACATAGCGATAGAACAAAGCAACTAGCTAGCAATGATAGTAGTGAGATCTAGGGAAACGGTCATCTTGTGCGAAATCCTGCTAGGAAGAAGAACGAGTCCATGAAGAAGACAAACGGACCCAGTCGAACGAATCCTCACAACTCTGGAACAAAACCGGAGCTAACGAGAGAAGCAAACCGGAAAGGAGGAAACAACATGGTAAACACACAAGCATAATCATGGCATGATGCACAATCAAGTATGATGCATGTCCGGTTTAATGAGGCATGGCATGGCAAAGTGCAACAAACAATACTACAAGTTAAGTGGAGCTCAATATGCAACGAGTTGCATATTGACAAAACACCACATTCGAGTTATTTAGTTCGCTCTCGTTTAGGTACACAACAATATTAAATGTTGTTAAACATCGCAAGAGATGTAACATAAGTAATCTAACTATTTAGGCAAGTTTAAATGAGGCCGGAAACAACAAACAACAATTCCGGAAAATCCCCATATACCTATTTTGAATTTAAAGCAAACAACAATTTTAAACATTTTAAATGTTGTTATCATGATGCGGATGACATATGCAAGTTTTATGCCATTTTATGAAAATGTTGACATAAGCATGTTATGAAGCATTTGTCACCGTGGTGGAAAGAAAGGGTGCCACGGCAACAAATTCGAAAATGATGCGACGACAACATATCAATTCCGGTAGCTCATGGAGATACCGGTGCAAAAGGAAGTGTGACATGAGCGAGTCATGCAAGATGGTGGGGTGATCCCAGATTTTGGGTTCCCACGGGACGGCCGCATGGCAAATGAGAAGGAACGTGCAAAGACAACTTGGACACGGTTCGAACATGAGCATCTCATACAACATGCATTCGTTCACGGGCGTACTTCTCGGCAGTTATACCTTTGTAGCGTGCGTTTCGAGGCGGAATGAGTTTGTCAAGGGAAGTAGTGGTACTCGCGAGTCATAGTGGAAGTAGTTGTACTCGTGCCGTAGTGGAAGTAGTTGTACTCGTGCCGTAGTGCAAGTAGAAATTCTCACGACGGAAGTTTTACACGTGTCGAGGTACTTGTCGAATCCCTAGGATCGTCGGGGACATAGTGGAACTTGACGGTCTCGGGTCTTGGCGACGGTAGTCGGCAAAGATACCTGTCGCATTGCCGGGCGTAGTCGATCTTGGTGTAGGGGTACTTGTGCATCCCAAAATTGCTCCTGTTCGGGGAGGTACCATGACAACAACTCGAGGCGAGGCTACGCGTGGGACGTGCAAGGAGGAGTGAGGGTTGCTAGTCTTGCATCCAAGGACAGGAACAATGAACGGTGGTGCGAGGAACCCAAGCTAAGAGGGCAACAACAGAGGTTGTACACAGCAAAAAACAGGTTGTGGCCTTGACGCAGGCTACAGCCCACAGCGAAGCAGAGAGGAGGCGAGGCAGGAGAAGCAGGACTTGGCGGATTCGGTGGCTGGGTGGCGGAGCAGAGGAGATCCGGACCAGCTCGGGGCCCGACGCAAAGTTGAACGGCGTCTTGACATACCAAAGGAGGCGGCAGCCCTGGCTCCTGCAGGAGGTGGGCGGCTGCGAGGCGACGAGGAGAAGGCGGAGGGTGGCGCCAGAATATGGCAGCAGCTTGGCCAGGAGGACGACGGAGACAGCAGCGGTCGCTAGTCGGCGCGAGGGGGTGGTGAGGCACGGGAGGAGGCCTCCAGGCATTGGGGGCTAGGCAGAGGAGGAAGGGGCACGAAGGGGTGACCGAGGATGGGCGCCATGGGGTTGCAGGCAGCGGAGAGGCGTGGGGCATCTAGGCCAAGCGGAGGGAGGAGGAGGCGCGGATGGGACGACACCGGTCGCCGATGTCAGGGCCCATGGTGGAGCTCGTGGTGGTTGGTGGTGGCTCGGGACGAGGATGGACGCAGGGGAGAGGCGGTCGGGAATGGGGCAAGGGCGTCGCTCCTCTATACGTGCGTGCGTGGCGGCGGACAGGAACGAGAGGGAGAGATGGGGATCGAGAGGAGGGAATCAGGGTAGCTAGGGTTAACAGCGAGGCACGGCTAGGCCTGTGGAACGGGTCGGTCTGGTTGGTCAGGCCCAAGAGGACGGCTGGGCTGGCTCCTCTCTCCTCTCTTCTCTTATAACAGAGAAAAAGAAAGAAAAGTGAAGAAAAGAAAAGGTTAGAGAATGAGTTTGGGCATGGGTATTATTTTCCCGGACTCACAAAAATATGCTTGTTCCGAGAAAATAGAAAAGGCCATGATTGAAAGATGTAAATTCAAACTCATTTGAATTTAATTCAAATGGGTTTGAACTAGGACTTGATAAAAGGAAGGTCCAAAAATGTTGGATTTTTGGTGGAGCTCTGGAATATTATGAAAGAATATATGGCAAGGTTGGAGACCAAGAATTAAGATAACAAAGGCATTGGGATATCTTGCAAGTGTGTTATGGTGAATTCCAAATTAATGAAATATTTAAATATAGCTTCCGAATATTGGGAGGATATGTTATAAAGAGAATTCACCCTTCCCTCGATTTGCATAGATCAACCATCTATGCAATTTATTAGTTGAGTTGAGATGCAAAGATTAATGACATGATGGCATGATGAATGCAACAAGCAAAAAAATCATGGCAACAACGAAAAACATGATAGCCATCTGGAGCGTCGGTCTCGGGGCGTTACAACACTCCACCACTACAAGAGGATCTCGTCCCGAGATCTAGGATGGCGCCGGAGAGAAACAGAAGAGGAAGAGAGGAGGTAAAACTAAGTTGCTTCTTCGACAAAGGAGTGAAACCAAGAACCTTGAGAGGTTGAGCAAAATGAAAGAAAGAAAACAACGAAGATGAGCGAATTGAGAGCACTCCGTAGTAAATGGAAACAAGGAATACCATGAGAACCTTGTAGGTTGAAAGACACGAAACAAGAGCTCAACGAAGCAAAAGAATATGGAGCCACACCGGTATCATGAGATATCCAAAAAACACGAATGCCAGAACTTGGATAGCACTCTGGTTGAGAAGAGAGGCAAGACTTGATAAGATTAAAAGAACTTGAAAAGACAACACAACACACCAATTAAATGGATAAGCACGAAAAGAACACGATCCTCACAATCCGAGATGATGAGCGAAGAGAGCAACATCACATTGCCTCCGAAAGAAGAAATAGAAGATAGATCATTGGAATAACAGAGTGGAGAAGAAAATGCCAACTTCTGCCACAAATGAGCTTGGAAAGCACCCTTCCAAGAAGGTTATAATGGAGTTGTTGGAAAACCAACAACGAAAAGCACAAGCTTGTTGTGGGCTTATGGAAAACATCTCAAAATGACGAGGTGACAACCGGCCACCGATGGAAACAGTTAATTGGATTGAGATCAGCAAGGAGATGAAAACTCCTTTTAATGAGAGAATAGGAGGAAACTTGGATTATCGATAGGCACCACAATTAGCAACATTCCTTAGGGAAGGCTTTAGGTGAAATCTATACCAAGATAACTCCAAAGAAGAGATTGATGGATTTAAAATACCTCATTCTTGACAACATGTGAATCATGAAACATGAACTCAAATTGTCAAGAATGACATAACACCACCACAAAAGATAAGGTAGAAAGAATTGCACTTTGGAATGCAAGATGAAGATTACTTGAACTCCTCAAAACAAAACATGTGTTGAACATCATGTTTATTTTAGAGTATAGCTTGGCGGGTCATAACTTCGAGGGAAATCTTGAAGAACAATTGAAGAATGAAGAGAATCCTTGATGAACCACCATGTAGAGCCTCAATGAAGAACTCCGGTAATAAAAGGATGATAAAAAGAAAGAGAAGTTGAAAACACAAGGTGAAGCCTTGCAATGATTTAGATGGAGCTTCACGATGATAATGCGGAAAAACTTGGAACTCCGAAAAAGAAAAGATGAAGCATCTCGAACCGAGAAATGTGCCATGATGAATAACTCTCAAAAGAAGAAACTAGACCAATTGGATGAAATAATAATAAGAATTACGTCATGTGTATCCTTCACCAATTTAAATTGATGACAAGCAACAGATTTGGCATACTACTTATTCTTCTTGAGGGACTAAGGATAGAGATAGCGCAAACTTGAGAAGGTATTGATGGAACCACCGGTGGGATTGGAAACAACGAATGAAATGATATGGTAGCAAAGGAAGAGGAATCTTGAACAAACCACCGTAAAAATTGGAAAAGAGAGTAGCAAGGGCACAATTCACCGGAAAGAATTTGAAAACGAATGAAGATACTTGAAAGGATTTAGATACATCAGAACGAAGAGAACATGAACTGATTAGAGGATATTTGAACGATTCACCGGTAAGATTTGGAGAACGATAGCTACATGATGAGAATGAAGAATTATGACATGATGTACTTCGGAGGAAAGAAATGTAAACAACTCATGAAATGCTCCGGATGGTAAGAAAAGAATTCTCACAATCGAAATCAATTATGAGAGGATGGCATCAAGCTTGAACTATGCCTCTTTGGAAGAACGGGTAAGGATTTAAGAGGAACTCTTCTTCGGTCTTCAAAACCCGAGAATGACGATGAGAAACACCACCATGAATTGTTGAGATACTCCGGGAGAATGAAAAATAGGAAGGGTTGAACCAAAGATGAAAAGAATTTGAAAGCGATCTTGGAGATGGCATCTGACTGATGAAATTCATTCTTACATCAAACTCGAAAAGACTTAGGAATGGCTCCGGAATAATTAGAAGAGTCAGGTAAGATCCTGGGAAAAGTCCTGTGGGTTAGGGCCCACTAAAAAGAAACATCGTTGAAGGATTGCTTGAAACAGAGATTGCACCGGTAGAATTAAATAGCTTGAATGAGAGAAAACCCTTGAAGTAACTCGAACGAATTAAGAATGGAAACATGAATCTTCCAAGATCTTCAACACTCCGGATATGAATAGAGAGAGAGATGTGAGCAATTAAGAGGTGCACCGACATGGAAAAACATTTGAAACAAGGAAAGGGATATGATCAACACCGAAAGCTTGAATTAAATCCACCGGCGAAGAAAAATAACGAAGAATGATGAACTTGAAACTCCTGGCCAACTTAATGATAATTACCAGGTAAGAACATTGATTAAAAAGAACGAAGAGACTTAACATGAATAAAATGGATAGTTGACTGAGAAATCTGAGTCCTTGAAGAAAAGGGTGGGAGGGCGGGAAAGCAAAGGCAACTTGGGACAGATGAAACAAACACCGTTGAGAAAACTTAGAATTGATCTTGCGGATGTTGAAATGATTGGATCCACTTGAAGAGAAGCACGCCAGTTGGAAAAGAATTAACATGACAACCTCGATGATCAAGAAGGATTAGTATTCACATAGCAATATGAGAACACCGTAAGAAAAGTATGGATTCAACATTTGACATCGAAGCAACTCGAATACCACAAATAAAACAAAACAAAGGATTGGCTTGCAGAAATAAGACGAAACAAATACATATGATAGAGATTTACCCAATCCCATATCAGGCATCTGTCGGAAAGATATTCTAGGAGCTACTTGAATTCCCACCTATAAACTCCCAAAACTTTCTGGTTATGCAATCTGGTGTTGGGGATACAGGGGAAGCAATATATATCTCACCCAAACTAACAATCCCTACATCCAAGCTGTATCCATCCGTCAGCACATAACCAAAAAACCTTTGGAAATCGTGTACCTCAACCTTCGAAAAGCATCCGTTATACGAGCTATGGCAATACTCCCGAACTCCCCAGTATTGGGTGGCGTCGAGGTTATCTCACCAACAATTGCATAAAAGAGATTTTTGATGTCGGCAAAACTCAAGTATTCCAGAACTGCAACGATAAAATTGTGACAACAACACCTCGGAGCTCAACTCCCCGGGACACCGCCACAACCCCTAAATGTAAGGAGGCACCAAGAAAAATGTTCTTGTCACAAGAATATCGGAACGATTCCAAGATACCCGCGTGATCCTAAAATTTTTTTGTGAAAAAATGAGGAGAGGAAAGACAAAACATCTACGTCGAGAGTCCTCACCAGAGCGACGAAGGGGGCTGAGGAGTAAAAAGAATCCTACTCTTCGATATATATAATCCTAATACTCAAAATAGTTTTCTTCTAGACTCAACACGACCAACAATCAAGGGGGCTCCTATGGTCGGTCGAGGCTCTGATACCTCCTATGGTCGGTCGAGGCTCTGATACCAACTTGTCACGCCCAATATGCGATACTATCCTAAAGAGACTCGAAGGTCCCACCAAGGATAGAACCGCATATTGATACGCTTTTGCAAGGTGGATATCATTACATCAAACCATTACATAATAGTTGGGGATACATACATAAGGCACAAACGCCCCAAGAATACATCAACATCATACAAGAGATCAACATTCGACTACGGATGGTACACAAACAAAAACTCAAACAATATCCACCCTGCTAGACCAGGCTGCCGAGCTGGAACCTATCCCCAGATCAAAGAAGAAGCGGAAGAAGAACTCCAAATCAAGTAAACATCGCTCTCGCGTCATGATCATCGCATAACCTGTACCTGCAACTATTGTTGTAGTAATTTGTGAGCCACGAGGACTCAGCAATCCCATTACCATGGGTATCAGGACTAGCAAAGCTTAATGGGAAAGGAAGGGGTAAAGTGGTGAGGTTGCAGCAGCGACTAAGCATATATGGTGGCTAACATACGGAAATAAGAGCGAGAAGAGAGCAAACAGAATGGTCGTGAAGCTAGCAATGATCAAGAGGTGATCCTGAACTCCTACTTACGTCAAACATAACCCAAAACCATGTTCACTTCCCGGACTCCGACGAAAAGAGACCATCACGGCTACACACATGGTTGATGCGTTTTCATTCGTATCTGGTGTCAAGTTATCTACAACCGGACATTAACAAATTCCCATCTGCCACATAACCACGGGCACGACTCTGGGAAGTTTATACCTTGCAAGGGTGTCCCAACTTAGCCCATCACAAGCTCTCACGGTCAACGAAAGATATACCTTCTCCCAGGAAGACCCGATCAGTCTCGGAATCCCGGTTTACAAGACATTTCGACAATGGTAAAACAAGACCAGCAAGACCGCCCGATGCGCCGACATCCCGATAGGAGCTGAACATATCTTGTTCTTAGGGCAACACCGTATGAGCAATCCGTACAACTAAAACCAGACCTCAAGTTTCCCTGAGGGGGCGCTGCAAAGGGCTCTGGTTCGGACCAGCACTTAGAGAAGCACTGGCCCGGGGGGGGCTAAAATAAAGATGACCCTCGAGAGAGCGACTCCCAAGGGAAAAGTAGGTGGAGGTGAGGCAAATGGTAAAACCAAGGTTGGGCCTTGCTGGAGGAGTTTTATTCAAAGCGAACTGTCAAGGGGGTCCCATAAATCACCCAACCGCGTAAGGAATGCAAAATCAAGGAACATAACACCGGTATGATGGAAACTAGGGCGGCAAGAGTGGAACAAAACACCAGGCATAAGGCCGAGTCTTCCACCCTTTACCAAGTATATAGATGCATTAATTAAATAAGAGATATTGTGATATCCCAACATAATCCTGTCCATCATGGAGCAATCTTCAACTTCACCTGCAACTAACAACATTATAAGAGGGGTTGAGCAAAGCGGTAATATAGCCAAACAACGGTTTGCTAGGAAGGGTGAAAAGGTTAGAGGCTGACATGGCAAATTGGGAGGCTTGAAGAGCAAAAGATAGGTAGCGCAGCATAGCGATAGAACGAAGCAACTAGCATAGCTATGATCGTAGTGAGATCCAGGGAAACGATCATCTTGCCTGAAATCCCGCTAGGAAGAAGAACAGGTCCATGAAGAAGACAAACGGACTCAGTCGAACGAATCCTCACAACTCTGGAACGAAACCGGAGCTAACGAGAGAAGAAAACCGGAAAGGAGGAAACAACATGGTAAACACACAAGCATAATCATGGCATGATGCACAATCAAGTATGATGCATGTCCGGTTTAATGAGGCATGGCATGGCAAAGTGCAACAAACAATACTACAAGTTAAGTGGAGCTCAATATGCAACGAGTTGCATATTGTCGAAACACCACATTCAAGTTATTTAGTTCGCTCTCGTTTAGGTACACAACAATATTTAATGTTTTTAAACATGGCAAGAGATGTAACATAAGTAATCTAACTATTTAGTCAAGTTTAAATGAGGCCGGAAACAACAAACAACAATTCCGTAAAATCCCCATATACATATTTTGAATTTAAAGCAAACAACAATTTTAAACATTTTAAATGTTGTTATCATGATGCGGATGACATATGCATGTTTTATGCCATTTTATGAAAATGTTGACATAAGCATGTTATGAAGCATTTGTCACCATGGTGGAAAGAAAGGGTGCCACGATAACGAATTCGAAAATGATGCCACGGCAACATATCGATTCCGGTAGGTCATGGAGATACCGGTGCAAAAGGAAGTGTGACATGAGCGAGTCATGCAAGATGGTGGGGTGATCCCAGATTCCGGGTTCCCACGGGACGGCGGCATGGCAAACAAGAAGGAACGTGCAAAGACAACTTGGACACGGTTTGAACATGAGCATCTCATACAACATGCATTCGTTCACGGGCGGTCGTCTCGGAAGTTATACGTTTGTAGCATGCGTTTCGAGGCGGAACGAGTTCGTCGAGGGAAGTAGTGGTACTCGCGGGTCGTAGTGGAAGTAGTTGTACTCGTGCCGTACTGGAAGTAGTTGTACTCGTGCCGTAGTGCAAGTAGACATTCTCACGATGGAAGTTGTACATGTGTCGAGGTACTTGTCGAATCCCTAGGATCATCGGGGACGTAGTGGAACTTGAAGGTCTCGGGTCTTGGCGACGGTAGTCGTACAACGTTTCGTAGACGTTCGGGGTCGTCGGCAGAGATACCTGTCGCATTGCCGGGCGTAGTCGATCTTGGCGTAGGGGTACTTGTGCATCCCAAAATTGCTCCTGTTCGGGGAGGTACCATGACAACAACTCGAGGCGAGGCTACGCGTGGGACGTGCAAGGAGGAGTGAGGGTTGCTAGTCTTGCATCCAAGGACAGGAACAATGAACGGTGGTGCGAGGAACCCAAGCGAAGAGGGCAACAACAGAGGTTGTACACAGCAAAAAACAGGTTGTGGCCTTGGCGCAGGCTACAGCCCACAGCGAAGCAGAGAGGAGGCGAGGCAGGAGAAGCAGGACTTGGCGGATTCGGTGGCTGGGTGGCGGAGCAGAGGAGATCCGAACCAGCTCGGGGCCCGACGCAGAGTTGAACGGCGTCTTGACAAACCAAAGGAGGCGGCAGCCCTGGCTCCTGTAGGAGGTGGGCGGCTGCGAGGCGACGAGGAGAAGGCGGAGGGTGGCACCGGAATATGGCAGCAGCTTGGCCAGGAGGACGACGGAGGCAGCGGTGGTCGCTGGTCGACGCGACGGAGTGGTGAGGCACGGGAGGAGGCCTCCAGGCATTGGGGGCTAGGCAGAGGAGGAAGGGGCATGACAGGGTGGCCGAGGACGGGCGCCATGGGGTTGCAGGCAGCGGAGAGGCACGGGGCATCGTGGCCAAGAGGAGGGAGGAGGAGGCGCGGATGGGACGGCGTCGGTCACCGACGTCAGGGCCCATGGTGGAGCTCGTGGTGGTTGGTGGTGGCTCGGGACGAGGATGGACGCAGGGGAGAGGCGGTCGGGAATGGGGCAAGGGCATCGCTCCTCTGTACGTGCGTGTGTGGCGGCGGACAGGAACGAGAGGGAGAGATGGGGATCGAGAGGAGGGGATCGGGGTAGCTAGGGTTAACAGCGGGGCGCGGCTGGGCCTGTGGAACGGGCCGGTCCGGTTGGTCAGGCCCAAGAGGCCGGCTGGGCTGGCTCCTCTCTCCTCTCTTCTCTTATAACAGAGAAAAAGAAAGAAAAGGGAAGAAAATAAAAGGTTAGAGAAAGAGTTTGGGCATGGGGATTATTTTCCCGGACTCACAAAAATATGCTTGTTCCGAGAAAATAGAAAAAGCCATGATTGAAAGATGTAAATTCAAACTCATTTGAATTTAATTCAAATGGGTTTGAACTAGGACTTGATAAAAGGAAGGTCCAAAAATGTCGGATTTTTGGTGGAGCTCCGGAATATTATGAAAGAATATATGGCAAGGTTGGAGACCAAGAATTAAGATAACAAAGGCATTGGGATATCTTGCAAGTGTGTTATGGTGAATTCCAAATTAATGAAATATTTAAATATAGCTCCCTAATATTGGGAGGATATGTTATAAAGAGAAGTCACCCTTCCCTCGATTTAAATAGATCAACCATCTATGCAATTTATTAGTTGAGTTGAGATGCAAAGATTAATGACATGATGGCATGATGAATGCAACAAGCAAAAAAAAACACAGCAACAACGAAAAACATGAAAGCCGTCTGGAGCGTCGGTCTCGGGGCGTTACAGCCGCTATGCTTATGGACGTTTATAAGGGAGAGGAAGAATACTTCGTCCGCCTACAATGCCAAGATGGCTTCTCCATGTACAACCCCGTTGACTGGGTAAGTTTAGTCATTCAACACTTTTTTTATCATTGAGGTGCGTTAACTAAATAATCTGGTTGTTTCAAAAACAGTCATGGAGGAAGGTAGTCGAGAACATCTATTTCCCTCATCCGCAACTAGAAGACCACACACTTCACGAAGACCCTGGATTCCATGAAGATCTAGATAAATTTGTTGAATTTGAAGACGGAGTCTACTACCAGGCGAGCCTTGATGGCTCGGAGGTAGCCATTACGGCCGATTACCCCGATCTCTAGCCCTTCGTCAAGGTAAGTGTCTAGAAATCAAAAAGGAGTGTCATTTCCGCACATAACTTATTCTCTGCACTAGGCCGCACTTCGCAGGATCGGCGCTCGGCGAACCGTAACCGAGGACAAGCAACAACAAGAAGAACGACACCTTCAAGGGGTGGTCGTGCGAAGCGAAAGGAAGCCGGGAGCGCCATTGAGCCTGCTCCATCACCCAAAAGGTACGTTCATCATTTCATATTTAGGCCCGAAGCCGAATTGTCATTTTTTATCCTCCTATTATCTCAGGAGGGGTATCCGGCGGACCGTAAACAAAACTTGGCCAGCCGGGCTAATCTGGCGCCGGAGACATCAACTAGGACCGGGGCGCACGCTGATGCGATGGAGACCCATGTGCACCATCAAGAACCAGATGAGGTGTCCGTCACCAACTCCGAAGTAGAAAGTGTGATGAATCATCGACACTTGAAAGAAGCTCTGTGCACTCCTGCTTTGACAGAGCCGGAGTTTACCGCTCTTAGCACTGTGGGCTCATACATCTAAGCTTCCCGAGACGGACTGAGAGGAGTTGCTCGCCTGTTCTCAAAAGATATACATGTATAAATTTAAATAAACTTAGTGGATAGATAGAAGTAGCCCCCGAGACTTAAAGCGGGTTAAAAAAGCCGATTTGAGGATCGTTTATGACCACAGGTTCTCAAGGAGAAGAATAGCGCATTGCCCCAGGAGCTCGAGACAAGCCGGATACAGCTAAATGCGGCTGTCTCCGAGCTTGAAGAAGTGAAGAGTGCCCCAGTGTATTTTGGAAAAGATAAAAAACTAGAAGAATGAGTGAAGAAGCAGGCTGAATAGATACAAAGCTTAAAGGCTCAACTCTTGGAGGCACAATAGGAAAACCAGAAGCTGAAGGGCGGCATATTCGGTATGACTTGTGCATCTTCTGGATTATTGATATAATCATATAATGTGGAATGTTATAGTTCGGTTGATACAGGTATGTTGACCGGCCACCCTGAGGAGGAAGTGTCCGGGCTGCAAAGCGACGTTCTAAAGGAATTAGCAAAGCTGCACGAGTGTGCCTGGAGGGCCATGAAGAATATGGCCAAAGCCTTATGGCCCTCCGACGTCCCTCCAGAAAGTATGGAGGGGTTGGCAGACCTGTTCAAGGGCGCTTGACGCCGCTTCGAGCTATGGAAGATGTCTGCATGCCGTGAAGGTGCATGAGAGGCATGGGCCATGGTGAAGACACGCTACACCGGACTTGATCCGAACCATATGGCCCAAGTTGGACCGCAAGGACCTGATGGGAAGGAAATTCTTGTAAGCTTGGTATACAACCAAGTAATGACAACGGAGAAATTTTTGCAACAAGATTGCAAATTAGATAGTCTACTAGATGGCGTAGAAAGAGAGTAGTCATTCGATTATATGTAACAATGTACATTATGACCGAACTTATCTCCTGCCGAACTTATAATTTTTTTGTCATGATCGAACTTATATGTAACAAGAAGTTGGAATGTTTCCATATACCATGTCTAACTAAGAAACATTTAGTATCTTTGGAAACTAGGCAATCCGGTCATATTGCTCGAATAGACAGAAGTCTTTGGGAAGTTATGTTATATTACTTTTTAACTAAGAAACATCTTCCAAGAAAAATAGTTCCGTTAGGGGTTCCTTTCCTTGGGCTATGCTTGTATCCGAAGTACATGCAGCCAATTTCATAGTTTTTTCCAAAAATAGTCTGTTGTATACGTGCCGACCAATTATTCCCTTAAGAACGCTAGCTTTCGGCTCCACCCATCTGAGGTACAGGTCCAGATAAACCGATTGTAGCAATCGCAGGGGTACTCCCTTTACAACCTAGCCGAACATCAGGAAGATAGGGTATAAACACAGGAGCAAGGCAACCCAGCTTGGCAAAAACTTAAGTCATAGAGGTGCATATAGTGGCAGAAACAACAACCATTATGGACGAAAGAAGCTTGTAAGCTTTTTCAATAAAATGCTTCCTTAAAAGAAGCCCCCATGTATGGTGGGGTGTGTACATTTATAGATGTGTACACCAAACAATGCGGTCGATCCAGACATACATTTGAGAAGAAAAGGGAAAAGTTAAAAAGGGAGAGAAAAAAGAAAAAACCTAGTTTAAAATGAAACCTAAGGAGGCCGAACTATGCGTAAAATCTTCGGAGCCGGGCGGCGTTCCATGGGTTTTGCTCAAGGTGATTATCCTCTGCAGGTGATGGGCTCCTCCAGTAAGGACTTCATCTATGATGAAGGGGCCCTCCCATTTGGGTCTGAGCTTATCCTTTTTCTTCTCCAGGAGGCGTAGAACAAGTTCTCCGACATTGTATGTTTTATCCCACACTTCTCTTCTTTGGTAACGCCTGGCCTATTGTTGATAGAATGCGGAACATGCCTTAGCAACATCGGGCTCCTCTTCGAGTCCATCTAGGTCGTCCTGCCGATCTAGTTCATCTTCTTTCTCTTCATACATGCGCACTCTAGGTGAGTCATGAATAATATCATAGGGCAATACAACCTATGTGCCATACACCATAAAGAAAGGTGTATATCTGGTCGTTCGATTGGGCGTGGTCCGAAGTCCCCAAAGTACGGAATCGAGTTCCTCAACCCAGTGCTTGTCTGATTCTCGTAAAGAGCGCACTAGTCTGGGCTTAATACCACTCATGATCAGACCATTGGCCCGTTCGACTTGGCCATTTGTTTGAGGATGGTATACAGATGCGTAGTCGAGTTTAATGCCCAACTTAGCGCACCAAGTTTTCACCTCATCAGTTGTGAAGTTAGAGCCATTATATGTGATGATGCTGTGCGGGACACCATAGCGGTGGACTACGCCGGATATAAAGTCAATCACTGGTCCGGCCTCTGCTGTTTGTACTGGTTTGGCCTCTATCCATTTAGTGAATTTATCAACCATGACCAGCAAGTACTTCTTTTTGTGGCTTCCCCCTTTAAGGGGTCCAACCATGTCAAGCCCCCAGACCGCAAAAGGGCCAAGTAATGGGGATTGTTCTTAATGCGGTGGGAGTCATGTGGCTTTGATTGGCGAAAAGCTGGCAGCCCACGCAATGTTGGACAAGGGCTTGAGCATCTGCTCGAGCCGTGGGCCAGAAAAACCCTAACAATAATGCCTTGCTTACGAGGGCTCGAGCTGCGACATGATGATCGTCGAGGCCAGCATGTATTTCTGCCAAGAGCTGCCTTCCCTCTTCTTCAAAGATACACCTTTGAAGGACTCCGGTAGTACTTCTTTTATACAGTTCACCCTCATGTACCTTGAAGGCTTTAGAGCGTCGAACTATGCATCGAGCCTCGTTTTGATCATCGGGGAGCTCTTGCCTATTAAGGTAGGCCAGGAATGGTTTGGTCCAAGGAGCGATAACCGCCATGATCTCATGAGTAGAGGGTGTTATTTCGATATCCAGACCGCCGACGGTGTTTGCATTGTGTTTGGTGGCTGGGGGTGTGATCAGGTCCGTATTGCCTCCTCCGCTCTCATCCCGCCACATAATAGATGGCTTAAAGAGCCTTTCCACAAAGGTGTTGGGTGGCACAGGGTCGCGCTTAGCGCCCATACGAGCGAGGATGTCGGCTACCTGATTACTCTCTTGAGCGACATGATGAAATTCCAGTCCTTCAAACCGGGCTGATATTTTTAATATGGCATTTACATATGCCACCATTTTTGGGTCCTTTGCATCGAACTCTCCATTGACATGGGAAATTGCAAGGTTGGAGTCACCGCACACCTACATGCATTGTATACCCATGGAGACAGCCATGCGAAGACCATGTAGCGGCACCTCATATTCAGCTGCATTGTTGGAATCTGTATACATAATTTGTAGTACATAGTGGACTGTGTCCCGAGTGGGGGATGTTAGGATGACACCAGCCCCCAGTCCGGCCAACATTTTAGAGCCGTCAAAGTACATAATCCAATTGGAGCATGAGCTATATTGTTTAGGGAGTTCGGCTTTCATCCATTCAACGACAAAATCGGCCAATACTTGCGATTTAATAGCCCGGCGTGGCTTGTGTTCAATTTCGAACGGTAAAAGCTCGATGGCCCATTTGGCTATCCGGCCAATGGCGTCCCTATTATTGATAATGTCATTGATTGGTACTTCAGATGCCACCGTAATCGAACACTCTTGAAAGTAGTATTGCAGTTTACGGGATGCCATGAAGACTGTGTAGGCTATCTTCTAGTAGTGGGGTATCGAGATTTGCAAGGTGTAAGGACCTCCGATACGTAATAGACTAATTTTGGGTGGGGAATTTATGTACCTCTTCCCCTCGTTCGATGACAAGCACATCTCTAACCACTTGGTTAGTCGCCAAAATATATAACAACATGGGCTCTCCAAAACCTGGTGCAACTAGGATTGGGTTGCTTGCAAGAAGCATTTTAATCTCTTCCAGTCCGGTTGTGGCAGCATCCGTCCATTTGAAGTTCTCTGTGTGTCATAGTAGCTTGTAGAGTGGTAGCGCTTTTTCTCCCAATTTGGAGATGAAGCGGCTTAAGGCCGCGACGCAACCCACTAGCTTCTGGACTTGCTTTAGGGCTGTTGGTATGGCCAATTATGATAATTCTCGGATCTTGGCTGGGTTTGCTTCAATTCCACTATGGGAAACAATGAACCCAAGTAGCTTTTGATACGTCTCCAATGTATCTATAGTTTTTGGTTGTTCCATGCTATTATACTATCCATCTAGGATGTTTGATATGCTATTTTATATGATTTTTGGGACTAACCTATTAATCTAGAGCCCAATGCCAGTTTCTGTTTTCCCCTTGTTTTTGAGTTTTACACAAAAATAATACCAAACGGAGTCCAATTGACCTACCAATTTTTGTGGATTTTTTATGGACTAGAAGCCCCTAAAGCAAAAGAGCTGGGCCAGAAGAGTCCCGAGTCATCCACGAGGGTGGAGGGTGCGCCCTACCCTCTGGGCGCGCCCCACTATCTCATGGTTGACTCAGAGACCCCCCTGACGTGAAATCGACGCAAAAAATTCCTATAAATATAGAAACCACCGAAAAGAAACCTAGACGGGAGTTCCGCCACCGCAAGCCTCTGTAGCCACAAAAAACCAATCAGGACCCTGTTCCGGCACCCTGCCGGGAGGGGGTCCATCACCGGTGGCCATCTTCATCATCCCGGCGCTCTCCATGATGAGGAGGGAGTAGTTCACCCTCGGGGCTGAGGGTATGTACCAGTACCTATTTGTTTGATCTCTCTCTCTCGTGTTCTTGATTTGGCACGATCTTGATGTACCGCGAGCTTTGCTACTATAGTTGGATCATATGATGTTTCTCACCCTCTACCTCTTGTAATGGATTGAGTTTTCCCTTTGAAGTTATCTTATTGGATTGAGTCTTTAAGGATTTGAGAACACTTGATGTATGTCTTGCATGTGCTTATCTGTGGTGACAATGGGATATTCACGTGATCTACTTGATGTATGTTTTGGTGATCAACTTGCAGGTTCAATGACCTTGTGATCTTATGCCTAGGGTTTGGCACACATTTTCGTCTTGACTCTCTGATAGAAACTTTGGGGCACTCTTTGAAGTTCTTTGTGTTGGTTTGAATAGATGAATCTGAGATTGTGTGATGCATATCGTATAATCAAAGCCGCAGATACTTGAGGTGACATTGGAGTATCTAGGTGACATTAGGGTTTTGGTAGATGTGTTTCTTAAGGTGTTATTTTACTACGAACTCTAGGGCCGTTTGTGACACTTATAGGAGTATCCCAATGGATTGATCGGAAAGAATAACTTTGAGGTGGTTTCGTACCCTACAATAATCTCTTCGTTTGTTCTCCGCTATTAGTGACTTCTGAGTGACTCCTTGTTGCACGTTGAGGGATTGTTGTATGATCTAATTATGTTATCATTGTTGAGATAACTTGCACTAGTGAAAGTATGTGTCGGATGTTGGGTTCCAGCAGACCCTTAAGGTTCAATCTCTGGGGTGCGCATGAAGATCTCTCCCCTACCGATCTACGTCCGATCGCCTCGTGAGATCTAAGCTGGAAATGATGAACAACACGAGGGACACAAGATTTATACTGGTTCGGGCCACTGTTGTGGTGTAATACCCTACTTCAGTGTGTGGTGTGGTGGATTGCCTCGGGGGCCGATGATGAACAGTACAAGGTAAGAACGGCCTCACGAGAGGTGTTCTTGAGCTGGTGCGATGAACTGCTTGTGCGAGTTCAGTCGCCTCTCTCTCTGTCTCTCTCTCTCTCTTTCTGTCTTCCAAAATCTGGATCCCCTCCCTAATCTGTGGTGGCTAGCTCTATTTATAGAGGCCCTGGGCCTCTTCCCAAATATTGAGCGGGAAGGGCGCCAACAACGGCCATTTCGAAGGGGAACATCTAGTACAAGTTATCATGACTAAAGTTGGTCTTCGGTTGCCAAAAGCACTGGCGATGACACTGTCACATCCCTAGCTTCTAGTGCTGCCTAGTGTTTGCATCTTGCTTGCATCATGTTTAACTTTCATCGAAATTTGAAATGGGGATGTTCATACCCTAGCATCAAAAGGAATTCAAATAGGCTCAACCAAAATATTTTTCAATGATTTCAAAATGCCCTTTAAAAATGTTCACCATTTCTGGATCAAGGTGGAAGCATCTACCAAAAATGGTTCACATTTTTGCAGGACATATTTGGACTTTGAATTAATCCAAACATATTTGAATTGGGGCTATTTAAATGCTATGTATATTTTAGATGCTCCAAAAATGTTGGAAATTGTTAAGGGTCACTGGAATAATTCAGAAAGTACCCATAATTATTTCCAGGATTTTATGAAATGGTTTAGCATTATTACTAAACCAAAACAGAGAAACAAAATAGAAAACAGAAACAAGAGAGAGAGAGAGAAGTGCTTACCTGTGCAGCCCACCAGAGCCGGCCCAGCTCCGGTGCTGGTCCAGCACTGTGCGGCCCAGCCCCCCGTAGCCGCCACCGTCTTCAACCTCCTGCCAGTAGGCAGGAGGGCGTGTGCCCGACGCGCGCGCGCCGGCCACCTCATGCTTACCGCTTGCTGCTGGACGTCGCTAGGTGCTCCATGCGGACCCCAGAGCCTTCACGTCCGCCCCCCCTCTGTTCGTCCTCTCGCCTCTCCCTCTCGCACACCCGAGCAGCACCGTCGCCGCCGCTCGCCGCTGCCGCGTCCTGAGACACCTCCTCGCCTCCCCGACGTATCCATCGGCTCCGTGTAGGACCTTGAGAAGAGGTGTCTAGAAGGGGGGTGATTAGACACTAAGTACCAAAGTTGCAGTTTTTAAGTTTCTTTAAAGTTTGAGTGGAGTTTAGGCACAAGTTTAACATTCACAACATATAGCAAGCAAGCATGCAAAGAGTATATGAGCAACGGAAGGTAAAGCATGCAACTTGCAAGCATGTAAAGGGAAGGGATTGGAGGATTCAAACGCAATTGGAGACACGGATGTTTTTGGCGTGGTTCCGATAGGTGGTGCTATCGTACATCCACGTTGATGGAGACTTCAACCCACGAAGGGTAACGGTTGCGCGAGTCCACGGAGGGCTCCACCCAAGAAGGGTCCATGAAGAAGCAACCTTGTCTATCCCACCATGGTCGTCGCCCACGAAGGACTTGCCTCACTAGCAGTAGATCTTCACGAAGTAGGCGATCTCCTTGCCCTTACAAACTCCTTGGTTCAACTCCACAATCTTGTCGGAGGCTCCCAAGTGACACCTAGCCAATCTAGGAGACACCACTCTCCAAGAAGTAACAAATGGCGCGTTGATGATGAACTCCTTGCTCTTGTGCTTCAAATTATAGTATCACCAACACTCAACTCTCTCTCATAGGATTTGGATCTGGTGGAAAGCGGGTTTGAGTGGAAAGCAACTTGGGGAAGGATAGAGATCAAGATTCATATGGTAGGAATGAAATATCTTGGCCTCAACACATAAGTAGGTAGTTCTCTCTCAGAAATAGGATGCTGGAAGTGTAGGTTCAGTCTGATGGCTCTCTCCACGAAGGAAGAGGAGGTGGAGGGGTATATATAGCCTCCACACAAAATCTAACCATTACACACAATCTACCAAACTCGGTGGGACCGAATCGTTAAACTCGGTCAGACCGATTTAGCAAATAATGTGACCGTTAGGGTTTTCGGTGGGACCGGAATGCAACTCGGTGGGACCGATTCGGTTAGGGTTAAGGCATAATGTAATCTCGGTAAGACCGATAACACAAACTCGGTGGGACCGATTTTGGTAATAAGCTTTCCAGAGAGTTGGTCAGGCAAACTCGGTGGGACCGATTTTGATAATAAGTTAACCAGAGAGTTTGCATTGTAATCTCGGTAGTACCGATTGCTCAAACTCGGTGAGACCGATTTTGATAATGCACATACACAGAAAGATTACAATCCCATCTCGGTGAGACCGAGATCCCTATCAGTGAGACCGATTTGCCTAGGGTTTGTGGCAGTGGCTAAGACATCCAAACTCGGTGGCGCCGGATAGAAAGAATCAGTGGGGCCGAGTTTGACTTTAGGTTTAGGACATATGTGGATGTGAGAAAGTGGTTGAGGGTTTTGGAGCATATCACTAAGCACTTGAAGCAAGAGGCTCATTAAGCAACACCTCGTCCCTCCTTGATAGTATTGGCTTTTCCTGTAGACTCAATGTGATCTTAGATCACTAAAATGTAAAATGAAGAGTCTTGAGCTTGAAGCTTGAGCCAATCCTTTGTCCTTAGCATCTTCAAGGAGTTCCCACATCCTTTAGTCCATGCCACTCCATTGTTGAACTTATCTGAAACATACTAGATAAAAGTGTTAGTCCAACAAGAGATATGTTGTCATTAATTACCAAAACCACCTAGGGAGCACTTGTGCTTTCAATCTCCCCCTTTTTGGTAATTGATGGCAACATACATCAAAGCTTTAGATAAAGATATAAAGAATAGCAAGTAAAGCTTTGGAAAGACATGTAACAAGCATAGGCTCCCCCTACATGTATGCAATCATGTGAATATGAAATATAGAAGCATGTGATAGCATAACCATGATAGAGCAGGCAATGTGTTACATGTATCTTGGCCATATGCATCAGAGCAAAAAAAAATATTAAAGGAAATACCTTCATGCCCATGAGTCCTTCTTGCAAACAGTATGTACATCAGCAAGAATTCCTCATACACATGATTGTGATGCATATACTTACCTTGTAGTCTTGAGTTGGCTTAGGATGGAATGAGCCTGCGTAAACAAGGTTAGATAACACAGATACATCTACTAGCCAGAGCAAACAAAAGACACCACAAGAATACCAAGACTGGGATGACTTGTAGAGAGTGAGTACTAAGTACCACATTGGATTAGACATGTCCCCAAGAGTGAAGATATGCAAATAATTTAAATGATTTCTTTCCCTTAGATGTCTTGCTCCCCCTGAATCTAACATGGGATACTGGGAGAAGATAGGGAACAGAAAATCAGAGCTAAAGGAAAATAGAGCTGAAAGATATGAATGATGATTAGAGCTAAAGTTCAGAGCTAATGTATGCTAATGCAAAATGAGCACAACAGATCATATGAACATGTCTCTCCCCTCAAGAAGACATGCGGACATCTCTCCTCTTGAACACCAAGCATCTGGGATCCTTGAGAAATACTTTCTACTAGTATTCTCTCCCCCTGGAGATCTCTCTCTCCCCTTGAAGGATCTTCTCTCTCTCCCTCTGAGATGTGATCTCTCTCTCTAAATGATAAGCTTTGATGTGATCTCTCTCTCCCCCTTTGACATCAATTTCCAAGAAGGGCTTGATAAAGATGTAAACTCTCTCTCTCCCTCTGGAATTTGTCGTGAATGGGTTTGATCCTTGAGTCACAACATAAAGCAATGATAAAAATGTGATGCTTGTAGAGGACAAGATTCATTGAGTGGAGCTGGATCAGAAGAAACACATAATATGTGGCAAAGAGTTTATTTCTTTTATGAAATCGGTGGCACCGAGTGGTATACTTCGGTCGTACCGAAAAGATTCGGTTGGACCGAAAATAACAAATCGGTGTAACCGAGTTTATCGCAGAGAAAACACTTGTCACCTCAGCTCACTAGACTAGAAAGATCTCACAAAGATTTGCAAGGAATTAACTAAATGATATGCAAGGAATTAGATGCAGAAAATGCAGAGAAAACAAAAAGAAATCTAGATGAAGTTTTTTTTGAAAGGGGAAACACATATGCATTAGACAAATGCAAAAACTCAAAAAAGAACACAGGAGAACTTCATCTAGAGATGGTCGGCGACAAAGTCACCTATGTTAGAGTATATTGACTTAGGAGTCAAGTGAGATCACTTGATCATAGGCCATACTCATCGTTTAAGCTCAAAATGGTTTCGTGCTTCCTTGTCTTCAACCACCTTGTGTAGAGACTTGGTGATGTAGAGATTGCTCAAGATATGAGTAGGTTACAATCTCTTGGAGTTTTATTCAACCAAGTACCTACATGGATTAGATAACATGCAAGATGCAAATATATCCAAGACATAAGATCTTCATCATAAGAGAAATATCAAGGATTAGTCATAAGCTCATGTCTTGCATGTATCCAATGGAGTCTCTACTCCAAATTTGAAGCATCAATGATGTTCAATTATCCCCTTAACCTGCAAAACACTTTCTCATCAAGAGGTTTTGTGAATATATCCGCTAATTGCTTTTCGGTGCAAACATGCTTAAGATCAATGTCACCCTTAGCAACATGATCTCGAATGAAATGATGACGAACTTCAATATGCTTAGTTCGAGAATGTTGCACAGGATTATGACCAATTTTGATAGCACTTTCATTATCACAAAGCAATGGAACATGTCTCACATATATCCCATAATCTTTAAGAGTTTGGGTCATCCAAAGTAATTGAGCACAACATGAACCAGCGGTAATATATTCAGCTTCGGCGGTGGATAAGGATACCGAGTTTTGTTTCTTGGAGGACCAAGACACAAGAGATCTACCAAGAAATTGACAAGTACCCGAAGTGGACTTTCTGTCAACCTTGTCTCCGGCATAGTCCGAGTCGGAGTAGCCAACAAGATCGAAAGAGGCCCTCTTAGGATACCTGTAATGCCCCGGATACAACTTTCCATAATTGTAACTCCAACTCTTGCCTTTTCCGAAGATGCGATATGTTATTTTCCTTCGTGGTTGCGTTTTTGTCTTTTGTTTTGCTTTTTGTTCTCGTTATGCATCTCATCTCATAGCATCATGCGCATTGCATCGGCATCGTTTTCATAAAACTTGCATCCGTTCGGGTTCCGCCGGTTCTCTCCGTTGTCCGTTCTGAGCTCGACCACACTTGCACGCGCCCGCGGCACCTCCGAAATATTATTTTATAAGTGGCATAAAAATTTTCTCGGAATGGGTTGCAACTTGTCATGCGGTCTTATTATAGTGTAGACAGAGCGCCTGCCAAGTTTCATCGCATTCAGAGTCCATTTGATAGCCCAACCGTTAAATATATAGCGGCACTGTTGCCGGTATTATCGTCGGATGTTTTCGGTCTTCGGAAACTGTTTCCGGGCTGCCTTCTCTTCTCTCTTCTCAGTCCAACCGCCCTCTGCACAGCCATCTGCAGCCCACCTAAACCCCTCTTCATTCCTGATCGTCGGATCGCGATTGGAGGCTCCGAAACCCCTCCAAAACCTCCCTAACCCTAGCCTTACCCCTATATAAACACCCCTCCTTCCTAAATTGGGCAACCCTAGCCCCTAGCCTCCCCTAACCTCCCGCAGCCGCCACCTCCCACCTTCTCCTCGTTTTCCGCGCCGGCCCATCCCCCTCCGCCACTTGGCGCCGCCGTCGCCACGTCTTTCCAGCCACTCCTAGGGCACCACCTCAGCCAGCCGCAGCTCCCCTCCAATCCCCTCGCGCCACATGTCCCTGCCACGTCGCCCCTATCCAGCCCCGCCGCCGCGGCCCGCCAGGAACCCAGATCGGGCCCTGGGAAGCCCATCTGGGCCCGAGGCACCCGCCCCGCGCCGCCCCGCTCCTCCCTCGCGTGGATCGGGTAGAGCCCAATCTTCACGCCGCCGATGAGCTCTCCGCCCAGGCGAGCCCCACCGCCGCGCCATATCCCTTCCTCTCTCTCCTTCTTTTCCTCACCAGCTCTCGCTCTCCCTCTCTGCCCGCAGAAAACCGCCGCCGTCGCCGCCCCCAGGAGCTCAATGCCGGCCCCCGCACAGCCCTGCCGTGCTGGACCTCGCCGCCCCGGTGACTCCATCACCAGATTCGGCCTCAGCCCCCTCCCCCGCATCCATTCCCAAGCTCCGCGCTCGTCACTGTTGCCGGAATCGCCCCCTGCCGCTGGTCTTCTTCTGTCGCGGAAGGGTGGACGAGGCAGCGCCCGCTTCAGCCCACCGCGCCTCCGGATCCGCGTCAAGGCCCAGCGCCCCTTCCAGCCGGCCCGCTTGCCCCGCTGGCCTGCCCGGCCTCCTTCTTCCTCAACCGGGCCTTAGCCCATGGGTGAGCTGCCCCAGCGCCTACCCTGTCCCGCGCCCAGTAGTTTCGGCCCGTGTTTTTTTCCTGTTCTGTGAATTTCCTATTTTCCAAGGAATTGGTAGAATTGCAGAAAACCCCTCCATATTCATGCATTTAATATCTCTCAAACTGTGCATCGGATTAACATAATTTATATATGTAAAATGCTCAGAAAATTGTGTAGATTAATAATATGCCACTTTCATCTATGTTAAAAATGTTTAACATGCTGTTTGTGTTTATTTTGCATAATGCCATGTTAAAATGATTTATTTCATAACTAAATAACCGTAGCTCGGTTTTAAATAAACTTTATATGTAAATGGGGTGGAAAAATGCCTAGATTAACATGGTGCACTTTATTTTCCTGTTTAACAACAATAAAATTGTGTTTAGGGCAGAACAGTACCGAATCTAAAATATGCATATGGGGATTTTCCGGACTTGTTGTTTGTTATTCCGGCCTCATTTAAACTTGTCTAGATAGGTAGTTTTTCATATGCTTCACCTCTTGCCATGTTTAACAACATTTAATATTGTTGGGTACATAACCGAGATCAAATTAAATAATTGCATGTGGTGTTTTGTCAATATGCAACTCGTTGCATATTGAGCTCCACTTAACTTGTAGTGTTGTTTGTTGCACCTTGCCATACCATGCCTTATTAAACCGGACATGCATCATACTTGTTTGTGCATCATGGCATGTTTATGCTCGTGCATTTACCATGTTGTTTGTTTCTTTCCGGTGTTGCTTCTTAGTTCCGATAAGGTTGCGATTGTGAGGATTCGTTTGACTACTCCCGTTCGTCTACTTCATGGACTCGTTCTTCTTCCTTGCGGGATTTCAGGCAAGATGACCGCTACCCTGGATCTCACTACTATCATTGCTATGCTAGTTGCTTCATTCTATCGCTATGCTGCGTTACCTATCTTTTGCCCGTCAAGCCTCCCAAATTGCCATGAACCTCTAACCTTTGACACCCTTCCTAGCAAACCATTGCTTGGCTATGTTACCGCTTTGCTCAGCCCTCTTATAGCGTTGCTAGTTGCAGGTGAAGTTGAAGATTGCTCCATGGTGGACAGGATTTAGGTTGGGATATCACAATATCTCTTATATTATTAATGCATCTATATACTTGGTAAAGGGTGGAAGGCTCGGCCTTATGCCTGTTGTTTTGTTCCACTCTTGCCGCCCTAGTTTCCGTCATACCGGTGTTATGTTCCCGGATTTTGCGTTCCTTGCGCGGTCGGGTGATTTATGGGACCCCCTTGACAGTTCGCTTTGAATAAAACTCCTCCAGCAAGGCCCAACATTGGTTTTACAATTTGCCTCACCACCACCTATATTTCCCTTGGGAGTAATTAACCCAAGGGTCATCTTTATTACAGCCCCCCCTCCCGGGCCAGTGCTTGTCTAAGTGTTGGTCCGAACCAGAGCCACTTGCAGCGCCACCTCGGGGAAACTCGAGGGCTGGTTTTAGTTGTACGTAGTATTCATCCGGTGTTGCCCTGAGAACGAGATATGTGCAGCTCCTATCGGGATTGTCGGCGCATCGGGCGGTCTTGCTGGTCTTCTTTTACCATTGTCGAAATGTCTTGTAAACCGGGATTCTGAGTCTGATCGGGTCTTCCTGGGAGAAGGTCTATTCCTTCGTTGATCGCGAGAGCTTGTCATTGGCTAAGTTGGGACACCCCTGTAGGGTATAATCTTACGAAAGCCGTGCCTGCGGTTATAGGCAGATGGGAATTTGTTAATGTCCGGTTGTAGATAACTTGACACCAGATCCGAATTAAAATGCATCAATCGTGTGTGTAGCCATGACGGTCTCTTTTTAGCGGAGTCTGGGAAGTGAACACGGTTTCTGGGTTATGTTTGACGTAAGTAGGAGTTCAGGATCACTTCTTGATCATTGCTAGTTTAACGACTGTTCCGCTTGCTCTCTTCTTGCTCTTATTTGCGTATGTTAGCCACCATATATGCTTAGTCGCTGCTGCAGCCTCACCACTTTACCCCTTCCTTTCCCTTTAAGCTTTGCTAGTCTTGATACCCATGGTAATGGGATTGCGAGTCCTCGTGGCTCACAGATTACTACAACAACAGTTGCAGGTACAGGTTATTCGATGATCATGACGCGAGAGCGATGCTTGATTGCGTTGAGTTCTTCTTTGCTTCTTTGATCAGGGGATAGGTTCCAGGCCGGCAGCCTGGGCAAGCAGGGTGGATGTCATTTGAGTTTCTGTTTGTGTTTCATCCGTAGACGGATGATGCTCTTATGTATTGTAGTGTTGTATTCGTGTGGCATTGTATGCCTTATGTATGTATCCCCATCTATTATGTAATGTTGATGTAATGATATCCACCTTGCAAAAGCGTTTCAATATGTGGGTCTATCCTTGGTGGGACCTTCGAGTTCCTTTTGGATAGGGTCGCATATTGGGCGTGACAATACCAAATGCCAAAATTTGCTGTATAGATTAAGTATCTCACTATCCTTTTCACAGCCTTAAGATGACATTCTTTAGGAGAAGCTAGATATCGTGCACACATGCACACACTTAGCATAATATCGGGACGTGAAGCACATAGATATAACAATGAACCAATCATAGAGCGATAAACCTTTTGATCAATTGGTTCACCATCTTTGGTCAAATCAAGATGTCCACTAGTAGGCATGGGTGTAGACATACCTTTGCATTCTTGCATATTGAACTTCTTGAATAAGTCCTTAGTGTACTTCGTTTGAGAGACAAAAGTACCTTCCTTAGTTTGCTTGATTTGCAACCCAAGAAAGAATTTGAGTTCACTCGTCATAGACATCTCAAACTTCTCCGACATTAGCTTCCCAAACTTTCAACATAAATTTGGCACACAAAGAGTTCACCATGAACCCTTTTAGTAAAAAGAGTAGAATCAATTTTCCCAATTTCAAAGCCTTTTTCAATAAGGAACTTGGTCAAGCATTTATACCATGCTCTAGGAGCTTGTTTAAGTCCATAAAGAGATTTGTGAAGTTTGTAAACATGATTGGGTTTCTTAGGATTGACAAAGCCGGGAGGTTGTTTAACATAAACTTCCTCCTCTATTTCACCATTTAAAAAAGCACTTTTAATGTCCATTTGGTACAAGGTGATATCATGGTGATTAGCATAGGCAAGTAAGATGCGAATGGACTCAAGTCTAGCAACGGGGGCGTAAGTCTCACCATAGTCCATACCTTCGACTTGTGTGTAGCCTTGGGCGACGAGACGTGCTTTGTTGCGAACTACTTGTCCATCTTCATCTTGCTTGTTGCGAAACACCCATTTGGTACCGATGATGTTGTGGTTGTTGTCGGGCTTCTCAACCAATGTCCAAACTTGGTTCCTCTCAAAGTTGTGTAGCTCTTCATGCATAGCATTTATCCAATCCGGATCTTCCAATGCTTCTTCGACCTTCATAGGTTCAATGCTAGAGATGAAAGAATAGTTTTCACAAAAGTTAGCTAAATGAGTTTTAGAGCGAGTGATTCTCCCGGTTTGAATATCATTGTAGATTTGCTCGACGGGATGGTCTTTAGAAATTCTTGCTCGAACTCGTGAAAGCTTTTGCTTGGATCTTCGTTGAACATCTTCTTCATCTTCTTCTTCTTCTTGTCCTTCTTCATTGTTGGCGTTGTCATTCTCTTGTCGCGGTGGAGAAGGAGGTTGTTGACGTTCATCTTGATGCACTTCCTCGTTTTCTTCATCTTGGTGTGTCCCACTTGTGGATGCTTCCGTATCAACTCTTGGTTCACCTTGTCGTGAAGTAGAAGCTTCCAATTGGACAGACGAGGTACTCTCCTTCACCTCCGTTGGACGGACCTTGCCAATAGACAAGTCTTGGATTGCTTCCGAAGGATCTTTGTCTCCTACATCAATTGGCAGTTGCTCTACTTGCGAGCCCTTAGATTCATCAAACTTCACATCTACCGTCTCTTCAACCTTTCGGGTGAAATTGTTGTAGACACGGTAAGTGTGAGAGTTTGAGCCATAACCTAGTAGGAAACCTTCATGAGATTTAGGAGCAAATTTAGAATGACGATGCTTATCAAGAATGTAGCACTTTGAGCCGAATACTCGAAAGTATCCAACTTGGGGTTTGTTATCGGTGAGTAGCTCGTATGCAGTCTTGCCGAGTAGCTTGTGAAGATACAAGAGATTTTTTGCATGACAAGCTGTCTCAACCGCTTCTGCCCAAAAGTGCTTCGGCGTCTTGTACTCATCAAGCATCATTCTCGCCATTTCGACGAGAATCCGGTTCTTCCTCTCAACAACTCCATTTTGTTGAGGTGTGTACATAGCCGAGAACTCATGTGAAATCCCTTCTTCGTCAAGAAAGGTGTCCACATTTGCGTTCTTGAACTCCGTTCCGTTGTCGCTGCGAACCTTCTTGATCTTCACTTCAAATTGGTTTTGGGCCTTCCTAGCGAAGTTTTTGAAGATCTTCTGAACCTGTGATTTATCATCAAGAAAGAACACCCACGTAAATCTGGAAAAATCATCGACTATAACTAGACCAAAAGAATTTCCACCGAGACTCTTGTAAGAGTTGGGACCAAAGAGATCCATGTGAAGTAGCTCGAGTGGCCTCTTTGTGGTCATGATGTTCTTCACGGGATGCCTTCCTCCAACCTGTTTACCTGCTTGGCAAGCACTGCAAAGTCTATCCTTATCAAATATGACATCATTAACTCCAAGGATATGATTCCCCTTAATAAGCTTGTCAAGGTTTCGCATACCAACATGACCTAATCGTCTATGCCATAACCAGCCTTTTGAGGATTTAGCAATGAAGCAAGTTTTAGGTTGAGCCTTTTTAGTGAAATCAACAATGTATAGATCACCTCTACGTATACCGGTAAAGACCATTTTATGATTATCTCGACAAAACACTTGGCAATCTACTTCAGTAAATAGAACATTGAAACCGAAATCAGCAAGTCTAGATACTGAAAGTAAGTTGTACCCAAGAGATTCAACGAGCATGACATTTTTTATGGAGCTATCATGTGAGATGGCCACCTTACCGAGGCCAACCACCTTACCCTTTGAGTTGTCACCGAAAGTGACATACTTTCGAGGACTATCATTATCAGCAAGCTCACGAAACATGTCTTTATCTCCGGTCATGTGATCGGTACATCCACTATCAAGAACCCATTCTTTCCTCCTAACATATATCCCCGAAGATTTTCCATAAGACCAAAATGTCTCATTGCATCATCAAGATCGAAGTCACTATCATCATCCTCATCATAGTATCCATGTTCAACATCGTCATGTGGTGGATCAAATCCTAGAGAGGGTGATTTGTTAGAGTGAGTTTGACAATGATCTTGTCTATGAATTTTTATAGCTTCGGAAATAATATCACTAATAATACCAACATTTCCTTTGGCACGCATAAGGTTTGTAAGCTCAAATAGACGATCACCAAACATAGGATCACTTGTATTCATTTTACTCAAAGCAATAGACTTATGGATAATTTCATCAAGATTTTTCTAAGAATAATCAGGAAATCGTTCCTCAAGAAATTTCCATATAGTGTAGGCACACTCAAGAGTAGGCAGTTTTATAATCAAGTTTCTAGGCAGGCCTCTAGTGATAAGATTAACAGTTCTAACATTCCTAATCATGTCAATAGACTCATCAAGGGTAGGATGCATAGGATGAACACAAGGTGCACAAGGACTAGCAATGTACTTGTTCAATTGATATTGATTGAAAACTACAAGCATCTCATTTTTTCCACTCATGAAAATACTCCCCATCAAGAATAGGCACTCTATGTCTAAGACTCCCCAAAGTAGACTCATCCATCTTCCTCCAATGGTGATTAAACCAAGGCAATGGAGACCAACGCTCTGATACCACTTGTAGGACCTTGAGAAGAGGTGTCTAGAAGGGGGGGTGATTAGACACTAAGTACCAAAGTTGCAGTTTTTAAGTTTCTTTAAAGTTTGAGTGGAGTTTAGGCACAAGTTTAACATTCACAACATATAGCAAGAAAGCATGCAAAGAGTATATGAGCAGCGGAAAGTAAAGCATGCAACTTGCAAGAATGTAAAGGGAAGGGATTGGAGGATTCAAACGCAACTGGAGACACGGATGTTTTTGGCGTGGTTCCAATAGGTGGTGCTATCGTACATCCACGTTGATGGAAACTTCAACCCACGAAGGGTAACGGTTGTGCGAGTCCACGGAGGGCTCCACCCAAGAAGGGTCCAAGAAGAAGCAACCTTGTCTATCCCACCATGGCCGTCGCCCACAAAGGACTTGCCACACTAGCGGTAGATCTTCATGAAGTAGGCGATCTCCTTGCCCTTACAAACTCCTTGGTTCAACTCCACAATCTTGTCGGAGTCTCCCAGGTGACACCTAGCCAATCTAGGAGACACCACTGTCCAAGAAGTAAAAAATGGTGCGTTGATGATGAACTCCTTGCTCTTGTGCTTCAAATGATAGTCTCCCCAACACTCAACTCTCTATCATAGGATTTGGATATGGTGGAAAGAGGGTTTCAGTGGAAAGCAACTTGGGGAAGGCTAGAGATCAAGATTCATATGGTAGGAATGGAATATCTTGGCCTCAACACATGAGTAGGTAGTTCTCTCTTAGAAATAGGATGCTGGAAGTGTAGGTTCAGTCTGATGGCTCTCTCCAAGAATGAAGAGGAGGTGGAGGGGTATATATAGCCTCCACACAAAATCTAACCATTACACACAATCTACCAAACTCGGTGGGACCAAATCGTTAAACTCGGTCAGACCGACTTAGCAAATAATGTGACCGTTAGGGTTTTCGGTGGGACCGGAATGCAACTCGGTGGGATCAATTCGGTTAGGGTTAGGGCATAATGTAATCTCGGTAAGACCGATTACACAAACTCGGTGGGACCGATTTTGGTAATAAGCTTTCCATAGAGTTGGTCAGGCAAACTCGGTTTCACCGATTATCAAACTCGGTGGGACCGATTTCTATAATAAGTTAACCAGAGAGTTTGCATTGTAATCTCGGTAGTATTGATTGCTCAAATTCGGTGAGACCTATTTTGATAATGGACATACACAGAGAGATTACATTCCCATCTCGTTGAGACCGAGATCCCTATCGGTGAGACCGATTTGCCTAGGGTTTGTGGCAGTGGCTAAGACATCCAAACTCGGTGGCGCCAGATAGAAAGAATCAGCGGGGCCGAGTTTGACTTTTGGTTTAGGACATATGTGGATGTGAAAAAGTGGTTGAGGGTTTTGGAGCATATCACTAAGCACTTGAAGCAAGAGGCTCATTAAGCAACACCTCATCCCTCCTTGATAGTATTGGCTTTTCCTATAGACTCAATGTGATATTGGATCACTAAAATGTAAAATGAAGAGTCTTGAGCTTGAAGCTTGAGCCAATCCTTTGTCCTTAGCATCTTGAAGGAGTTCCCACATCCTTTAGTCCATGCCACTCCATTGATGAACTTATCTGAAACATACTAGATAAAAGTGTTACTCCAACAAGAGATATGTTGTCATTAATTACCCAAACCACCTAGGGAGCACTTGTGCTTTCACTCCGCCACATCGCCCTGGAGCTCCAAGCCAACGGAGGCAAGCCCGGAAGCCCTGGAACATCGCCAGCATCGTCGTCTCACCGTCAGGCACCGAAGATCGTCACCGCCGATTCGTCGTCCACAGGGCCTCCCTGAGCTCGCTGACCCCCTCTCTGACCCTGCTATGAGCTCCTCTTCCTCTCCCCCAAGCTCCCTTGCTCGTTTGGCCTTCGTAGCCGCCGTTTCCACCTCACCCGAAAGCTCCCTGCCACCGGCCATGGCACCGTCGTGGCTAGAGCCACAGTGGCTTGAAGCCAACCTCACTATTGTGCTCAACGTAGCACCAGGAGCCTGTAGCCACCACCAGCTCCTCCTCCCGTGCACCGTACCATGGAACCCAACCCCGTCCAAACTCCGTCCGCCGCTATCGAGCTCGTCGGCGTCCTTTCCGGCGTCCCCGTGTCCAACCACTTGCACCACTGGATGCGGCAGCTCCCCAGCTACGCGTAGCACGTCTCCACCGGGGATTTAGTCACCAGAGGACCAAATCCAAGGCCCTTCGCCGCGTCTGACCTCGCCGGCGTTGAGTCGCTGGCGAGTTTGACCCCGCTGATCGGGGGTTTGACCTCCCTGGGGTCAACATGTGTGGGCCCCGCCCCTGACTAGATTAGTTTAGGACTAGTTACCCCTGCTGACACTGACAGTTGGCCCAGTGGCTGTTAATTTGATTAGTTAGAATTAATTAACCCTGTTAGTTACTTGTGTCACAGATGTGTGGACCCCACTAGTCAGGTTTTACCTAGACCGGGTCAGTTGACCTGCTGACGTCATCATGATGTCATGCTGACGCAGTAAACTCTTTCCGGAATTAGTTTAATTCTAAAATAGCCAGGAAATTCCAGAAAATGTTATAAACTTCTAAAAATCATATAAAATCAGCCGTAACTCAGAATGAAATAAATTATATATGAAAAATGATTAGAAAAATCCAATCTATCCATCTGTACCGTTTTCATGCATGTTAGAACAACTTATGACTATTGTTTAGGACAATTCAATTAAATGGCATGTAACAAATCACATATGGAGTTTGAATTTGAATCTTTGATTCAAACCAACTTCATTTAATCTGGTTTTAGTTGCATCAGCTCAAATCACAAGCATATTACCATGTCATGAGCATGCATCATGTTGTTGCATTGCATTGATTGTGTTCTCCCTTGTCTGCCGGTATTTGTCCCCTCTCAGTAGACGACGTTTCGATGATGAGTTCGATGACACCGATGAAGAGCTATACTATCTTCAGGAGTGCCAGGCAAGCAAAACCCCCTTGTTCATTCCGATAAAATCCCACTCTCTCGCGCTGCTCTCTTTTACTACATTAGGACAACACGGATTTATCAGTTACTTGTTGCGGTAGCTGAACCCCTTTATCCTTTGCATGACCTGTCATTGCCACAGTAAATAGATGAAACCCACTAGCATGAGTAGGAGTTGTTTGAGCCCTGATGTGCCTACTCATTCATGCTTGTTTGTCATGCCTGCTACTGCTTAGAGTTGAGTCAGGTCTGATTCATCGGGGATGAATTGGAGGTGTGTGAATATGTCCTACTATGTGTGAGCTAAGTGTGTGAACATGATTTGGTAAAGGTAGAGGTGAGAGGCCATGTAGGAGTACATGGTGGGTTGTCTCATTGAAACCGTCCTCAGGAACTGAGTTCTGTGTTTGTGATCCATGAACAGCTACTACCACACATATGGTTCCGGTAACTCGGCCCCTCTCGGCTTATTAATCAACTTGATCTCTGTCCAGGAGTTGCAACTAGTTTCTGGAGTTTGTAGGTAGTGTTAGTAGTCTACCAAGTGGCACCCGGTACAGGTGGGCTTGGGACAGACTAGGCACAGTGGCCCGGTGTACCAAGTAGCACCCGGATGGTGGGCTTGGGAACCCTGCACACATCGTTTGGGGCCGTGAGCGACACCCCGGTCGGATATCCTTGCGGATGGAACCCGAATAAGCGATAAACCTGGACGAGAGATTTGTGTGGTTAGTCAGGTCGTGGCCGACACCCTCGCTGGGCTTCCGCTTGAAGGTTGCCGAGTACATGTCGTGTAAACGGCGGTAAGTGGTGAGAGCGTGTGTGAAGAAGTTGTCACATCCCTAGTTCTGGTATGACCTAGGCTAGCTAGTCATTTGTGCATCATGTTTAAATTTCATTTAAATTTGAAATGGGGATTTGTGAAACCCTCAGAATCATTTTTAGAAATGACCCAAATAAAAAATTGCTCCAAAAGGGTCCAAGAAAATGCTCATGTTGCTCTCTGAAAATATTGGACAGAGATAAAAATCAAACCAATATTTTTAATGAGCTCATAAGTATTTATTTTGGGAATTTGGATTAATCCAGTAATTATTTTGCTTTGGATATATATATGTTATATATATAATATATGTCCAATAATTATGCTAGTGTCTGAGGAGCTCCGGAATAATACCACTAGTTCCTACAAAAATTGGCATAAGTAAATAAAATGATTTAGTATTTTTATTAAATCAAAACAAATGTCAGAAAATAGAAGAGAAAACAAAACAGGAGCAAACTTACCTGCGGCCAGCTCCTGTGCTGGCCCAGCACTGTGCGGCCTGGCCGGCCCAGTTGGCCAGCCCAGCCCGCCTCCTCCTCTGTCTTCTTCCTCGTGCCTACTGGCACTGTGCGTGTCGCGCGCGCGCTCGCCCGCGGCCACGTCTCCCGCCACCTCCTGCTTCTCCCTCTCGTCGCCCTGGACGCCCTGGACGACGCCACGCACCGCGCCGCACCTCTCTCCCTCTCCCTCGCTCTCCCTCTTTCCCCTGGTTCTCTCCCGCGCGACTGCCCGAACACTGCCGTCGCCGCCACTCGCCGTTGCCGTAGCCACCGCCGCAGCCTCGCCTCTCCGACAAGTCCAACAACTCCGCCACATCAGCCTCGTCCTCTACGCCAAGCCGCGAGACGCGGGAAGCCCTAGAGAGCCGCCATCGTCGCCTTCTTCACCTCCGGTCGCCGGAGATCGTCCTCACCGCCACGCCGCCGTCCGACCTTCCCCGAGATCGCTGGCGACGCCAACGAGACCGCTGTGAGCCCCGCCGTCGATTCCCCCTACCCCCTGCTCTTCTGCGCCCTCCAGCCCCTCTGCCGCTCGAGCCGAGCTCCGGCCACCGCCGCGAGCTCTGCTCCGGTGAGCTCCGGCCACCATGCGACCTCCCGTCGCCTCCGCTGAATGCAGACGAGCCCGGGCTACGCCCCGGTGCTCTTAGCCGCCGCCCCTGTGCACCGCAGCGCTGTTCCCTCCCTCGGCCGAGCTCCTCGCTGTCGCCTTCGGCCACCCCAGGCCCGGCTGGCACCACCGCCTGACGCGCGCTAGTCTGAGCTCTCGAAAGAGCCTAGCCACGCTGCGAACGGGGCACCGTAGCCCATTTCCGTGGCGCTCCACCGTTTCGGGCCTTGCCGGCGGCTTAACGCCGGTGGGGTTGACCACCTTGACCGCGCCAGCCTGTCAGGTGGGTCCGGCTCGTCAGGTGATTAGCTTAAGCTAATCAGCACCTAATCTAACCCCTTGACACTGACAGTGGGCCCCGGCGCCCTAATCCTTTAATTAAGATAAACTAACCCCCCTGTTTAACCCGTGTCACTGACGTGTGGACCCCACACATCAGGTTTGACCAGTCAGCGCTGTTGACTTGCTGATGCAAGCATGACGCAGTGTTGTCGCAATTATTTATTTTCTGGATTTAAATGAAATCAGGAAAATCCAGAAAATGATATAAACTTCAAAAAATCATAAAAATTCAACCGTAACTCAGATTGAAATAATTTATATATGAAAAATTATCAGAAAAATGCAATCTATCCATTTGTACTAGTTTCATGCATGTCAAACCAACTTATACCTACTGTATAAGTGAAACACTAAAATGGCATATATAAGAGCTTAATTTGGAGTTGCATTTGAACCCTTGTTTCAAATGGACTTCATTCAATTTGAATACTAGTTGCATTAGCTCAAACAGCATCACATCTACATGCCATGTTCATGCATCATATTGTTGCATATGTTTGTGTATTGATTGCCGACACTATTCCTTCTCGATAGGTCCTGCTCCGGAGTCCGTTCCAGAGTACCTGTCTGAGGAGCAGTGCCTTCCTTGTTGATCTACCAGGCAAGCAAACCCCCTTGTTCATTCCGATAAAATCCTACTCTCTCGCTCCTGCTCTTTGTTATTGCATTAGGACAACAACGATTCATCTGCTACTTTGTGCTGTGATAGTTGAACCCATTCCTCTGCATGACCTATCATTGCCACAGTAAATAGTTGAAACCCACTAGCATGTGTAGGAGTTGATTGAAGCCACTGTTGTGTTCCTACCATGCTATGCCTGCTATTGCTTAGAGTTGTGTCAGGTCTGATTCATTGGAAATGAATTGGAGTGTTATGATACGTTCTGGTGCTGAGAGTTAAGTGTGTGAACACGATTTGGTACAGGTAGCGGCGAGAGGCCATGTAGGAGTACATGGTGGGTTGTCTCACTGGAACCGTCCTTAAGCACTGAGTTCAGTGTATGTTGTCCAATGACCAGCTACTACCACACATTGGAATGCTTAAGTGCCCCTCTCGACTTATTAACCAACTTGGTCTCTGTCCAGGAGTTGCAACTAGTTTCTGGTGTTTGTAGGTAGTGTTAGTAGTCTACCAAGTGGCACCCGGCCAGGTGGGCTTGTGACAGACTAGGCACAGTGGCACGGTGTACCAAGTGGCACCCGGATGGTGGGCTTGGGAACCCTTCTCACATCGTTTGGGGCCGTGAGCGACACCCCGGCCGGATCTCCTTGCGGATGGTACCCGAATAGGCGATAAACCTGGACTAGAGTCTTGTGTGGTTAGTCAGGTCGTGGCCGACTCCCTCGCCAGGCTTCCGCTTGAAGGTTGCCGAGATACATGACGTGTACATGGTGGTAAGTGGCGAGAGCGTGTGTGAAGAAGTACACCCCCGCAGGGTTAACATGATCTATTCGAATAGCCGGGTCCGCGGTTATGGACTTCTTGGATGCTTACATGGTACATAGACAACTTGAAGTGGATACTCTAAAATGCTCAACACAAGTGTGAGTGCTATGGATGGCTTACCCGTAGGGAGACGGGGATGAATCCATAGTAGTGTATTGTGTGGTGATTAGTGGACTCGTGTACGTTGTCTCACCTCAAGAAGTTCTGGTAGTCGTAGAAAAGGATAGCCACAGAGTCAAAGCTGGCTTGCTGCAACTAATCCCCACATTACCCTCTTGATACAAATGCATGTATGATAGGATCTGATGTAAGTCTTGCTGAGTACCTTTGTACTCATGTTGCTTTATTTATGTTTTTGCAGCGGAGACTTCGGTCTTACTAGTGTTCTCGTGGACTTCGACAAGTAGCTTGTACCTCAGCTACGATCTTGATCGGATATTGTAGTTAGTTAGGCTCTTCAGCCTTTTTCATTTGTAGATGTCTGAACTCAGACATGTAATGCTTCCGCCTGTTGCTTGTTTGCTCTGACTATTGGGTCATGTGACCCCTGTTTGTAATAATGCTATGATGGCTCTCTGAGCCTTATCTATATTAGTTGTTGAGTTATGCTGTGATGCCATATGGTACAACGCATACCTGCATGTTATGCGTACGTGTAATATGTATTGCTATGTGTGGGATCTGACTATCTGGTTGTTTATCCTTAGTAGCCTCTCTTACCGGGAAATGTCTCCTAGTGCTTCCACTAAGCCCTGGTAGCTTGCTACTGCTCCGGAACCCTTAGGTTGGCCGGCATGTGTCCTTCTTCGTTCCTGTGTCTGTCCCTTCGGGACAAGTCACGCGGTGTCTACTGGAGTCCTGTTAGCCTGCTACAGCCCAGTTTACCAGAGTCCTGCTAGCCCAGTTGCTACAGCCCGGATTCACTCGCTGATAACCGACACGTTCGTTGCTGGGTCATGTATGTCTGTCCCTGTAAGTTAGTGCCACTTTGGGTTCACGACTAGCCATGTCAGCCCGGGTTCTTTGTCATATGGATGATAGCGACACTATCATATATGTGTAACAAAAGGCGCAAACGGTCCTGGGCATGGTAAGGCGACACCCGTGGGAATACCGTGCGTGAGGCCGCAAAGTGATATGAGGTGTTACATGCTAGATCGGTGTGGCATAGAATCGGGGTCCTGACAGAAGTACACCCCTGCAGGGTTAATATGATCTATTCGAATAGCCGTGTCCGCGGAAAAGGACTTCTGGGTTGCCTGTACAGTTCATAGACAAATGAAAGTGGATAATATAAAATATGCAGGTTAAGCGTGAGTTCTATGGATGGCATTCTCATAGGGAGACGGGTGTGGATCCATAGTGGTGTATTGATATGGTGAATATGTGGACTCGTGTGCGCCACCTCAAAGAGTTACTTGCAGTCGTAGTTCAGGTTAGCCACTGAGTCAAAGCTGGCTTGCTGCAGTTAAACTCCACCACCCCCTTTGTTGATAATGATGCATATGTAGTTAGTTCTGATGTAAGTCTTGCTGGGTACATTTGTCCTCATGTTTGCCTATTTTATGTTTTTGCAGAGAGACTTCGGTCTTGTTAGTAGTTCCGCGTGGACTTCGACGTTTAGCTTGTTACCTCAGCTACTATCTTGTGCCCTCGGCAGGATCTGGTAGATAGTCAGGCTTCTCAGCCTTTTTCATTTTTAGTTGTTTGTACTCAGACATGTTAAGCTTCCGCTTGTGCTTTGACTTGTATGCTCTGAGTGTTGGGTCATGAGACCCATGTTTGTAATATCTCGCTCCTCGGAGCCTACTGAATAAAATACTTGAGTCGTAGAGTCATATTGTGATGCCATGTTGTATTTGCATATATCGAGCATATTGTGTGTATGTTATTGAAATGCTTGGTATGTGTGGGATCTGACTATCTAGTTGTTTATCCTTGGTAGCCTCTCTTACCGGGAAATGTCTCCTAGTGCTTCCACTAAGCCCTGGTAGCTTGCTACTGCTCCGGAACACTTAGGCTGGCCAACATGTGTCCTTCGTTCATGTGTCTGTCCCTTCGGGGAAATGTCACGCGATGTCTACCGGAGTCCTGTTAGCCTGCTACAGCCCGGTTTACCGGAGTCCTGCTAGCCCAGTTGCTATAGCCCGGATTCACTCGCTGATGACCGACACGTTCGTTGCTGGGTCATGTATGCCTGTCCCTGTAAGTTAGTGCCACTTTGGGTTCACGACTAGCCATGTCAGCCCGGGTTCTTTGTCATATGGATGCTAGCGACACTATCATATACATGAGCCAAAAGGCGCAAACGGTCCCGGGCCAGGTAAGGTGGCACCCGTGGGAATACCGTGCATGAGGCCTCAAAGGGATATGATGTGTTACATGCTAGATCGGTGCGACTTAGGATCGCGGTCCTGACAGCTTTGGTATCAGAGCTTGACTGCTTGTAGGATTACCAAGCCAAACTGGTCGAAGTTGAGTCTAGAAATTCTTTAGTTATATAAGGGAATTGATTGTGGGATGGAACGTAAGGCTCTTTTTACTCCTTTACCTTATGATCTTCTGATCTGAGTCATACTATCTTTCCTATGGGATTAAGAACTAGGCTTTCTTATCTCCCTATTGGGTTCACGTGTTACTAATCCGTAGAATCTTAGGATTGTTGGTTTCAGGCCTCAGTTCAATTTCTAATACTTTTAGTATGTTGTCAGCTAAACCAGAACATTGATATGATGTTGTTAAGTGACTATGCCAAACCTTGTGAATGTCTCAAATCTTTTTCTGAGCATTTACAGCCGTTATGCTGTCCGAGTCATCCCAGGTTTCTAAATAGTCTGATGCATTTGCAAATCCCTTCTTTCCGTTCCCGATGTCCCTTTGGGCCAGTTCAAGCACACTAATCGGTCTGTTGAGGTACTCGATTGCCTCGACATATGTGTTGGAGCTATTATCATGACCCTAGATGTCTTAGGCGATCATATAGTAATCTAGCCATGTTTTGTGTTCCCAATGTGATGATTCTGGCCTTTATTCTCGAAAGCATCCCGTGATGCCACCTAGTAGTAGCTATTCTACTCCTGGGTTCTGGACCCGAGATTCACCCTACTTACCTCGTGTTGATAGTGTTTGCTCGTTCCTTTAGGTTATTAGTAACCTTTGCATTAGTCCTCGAGGTCCGTGGTATTTCCTTCTTCCAAATACTATGAACCACTTAGGGCAGAAGTTTGTTGGATCAAAAGATCACAACAGGAGTGCTCTCGACGAGTTCTTCATTCTATATTGTGACTCTGTCAGCTCAACCTTTTTTACATGGATTATCCGGAAGAAATATGTTGAACTCTTTCGACATATTAGTCCATGCATCCACAACTCAGAAAATCATATGTTCCTTTGAGTTGTGCCTCTTTAGTTGTCTTTTGACCTTCATCTATCAATTGATAGTCAAGTGTATGCGTGCATTCGTTCATCGTTGCCTATTACTCTTGTGGTCCGTCAAGCCATTCTATTCCAGAATGACTAGGAGAAACAAACTCCAGTACCTCATCCATATCCAGGATTGGGTCAAAGCAGTTGTGCTCCGCAGATCAAAATACTAATCCAGTTTTTGTTTTGTTCCACCTTGGATTGTTACCATATTTATATTAAGATTATCATGGGAATTGCACACCATCCTATGAACTCTTGATACAATGATACTTCTCGCCATCATTATTCATTCGTCGGTTCCGTGTTATGGTAACCGGAACACCGACAAGTGAATCGTGATGTGTGAAATCTATAATCCTAGCAACCCCGTTGCTTGGTAGTTAAAGGACAATATTTTCGTTCTTAGTGTGTTGGTTACTGAATCATCACCCTAAGGTTGATCGTGCTACCTAGCCCATTTTCCTGGTGCACTCTTTGATCGACGAGTTAGGATTATTCCAAATCCCTCGCTCTTTGATCATATCGTCTTGCCCTGAAAAGCAAGATTGTTCTCGAGCTTAGTAACATATCGGTGGTTTGTGATTCTCTGAATATCTTCTCGGAAGTATTACCAGGTTGTCACCTGACCGCTATGTTGAGTTCGTGATCAAGATGGTTTATTGTAAACCACCCCTTCTCCAAGAATCTGTGTGGGATACCCCTGAGCTAGTTGGTCGAGCTAAACAACAACTTGGAGAGTTGGAAGATAAAAGCTTGTCCGGCTTAGTTCATTTTAAGGGTTATCTTTTTGTGTGTGTGTGTGTGTTGAAGAAAGATGATATCTTCATCGATTGATCCTCGAGACTAGTTGTTGGAGCTATTGTCTTGCCAAAACTTTGATTTGAGTATGGGCTATCCTCAAATCAAATCAGAACCAACGATGTTCGTAATGCTGTCTTACTCGTGGATTTTCCTCGAGCATACACCATTATGTCTTTTGGGTCTGACCAGTACTATCACCTTGTTCACATAGTTATGGAATTCCATCTCCATGGGAATCTGGATGAATTGTTGTTGAGCCCATCGACAATATCCTTATCTCCTCCATGATTTTGTTGAACATTAAGCTAGTGTTGGAAACTTCTATAAGCGTTATCTTCATGTCCCGTTCATGAAGCAAGTGTTGGATGAAAGAAGTGAGTCCCTCTAATTCATGTGCACTTGATGCAAGTTGCCGCCATGAATTTGAGAAGGCTTGTTTTACCTCCTCTGGAATCATCCCAAGTCAGTCATGCATGTGCGAAGTATACCATGGCTTGAGAGACTAGCTACCTCCAATCCATCGGTATTTCCTTGCACACCAAGCCACTGATTGATTTGTTCAAGGATAATAAGTTCTACGTGCTAGTTCTGAAGGTACCAGACGGATTCGTACAAGATTCCGCTATCCTCAATGATGGTTCCCAACCAGAACTCGGTAGTGTTTCGTTGTAAGACTACCATGTGTTCATGCTTGTCTGGGACAACGTGTTCACATGTTTGTAGCAGAACCAGCTCATGTTTTGGAGCTTGCTATCGTAGTTCATTTCCCGAGAATCTCGCAACGTCATCTCGTCGGTTTGTGTTGCAAACTTCCATTTTTCTTTATAGACTTGATGAGTCTGGAATATCATGTTACCAACCAGATCTGAATCTCATGCAGATATGATGGTTGGAACCTTTCCAAGATCTATGATGTAGGTCCCGACAAGGTTGATGTTCTGGCCGACACACCTAGCCGGAAGATCTATGATTGTAGTATCTTGATTGAGCAAGTCGACCATCTTCTCCATGAGGATTTCGAATGACTTATTATAGAAGTTGCCCCTTATGGATCCTTTGTGTTTCCAAAGTCCGACCTTTACTTGATGTTCTAGATATCAAACCATATCTATGAATGGGATACACTAGCACATCAAGGAGAACATTAGAAGCGGAGTGCTAAATGTCTCTCGGTCGATCATCCAGATTTCATTTTGTTGGCCTCACTAGGGTGAAATCTGAGAAGGTGTTATCTTCATTTGCATCTGCATCGTCCATTGTTGTTCACCATGGTAGTACGTTGTGTTGCCAGGATCCTTGACACGGATATTGGTAAAACCTTGATGAATATGGAAATGATCAAGTTCTTGAGAGCACGCACAAGCGCTAGGTGTTATCATTGGCACCAACTGGGGTTGCTCTCAGTTCCCTCGGTTATGCTATAACTTTTCAAACAGTGGATTCACTCTCTACTGTTGAGCTTCTCCCCAGTTACTAAAATCATCCTTTGTGTTGTTTCAACAAGGTAATCCACATCATCCATTCTAATTCGGGTATGCCATTCTACCGAACCCCTCCAAACGATCGCTCGAGAATTGCCTTAGGCTGGTATAAAGAGTTTCAATGATCTCTGGGTCAAAGGTAATTCTTTCTGCCACTTAAGGGATGATTCTACGAGTCAATTTTCCTAAGGTGCCCCGTTGGGGAATCATGCCATTTAACTCCCCGCTACGTCGTGATCAAGCGTGGATTTGTTGCCTACCTAGTGAACCTTCATCATCTGTTACACCCCATCCCTCTGAATGTGTGTCTCGTGTCTCAGCTCAAGAGATGTTTATATCTCACCCCATGAGCTGATCCTGAGTTGTTTGGTCTTCGAGAAGATCAATTCTTCTAGAGTTTTCCTTTCCTCTTCTTGTCATGTTAGTTGGAGTTCTCAGAGGAAGACATCGAGTCAAAGATGGTGATTGATTCAATGTTCTGATGAAGTGCCACCTGGATCGTGAAGATTGTGTTAGTTTGCGTTCCCCCTTCATCCTACCCTACGCTTGAATCTCGGGACGAGATTCTTGTTTAGTGGGGGCGAGTTGTCACATCCCTAGCTTCTGGTGCTGCCTAGTGTTTGCATCTTGCTTGCATCATGTTTAACTTTCATGGAAATTTGAAATGGGGATGTTCAAACCCTAGCATCAAAAGGAATTCAAATAGGTTCAACCAAAATATTTTTAAATGATTTCAAAATGCCCTTTAAAAATGTTCATCATTTCTGGATCAAGGTGGAAGCATCTACCAAAAATGGTTCACATTTTTGCAGGACATATTTGGACTTTGAATTAATCCAAAAATATTTGAATTGGGGCTATTTAAATGCTATGTATATTTTAGATGCTCCAAAAATGTTGGAAATTGTTAAGGGTCACTGGAATAATTCAGAAAGTACCCATAATTATTTCCAGGATTTTATGAAATGGTTTAGCATTATTACTAAAACAAAACAGAGAAACAAAATAGAAAACATAAACAAGAGAGAGAGAGAGAGAGAGAGAGAAGTGCTTACCTGTGCAACCCACCAGAGCCGGCCCAGCTCTTGTGCTGGTCCAGCACTGTGCGGCCCAGCCCCCTGCAGCCGCCACCGTCTTCAACCTCCTGCCAGTAGGCAGGAGGGCGTGTGCCCGACGCGCGCGCGCACGCGCCGGCCACCTCATGCTTACCGCTTGCTGCTGGACGTCGCTAGGTGCGCCATGCGGACCCCAGAGCCTTCACGTTCGCCCCCCCTTTGTTCGTCCTCTCGCCTCTTCCTCTCGCACACCCGAGCGGCACCGTTGCCGCCGCTCGCCGCTGCCACGTCCTGAGCCACCTCCTCGCCTCCCCGACGTATCCATCGGCTTCGCCACATCGCCCTGGAGCTCCAAGCCAATGGAGGCAAGCCCAGAAGCCCTGGAACGTTGCCAGCATCATCGTCTTCACCGTCGGGCACCGGAGATCGTCGCCGCCAATTCGTCGTCCACAGGGCCTCCCCGAGCTCGCTAGCCCTCTCTCCGACCCCGCTGTGAGATCCTCTTCCTCTTCCCCTAGCTCCCGTGCTCGTTTGTCCTCCGTAGCCGCCGTTTCCACCTCACCTGAAAGCTCCCCGCCGCCGGCCATGGCGCTGTCGTGGCTAGAGCCACAGTGGCTTGAAGCCAACCTCACTGTTGTGCTTAGCGCAGCACCAGGAGCCCGTAGCCACCACCAGCTCCTCCTCCCGTGCACCGTAGCGTCGAACCCAACCCCGTCCAAACTCCGGCCGCCGCTGTCGAGATCGCCGGCGTCGTTTCCGGCGTCCCCGTGTCCAACCACTTGCACCACTGGATGCGACAGCTCCCCAGCTACGCGTAGCATGTCTCCACCGGGGATTTGGTCACCGGAGGACCAAATCCGAGGCCCTCCGCCGCGTCTGACCTCGCCGGCGTTGAGTCACCGGCGGGTTTGACCATGCTGACCGGGGGTTCGACCTCCCTGGGGTCAACACGCGTGGGCCCTTCCGTTGACTAGATTAGTTTAGGACTAATTACCCCTGCTGACACTGACAGTGGGCCTAGTGGTTGTTAATTTGATTTGTTAGAATTAATTAACCCTGTTAGTTACTTGTGTCACTGACGTGTGGACCCCACTAGTCAGGTTTGACCTGGACCGGGTCAGTTGACCTGCTGACATCATCATGATGTCATGCTGACGCAGTAAACTCTTTCTGGAATTAGTTTCATTCTAAAATAGCCAGGAAATTCCAGAAAATGTTATAAACTTCTAAAAATCATATAAAATCAAAAGTAAGTCAGAATGAAATAAATTATATATGAAAAATGATCAGAAAAATCCAATCTATCCATCTGTACCATTTTCATGCATGTTAGAACAATTTATGACTACTGTTTAGGACAATTCAATTAAATGGCATGTAATAAATCACATATGGAGTTTGAATTTGAATCTTTGATTCAAAACAACTTCATTTAATCTGGTTTTTGTTGCATCAGCTCAAATCACAAGCATATTGCCATGTAATGAGCATGCATCATATTGTTGCGTTGCATTGATTGTGTTCTCCCTTGTTTGCCGGTATTTGTCCCCTCTGAGTAGACGATGTTTCAACGATGAGTTCGATGACACCGATGAAGAGCTATACTATCTTCAGGAGTGCCAGGCAAGCAAAACCCCCTTGTTCATTCCGATAAATCCCACTCTCTCCCCCTGCTCTCTTTTACTGCATTAGGACAACACTGATTCATCTGTTACTTGCTGCGGTAGCTGAACCCCTTTATCCTTTGCATGACCTGTCATTTCCACAGTAAATAGATGAAACACACTAGCACGAGTAGGAGTTGTTTGAGCCCTGATGTGCCTACTCATTCATGCTTGTTTGTCATGCCTGCTACTGCTTATAGTTGAGTCAGGTCTGATTCATCGGGGATGAATTGGAGGTGTGTGAATATGTCCTACTATGTGTGAGCTAAGTGTGTGAACACGATTTGGTAAAGGTAGCGGTGACAGGCCATGTAGGAGTACATGGTGGGTTGTCTCATTGAAACTGTCCTCAGGAACTGAGTTCTGTGTTTGTGATCCATGAACAGCTACTACCACACATTGGGTTCCGGTAACTCGGCCCCTCTCGGCTTATTAATCAACTTGATCTCTTTCGAGGAGTTGCAACTAGTTTCTGGTGTTTGTAGGTAGTGTTAGTAGTCTACCAAGTGGCACCCAGTACAGGTGGGCTTGGGAAAGACTAGGCACAGTGGCCCGGTGTACCAAGTAGCACCCGGATGGTGGGCTTGGGAACCCTGCACACATCGTTTGGGGCCGTGAGCGACACCCCGGCCGGATCTCCTTGCAGATGGAACCCGAATAGGCGATAAGCTTGGACGAGAGATTTGTGTGGTTAGTCAGGTCGTGGCCGACAACCTCGCTGGGCTTCCGCTTGAATGTTGTCGAGTACATGTCGTGTAAACGGCGGTAAGTGGTGAGAGCGTGTGTGAAGAAGTACACCCCTGCAGGGTTAATATGATCTATTCGAATAGCCGTGTCCGCGGAAAAGGACTTCTGGGTTGCCTGTACAGTTCATAGACAAGTGAAAGTGGATACTCTAAAATACGCAAGATAAGCGTGAGTGCTATGGATGGCGTTCTCGTAGGGAGACGGGCGCGGATCCATGGTGGTGTATTGATATGGTGAATATGTGGACTCGTGTGCGCCACCTCAAAGAGTTACTTGCAGTCGTAGTTCAGGTTAGCCACTGAGTCAAAGCTGGCTTGCTGCAGTTGAAATCCACCTCCCCCTTTGTTGATAATCATGCATATGTAATTAGTTCTTATGTAAGTCTTACCGGGTACATTTGTACTCATGTTTGCCTATTTTATGTTTTTGCAGAGAGACTTCGGTCTCGTTAGTAGTTCCGCGTGGACTTCGACATTTAGCTTGTTACCTCAGCTACGATCTTGTGCCCTTGGCAGGATCTGGTAGATAGTCAGGCTTCTCAGCCTTTTTCATTTTTAGTTGTCTGTACTCACACATGTTAAGCTTCCGCTTGTGCTTTGACTTGTATGCTCTGAGTGTTGGGTCATGAGACCCATGTTTGTAATATCTCGCTCCTCGGAGCCTACTGAATAAAATACTTGAGTCATAGAGTCATGTTGTGATGCCATGTTGTATTTGCATATATCGAGCATATTGTGTGTATGTTATTGAAATGCTTGGTATGTGTGGGATCTGACTATCTAATTGTTTATCCTTGGTAGCCTCTCTTACCGGGAAATGTCTCCTAGTGCTTCCACTGAGCCCTGGTAGCTTGCTACTGCTCCGGAACACTTAGGCTGGCCGGCATGTGTCCTTCGTTCCTGTGTCTGTCCCTTCAGGGAAATGTCACGCGGTGTCTACCAGAGTCCTGTTAACCTGCTACATCCCGATTTATCGGAGTCTTGCTAGCTCAGTTGCTACAGCCCGGATTCACTCGCTGATGACCGACACGTTCGTTGCTGGGTCATGTATGCCTGTCCCTGTAAGTTAGTGCCACTTTGGGTTCACGACTAGCCATGTCAGCCCGAGTTCTTTGTCATATGGATGCTAGTGGCACTATCATATACGTGAGCCAAAAGGCGTGAACGGTCCCGGGCCAGGTAAGGTGGCACCCGTGGGAATACCGTGCGTGAGGCCGCAAAGGGATATGATGTGTTACATGCTAGATCGGTGTGACTTAGGATCGGGGTCCTGACAGACGCCGTCTTGGGCTCCACGGTGACCTCCGTCCTGCCGCTCCACTGGTCTTGGTCTCGTTGCACTGAAATGGCAACCTTTGCCGGATGCCTTGGTACTCCATGCCTGTGCTTGCCCCCTTTGCACGAAAGACGAAACAAGGACACTGCGCAGGCCGGCGCCCGCCTGGCGCCCGCCTGGTCTTGATCGTCATGGCTTGCGTCATGAGCATCCCGCGAGGTACCCTTCCTTGATCTCTCCGCCTCCTTGCGAGTCTGCCTGGTGAGGCCGTTCCTGAGGAAGCCTTGCGTCGTCCGCCCCGCGAGGCTTGTCCCCTCGCGAGGGTATTCAATCTTGTGCTGATGAGGATGGGCCGTACCGGGCCACCACTTGAGCCACGCCGCAGGCCGCAGGAAGGCAAGTCTGGGGACCCCCGTTCCCAGAACACCGACAGTATGAACCCTAGGCCTTGTTTTGAAGCATTGCCATACCATTTTCGCTCACTTTTGTTACTTGCTACCTTGCTGTTTTTATATTTTCAGATTATAAAAACCTATAGCTACCATCCATACTGCACTTGTATCACCATCTCTTTGCCGAACTAGTGCACCTATACAATGTACAATTGTATTGGGTGTGTTGGGGACACAAAAGACTCTTTGTTATTTGGTTGCAGGGTTGTTTGAGAGAGACCATCCTCATCCTACGCCTCCCTCGGATTGATAAACCTTAGGTCATCCACTTGAGGGAAATTTGCTACTGTCCTACAAACATCTGCACTTGGAGGCCCAACAACGTCTACAAGAAGAAGGCTGCGTAGTAGACATCAGCTTTCTGGCTAAAACTCTGAAGACACATTTTTCTAGATTAAGCCGTACGTCATACGTTCGGAGGTTGTCGAAGGTGAGGCGAATATCATCCACCAGTGTCTCGACGTGCTTTGTCTTGATGACCACGTCATCCACATATGCTTCGACCATTTTGCCTATTTGCTTTTCTAGGCAACTTTGAATCATGCGCTGGTAGGTAGCCCCAGCGTTTTTGAGTCCGAAGGGCATTAGTGTTGAAGCAGAAGGGACCATAAGGAGTGATGAATGTGGTTGCCGCCTGGTCCGGTTCTTTCATATTAATCTTATGGTATCCGGAATGAGCATTGAGGAAACACAAAGAGTCGTGCCTGCAGTTGCGTCAATAATTTGGTCAATGAGAGGTAATGGGAAGGGATCTTTAGGGCAAGCCTTGTTGAGGTCCTTGAAATTGACACACATGCGCCAAGATTTGTCCTTCTTTGGCACCATGACCAAGTTGGCTAAACAATCTGGATGTTTAATTTCCCTAATAAACCCAGCCTCTAACAATTTGGCCAACTCTTCTCCCATGGCTTGACGCTTGGGTTCGGAGAATCACCATAGTGTGTGCTTCACTGGTTTGAATACCTTGATTATATTAAGGCTATGTTCGGCCAGTATTCGTGGGATGCCGGGCATGTCTGAAGGGTGCCAGGCAAACATATCCCAATTCTCTCGCAGGAATGTGTGTAGGGCGGCGTCCAATGCCGGATCTAGCTGTTCTCCGATAGATGCTATTTTATTAGGGTCCATCGGGTGCACTTGGAATTTCACTATTTCCTCAGCTGGCTTGAAAGAGGTGGATTTGGATCTCTTATCGAGGATCACATCGTCCCTATCCACCGTGGACCATAAGGTGGTTAATTCCACTGCCGCTAGGGCTTCGGATAGTGCCTCGAGGGCCAAGGATGCAGTTTTGTTTTCGGCACGAAGGGCTTTGTCTAGGTCGCTCAAGATTGTGATGATTCCATTAGGACCAGACATTTTAGTTTCATATACCCATAATGGGGTATAGTTTTAAAGCGTGAGAAAGCGTCCCGGTCGAGGATGGCGTGATAGCCACTATTGAAGGGAACCACATGGAAGAGCAGTTCTTCGGATCTATAGTTCTCAGGCGTGCCGAACACCACATCCAGTTTAATTTTTCCCGAGCAGTGTGCCTATTGACTGGGGATAATACCTTGAAAGGTGGTATTGCTTTGCTTGATGCGTGATCTAACCATCTGCATTTTGTCAAGCGTCTCCTCATAGATGATGTTAAGTCCATTTGCCGCTATCCATGAGCACTTTAGTAAGCTAAAAACTGTCAACGATGGGGCTGAGTACTAATGCGGTGGGTGCTCGGACTGACCGAGCTTTTGGTTCGTCTTCGACCGTAAAGGTTATTGTCGTGTCGTTCCATGGGCTCAGTGCGTTAACTCGATGGACTTCGACGAGGTCGCGGAGCTCCCGTTTGCTCCCATTGTTCGAAGAAAAGGTCTCGAAGACTCTTAGGACATTAATGTTGTCCTTCTCTGGTGAGTATCTCTCTGGAGTTATGGTGAGGATGACCTCTCCACTTTTTTCTACTTGTTGTAGTACCCATCATGCTCGGAGGCTATGGGTTGGGACTGTGTGCGGAGTGGCATGAATTGGGCAGGGCTTGTCCAGCAGTTCAATAAGAATGGACCTGTCCCGTGAAGGGTTTGTTCTTCCTATCCATAGAGTGGTGGTTAGGTGACCCGCCAGGATGTACTTGTTTGGCCCGGGCCACACGCTGCTTCTAGGCAACGGGCTCCAGTTGAGTTTTCTGGGCCTCCCACGTGCTTTCCATTGCACAGTACTTTTGTACTACTTGCGATAATTCCATGAAACTCTGTATGTGGCGACAGTCGAGGGCATTCAATATTCCTTCGTCGGAGCAGTTATGATGGAAAAGAGAAACTATGTCGTCATCTGGGCAGTCTTTGATCCTGTTTTTAACAAGCAGGAATCTGGCCTAAAAGTGGTGGACCGTTTCCTGAGGCTGCTGCCGCACATACATCAGGTCTTATATATCTGGAGGACCTAAGTTGCCTAGAGAATATAGATTGTGGTGGGTGGGTGGATTAAATTTTGGATCCTGTCCCACATCTATGTTTGGAGCCAGAATGGTTTCCGAAGTGACTGGTTCGGGTCTGGTTAAGTGCAAAGGTTCCGACAATCCTACACTTGAACTAGAGTCCAGAGGGCATAAGGTCCCGTCCGAAGGGGAAGTATCTGGCTCAAGGGATTCGGGGACCCGAACATACTTGGTTTTCAATATGGGGAGGGAGTGTTTGTGGCCGATTCCTCAATGACCGCCACGAAGTGGGTGATTGGCGGGTGATTAATTTCCCTCTGGTCGGGCTTGAGCCCGATCCGATCATAGTCTGTTGAGACCCCCAGGGCAGCGATGCGATCTAGCAGTTCGTTTAAAGACGAAACATCCACCAGATCCAATTTTTCGGAGAACTTTAGGCTAATGCGGGGACGGTGTCTGGCGGCCATGGGGGGAGTTGCGGGCTCGATGGCCGCGCGGGCCCTTGTGGTGAAACCGCCGAACTGGAGGGTCTGCCCTGAAGCTAGGCACCCTCCGAAGTGATATTGTTGTTGATGACTAGGTGAGCCATATATCGCTTTTTGTAGACATCACAACACAGCTTTCAATGAAAGCACCAATGTCGGTGTCAAAACCGGCAGATCTCGGGTAGGGTGGGCCCAAGCTGTGCATTTAAGGATCAATGGAAATAGGAAGCCAGGGGACACATTGTTTACCCAGGTTCGGGCCCTCTTAAGGGAGGTAAAACCCTATTCCCTCTTGATTATATTCGACAAGTATGAAGATTACAAGAGTTGATCTACCTCAAGATCGCAATGGCTAACCCTAGATGTCTAGCCTAGGAGCATTCCGATGATGGTGAAGAAGATAGCCTCTATGGACTAACCCCCCAGTTTATATACACACCGGAGGGGCCTAGGGTTTGCACAAGGTCGGTTTATCAGGGAAGGAAGCTTCCAGACTCTATTCTTGTCGTCTACGTACTGAGAAGTCCCATCCAGACACGATGGATAATCTTCAGCTTGAGCTTGTACGACCCATCCAACCCGGCCCATACTCTTGGGCTGGACACCTGAGGACCCTCGAATCTAGGACTCCCTCAGTTACCGCCCCATGAACATGAGACGTGGGTGACCCATGGATCATGGCATAAATCTCCCCCACGACGTCTCGCACGATGCACGGAAAACCGGAAACTGACTCAAGTGCAGATTAATGAAGAAGCAAAGAAGATAGCAAGAGAGAGGAGAATATCATCGGAAATGCCCTGCCTATGTACGTGACATGGCCTACCCCAATGATGCTTGGCAGCATGTTTAGACCAGGCCCCAGGCCTCTTGTCGGTGCAACAGACCTTCACGTATGTTCCCGGACCGTACACAGGCTCAAGTGGTAGAGATGCAAACTCCAACAAGCATTCAAGAGAAAACCAAGCTAGAAGGATAGCCCTTTGAGGAATCAAGGGGCAGATCGAGAATACTAAGACAAGCCAAGAGAAAAAGATATCACTAAGGGAAAACCTCCCTTACCGGGCAGGCGATCCTTGTCAGGTTGAGGCCACCCCGAATACAAGTCCCAAGACTCCCTTGGCAAGGATTGCAGGGGCCGCGGGCGGCCTACATCCCTGCCTAGGCTCCGCTGCTCCACAGCATCGCAACGCAAGTCATCCATCGATGTGATGTTGAGCCCCCAGATAGCTAAGTGGCTTTCATTTGCACGTGGCAGCAATTTAGGAAGAAGATCACCTCTATATGACACATGTCAAGAGGCGTGTCAAGTAGATAGGTGGAAGGTGATGAAGCGGCATGGAAAGTCTGTCGGGCTGCATCCATAGCGTGACACCTAGCAGTGCATTTAATGTGCTTTGTCCTAACTACCAGAGTTAGGTATGATAGCACTGTTAGCTATCTAATCACTAGATAATGACTGTTTTGCGATTGTGGTAACCCCTTATCCTATAAAAGGAGGACCACGGAGACCTTAGAAAGGATTCAGACCCTTGTGTACTCATACACGCGTAGCTGCTCTCCCCGAGGCATCCTTGCTGGGCTTGAGTGTGGGAGTCCTGGACTAGGGGGTCCTCGGGCATCCGGTCTATTGGATATGGGCTGGACTGATGGGCCGTCAAGATACAAGACAAAAGATCACCTCTTGTGTCCGGTAGGGACTCCCGTATGCGTGGATGTCAAGTATAGTTGTCTAGATATGTTATTTCCTTTCTAATTAAACCGACTTCGTACAACCCTAAGCCCCTCCAGTGTCTATATAAACTGGAGGGTTAGATCGGAGGCAGGAACACAACATTCTAGGAAGGCTAATCTAGGGTTAGCCAACACAATCTCGTGGTAGATCAACTATTGTGACCTCTATACCCTTCGAATATAATCAAGAAGGAGTAGGGTTTTACCTCCATTAAGAGGGCCCGGACCTGGGGAAACACTGTGTCCTTTGTCCATAGTTACCATCAGCCCTCAGACATACAACTTGGGCCCCCTACCCGAGATCTGCCGGTTTTGACACCGACATTGGTGCCTTCATTGAGAGCTCCGTTGTATCATCGACAGAAGGATCGATGGCTCACCTCTTCATCAACAATGATGCTGCATCCAGGGAAACCTTTCTCCCCGGACAAGTCTTTGTGTTTGGTGGCTTTATGCTTCGTGCCAACTCGATTAGCCACCTTGAGCAGGTCGACAGTTATGCCCCCGGCCACCAGATCAGGTTTGGAAACCTGAACAATGTCGCTGATATCCGAGGAGATCTAGTCTTTGAAGGGTTCGCGGCCTCGGCTGTTGCTCTATGCCCCCGCCAAGGAGACTCTACAGATCCCCTGTTAGATCCTGTTCAGGGGTCAACACTCTACCTACACCAGTCTTAGATCCGGGGCGGGTCTCATTTTCAAAAAACGGGAGCATGAGCCCCGCCGGACTTCTTCCCCTTGTGGAGCTCTCGACCGAATACCCAGATGCAATCTTGGACTTGGCTCTGGGCGACCACCCCGAACTATTGACGTCTACGCTCACTGGGTCCGATCAGGTGTCCCATGCCAAACTCCAGCCCTGCAGATCCACAATTGTTGGTCCAACTTTCGCTCCTAGATGAAACATTGGGATTGATGTAGTCTCTTGCCATCACTGGGGCTTTACCTCCGAACTGTACCCAGCTCGGGCTAGGGGCTGAGAGCGGAGAATTTTATGCCCCACCCACCACCCACTTAGTAGCCACTGTCGAAGATTTAACCGACATGTTGGACTATGCGTTCGAAGACATCGACGGTATGGATGATGATGCAGACGCCGAACCAAACCAAGTCCCACCCATCATGGGGTGTTGGACGGCCACTTCAACCTATGATGTATACATGGTGGACACTCCTGATAAAAACGACGGAGAGGATAATCAGAACCCAGATGAGGACAAACCCGTCAATAAACCAACAAAGCGTCGATGCCAATGGCGCCGATCACGATCGCGTCGTGCGAAGGATAGTAATACCGGCACCGGAGACAATGAGACTCAGGATGATGCCAAAGATTCCGAATACCCCGTCGAGCCCACATCCGAACAGGATGAAAGGGAAGAGGGTCAGTATAGCCCCGAACACGCCAATCACGAAAATTCAGAACACATCAACTATATGCCAGAATCCGAAGAGGAGGTTAGCTTCGGTGACGAAGATTTTATCATCCTAGAGGAACCCCTCGAGCAAGAATGCTTCAAGCGACAGCTCATCGCCATAGCTCGTAGACTGAAAAAGAAACAGCAGCAGCTCAGAGCTGAACATGACATGTTTAACGAAAGATGGACTGAGGTCCTGGCCACTGAGGAATACGGCCACGAGTGACCTGTCAAAAGTTACCCTAAGTGCAAGCTGCTGCCATAATTCGATGACAAAGCCCTTGAGCCAATACCGTCAAAATACAATCAGGCAGATCAACTAGACCGACCACCACGTGGACGGGATAAAGCGGCATATCAAGCTGAACACCAACCCGCACCTCCTCGCCGAAGAGGCAAGGAGACTGCAGCCGTGGGATACACATATGACTTGCAACATGACCTACCCAATAAATCTGGCCAAACTAGATCAATCTACGGATCAAGAGGCCGTGCCCCGACGTGAGACAACGGCTATGAAGCCCGGCGTGATGAACATTACTATACTCGGGAGAACCGAACTCAGATGTCAGCCAATCTCCGCCGCTATATTGCACGATATAGAGGGGCCGCACACCCTTTATGCTTCACCGATGAAGTCATGCAGCACCCGTTTCTGGAAGGGTTTAAACCCGTAAACATCGAACACTATGACGGAACGACGAATCCTGCCGTCTGGATTGAAGATTTTCTTATCCACATCGACATGGCTTGAGGACATGATCTCCACGGCATTAAATATCTTCCCCTAAAGCTTAAAGGACCAGCACGGCATTGGCTGAACAGCCTCCTAGAAAACTTCATTGGAACCTGGGACGATTTGGAAGATACCTTTCAGGCCAACTTTCAGGGCACTTATGTCCTATCGCCGGATGCTGAGGACCCGAGTCACATAATCCAGCAACCAGGCGAATCAACTTGCAAACTTTGGAATCGGTTCTTAACTAAAACGAACCAGATCGTGGATTTTCGGGACGCCAAAGACATAGCGGCCTTCAACCATAGCGTCCGAGAGGAATGGCTCACGCGACACCTTGGGCAGGAAAAGCTGAAGACCATGGCAGCGTTAACTGCACTTATGACCCTCTTTTGTGCGGGCGAGGATAGCTGATTGGCTCTTAGAAGCAACATCTCGGGCAACCCTGTCGGTGTTCTAGGAACGGGGGTCCCCAGACTTGCCTGCCTGCGGCCTGCGGCGTGGCTTGAGTGGTGGCCCAGTATGGCCCATCTTCATCAGCGCAAGACTCAAGACCCTCGCGAGGGGCCAAGCCTCGCGGGGCGGACGACACGAGGCTTCCTCAAGAGCGGCCTCACCAGGCAGGCTCGCGAGGAGGCGGAGAGATCAAGGAAAGGGTACCTCGCGACATGCTCGTGACGCAAGCCGTGACGATCGAGGCCAGGCGGGCGCCAGGCGGGCACCGGCCCGTGCAGTGTCCTTGTTTCCTCTTTGGTGCAAAGGGGGCAAGCACAGGCGTGGAGTACCGAGGCATCAGGCAAAGGTTGCCATTTCAGTGCAACGAGACCAAGACCAGCAGAGCGACAGGATGGAGGTCACCGTGGAGGCCAAGACGGCGTCATCACCAGTGCCTTTGGCAGCCGAAGACCAACTTTAGTCAGCATAACTTGTACTAGATGTTCCCCTTCAAAATGGCCGTTGTTGGCGCCCTTCCCGCTCAATAATTGGGAAGAGGACCAGGGCCTCTATAAATAGGGCTAGCCACCACAGAAGAGGGCATCGAGTTCTCATCGGATCTGTAGGCGATCGAACTCTTCCAAGTAGTTCATCACACCAGCTCAAGAACACCTCTCGCGAGGCTATTCATCCTTTGTACTATTCATCATCAGCCCCTGAGGCAATCCACCACAGCACACACTGGAGTAGGGTATTACACCACAAGGGTGGCCTGAACCAGTATAAATCTTGTGTCCCTCGTGTTGTTCAGACACCACAAGGGTTTTATCTTAGATTCTCGTGAGGCGATCAGACGCGGATAGGTAGGGGGAAGATCTTCGCGCGCACCCCAGAGTTTGAACCTTAAGGGTGTGCTGGAACCCAACATCCGACATTTGGCGCGCCCCGTAGTGGTGCGCCGGAATATTTCTTCTGCTGTTCCGTGTTCGATCACCCGTCGTGTCCATGGCTGACGCTCGCCGGGCTCGCGCCGAGCGTCAGGCTGCTCTCGCCGCCCGCGTTGCCCAGACGGCTCCCGTCAGCGGATGTCCTTGTCGTTCCCCGTCGCCTACCGCCAACGCCGCCACCGACCTGGTGGGGAACGAGCCGCAGGCCTTGTCGCTGCATCCTTCGGTGCGGTGGGAAGGCCGCACCGCCACCCCGTCGCTGACTCCAGCTGGTTCATCGTCCCACGCCCGTCGCGCCCCCACGGACGCGCATGCTGCGTTGCTCCTGGCGCGTGAGCTCCCGCACTACCATCCTGTCGACGACCTCTACGAGGAGTGGCTCGCTCGCATCATCGAGCTCGTCAGCGCCACAGGGGGCTCCCCTGCGCCGTCCCTCTCGCTGCCTCATCCTCCGTCCTGCGTGGGTGGTGCAGCCTAGGAGGCAAGCCTCCGACACCTCCTCCCCAAGAAGGCGCCGTGGCTCCAAGGCACGCAGCCCCAGGACGAGATCCACCGCGTCCGGCGCACGCACGAAAAGAAAGGAGCTGCCATGAAATCCCTCGTCCCCAAGAAGGTGCTCATGTGCTCCCGGCACCAGTGCGCCATGACCGCATCCCTGCGCCAGCTCGTCAAGACCCCGCGCTGCTCCAGGCAGCGGCGCGTAGGAATCCCCAGGAGCAAGCCCCGCATCAGCAGAGAGCTCCGGTGGCCACCGCAGGCTGCCGCACCTTCACACCGAGCTATGCAGTGTCGCTTGGCCGGGCAAGTTCAAACCTGACCTGCCCCCTCGCTACGACGGCACTGCCGACCCCGCGGAGTTCCTACAGCTCTACGACGGGGACGAAAAGGTCATGGCGAACTGGTTTCCCATGGCACCCAAGGACGGTGCCCGCACCTGGCTCCTGAACCTGCCCCTGGCAGGATCTCCTCCTGGGACGAGATGTGCACTCGCTTCATCGCCAACTTTCAGGGCACTCGCGACCGTCCGCCGGCCGTGGGTGACCTGCGCTGCATCAAGAAGCAACCCGGAGAGACCTTGCAGAAGTACATCCAAGGTGACCAAGGAAGCCATCATCTCGGTGTTCTCTGATGGCGGCCGCGACGTCAAGGTGAAGGAGGAGCTGGCAATCCACGAAGATCTGTGCATGTCATTGGAGTTGTTCAACTTGGCGACCAAGTGTGCAAGGGCCGAGGAGGGGCACATCTCCCTTTTCAAGCTCCCAGCAGCAGACCCAGAAGAGAAGAAGGCCAAAGCCAAGGATGTGAAGCGCAAGGGAGCAGCTGTGCTCGCAGCAGAGCCGGACATGAAGCGCGGCAGGGACCAGCCGAAGTCGTCCAAGGGCAGCCGGTACTGTGTGTACCACGATCTCCATACCCACAACACCAATGAATGCCAAGAGCTCAGGGCCGTGCGAGAAGGCCGTGTCGGTCGATGCCCCAAGCACAATGATCGGGGCTACGGACGAGGTGGAGGAAGAGGTGCAGGACGATGGGACGACCGTGGTCCTCGCCAAGGGTGGCGTGACGGGCCTCGCGAGGACTGCTGGCAGGACCAACCTCGTGAGGGGGCTTGGAGGGATCAACCTCGTGAGGATCGCCCGCAAGGCAACACATGACTTCCTCATCTGGCGCCACCACCAAGAAGGAATGACGACCATCATAAAGACGAGGGGGCTGGGGGCTTCCAGGAGCCGCATGCAATCGCTTGCATCTTGGGCGGTGCCCAGGCCCCAGCCTCTCAGGGCACCTTCAAGCAGTTTGCTTGCGAGGTGAATGCAGTCCTCCCCAAGCTTGAGGCCACACGCCCCCTCAGGTGGTCTGCGTGCGCCATCATGTTCAGCTCGGCCGATCACCTCAAATGCACGGCAACAGCCGGTGTCCTCCCGATGCTCTGTTCCCTAGTCATCAACAATGTGCAAGTTACCAGGACCCTCATCGACGGCGGAGCAGGGCTCAACGTCCTGTCCGTCGAGACGTTCAACAATCTCCAAGTGCCATATGATCAGCTTCAACCAACCAAGCCTTTCTCAGGAGTCACTGATAGTTCCACTGTCCCGATAGGGCAGGTCCGCCTCCGTGTCACCTTTGGACAATGCAAGAACTACCGTACCGAGCTCATTGACTTTGACGTCGCCCACATTCGCCTGCCATACAATGCCATCCTCGGGTATCCCGCCCTGGCCAAGTTTATGGCAGTAACTCACCATGGCTACAAAGTCCTCAAGATGCCAGGAAGTTGTCACATCCCTAATTCTGGTCTAACCTATGCTAGTTTCCATGTGAGCATCATGTTTAAATTCAAATGAAACTTGAATTGAGGAATTTTCAAAAGCCTCAGAAAAACCTCTAAAAATAACCAACATTTAAATCTCATCAAATGAGTCCAAGAAAATGTTCCTCTTAGTCTCTAAAAATATTGACAAGAGGTAAAATTCAAACCAATATTTTTGGTATCTCACAAACATTTATTTTGGGCCTTTGAATTAATTCAATAACTATTTGCATTGGATATATATTTTTTATATAATTAATATATGTCCAATAATTCTGGAACATTTTATGTGGTTTGGCATATTTTAGTTCTAGCCACATAATTATTTTCAGGATTTTATAAAATGGTTTGGTATTAAAACTAAACCCAAAAAAATTGCAGAAAGAAAATCGAAAACAGAGAAGAGAGAGAGATTTACCTGGGCTTACCTGGTCGGCCGAGTGGACAGCCAACCCACGAGGCCCAGGCGCCAGTCACCCCTAACCTCCTGCCACTAGGCAGGAGGGCGTGTGGCCACGGCGCGCACGCATGCGCTCGCCAGCTCCTGCTTGCCGCTGCTGCCGGAGACGGCCCCGAGCGCCACGACACCCCCCTTGACCGCCCCTCTCTCTCTGGACCCTTCCCTCTCTCCCCCGAACACTCTCCCCCTCCTCTGCTCACCCCACCGAGCGCAGCCGTCGCCACCGCTTGCTGCTACCGTAGCCACCGTGCTCCCCTCGCCTCGTCAACGCGGTCAGAGGCTCCGCCTAGTTCCCCTCTTCCTTCTCACCAAGCCGCACGGTGCCAGAAGCCCCTGGATGCCGCCAGCTCCGTCGTTCCCCTCCTCGGCCAGCGGAGACCGCCGTCGTCGATTCACCGCCTCCACCGCATCCCCGAGCCCGCTAAGACCATCCTCGAACCCGCAGTGAGCTCCTCCATCGTTTCCCCCTCTCCCCGTGCTCTACTTCCCTCTCTAGCCGCCGTTCGCAACGAACCGAGAGCTCTTCGCCGCCGGCCATGTCACCGCCGTGGCCACCATTGCCTAGAGCCGCAGCTGAGCACACCACCGTGCTCAACGCATCTCCAGGAGCCCGTAGCTAGCACCAGCTCCTCCGCACATGCCCTACAGCCACCTGCTCGAGCTCACCCGAGCTCCGGCCGCCGCCGCGAGCTCGACTCCGGCGTGAACAACGCACCCAATCTGCTCCTCCCTACTCTGTTGGATGCAGACAAACATGGGATTCCTCCTGGTAGTCTTCCCATACCTAAATGCAGCCCCTAGCACCGCCCAGAAGCAGCTCCACCGCGCGGAATGGTCGACGCCGGCCGAAGTCCGGTGATGATGACGTGGCGCGACATTAGCAGTTAATCACCTCCTAATTAATACCATGACCCACTTACATACAGGCCCCACCCCCTTAAATAACCACGGGGTTATTCTTGTTTAAAATAAGCTAATGCCCGTGGCCCCATGGGTCACTTTGACCACGCCACCTCAGCGTTGACCCGGCCCCACTGGACAGCCTCTAATGTTGACACTGTTACACTAACATGCGGGTCCCACCCGCCAGGTTTGACCTAGCTAGCGCTGTTGACCTGCCGACGTCGTGCTATCTTCATGCTAGTGCAGTAAATGTTTTCTGGAGTTTTAAATAAATCAGAAATGATTTATTTATTTCAGAAAATATCCAAAACTTCAAAAATTCATATAAATTCAATTGTAACTCAGAATGAAATAAATTATATATGAAAAATGATCAGAAAAATCCAACCAAATATGCATTGGTTTCATGCATGTTTAAACAACTTAACCTTGCTGTTTAGTGCAAAACATGATAAGGCACTATTTGGATTCATAATTTGAATTTGGGGTTGAACCTTTGGTTCAATATGACCCAAATCCATCTAGTTGTAGTTGCATTAGGCCAACACACTCATATTTCCATGTCATGAGCATGCATCATATTGTGCATTGCATTGATTGTGTTTCCTTCTCTGTTGCCGGTATTTGTCCCCTCTCGATAGACGTGGTTTCGACGATGAGTTCGATGACACCGATGAAGAGCTATTACTATCTTCAGAAGTGCCAAGCAAGCAAAACCCCCTTGTTCATTCCGATACAAACCAACTCTCTCGCCCTGCTCTCTTTTGCTGCATTAGGACAACAACGACTCATGTGTTACTTACTGCGGTAGTTGAACCCCTTATCCTCTACATGACCTGTCATTGCCACAGTAAATAGATGAAACCCACTAGCATGAGTAGGAGTTGTTTGAGCCCTATTGTGCCTACTCATTCATGCTTGTTTGTCATGCCTGCTACTGCTTAGAGTTGAGTCAGGTCTGATTCATCGGGGATGAATCAGAGGGGTGTAAACATGTCCTACTATGTGTGAGCTAAGTGTGTGAACACGATTTGGTAAAGGTAGCAGTGAGAGGCCATGTAGGAGTACATGGTGGGTTGTCTCATTGCACCCATCCTCAGGTACTGAGTTCTATGTTTGTGATCCATGAACAACTACTACCACACATTCGGATCCTTAATTGACTCTCTCGACTTATTAACCGACTTGATCTCTGTCCAGGAGCCGCAACTAGTTTCTGGTGTTTGTAGGTAGTGCTATTTTTCTACTGAATGGCACCCAGCAGGGTGGGCTTGGGACAGACTAGGCACATGTGGCACGGTGTACCAAGTGGCACCCGGATGGTGGGCTTGGGAACCCTGCTCACATCGTTTGGGGCCGTGAGCGACACCCCAGCTGGATCTCCTTGCGGATGGAACCCGAATAGGCGATAAACCTGGACTAGAGACTTAGGTGGTTAGTCAGATCATGGCCGACATCCTCGCCAGGCTTCCGCTTGAAGGTTGCCGAGATACATGACGTGTACATGGTGGTGAGTGGAGAGAGCGTGTGTGAATAAGTACACCCCTGCAGGGTTAACATCATCTATTCGAATAGTCGTGTCCGTGGTAAAGGACTTCTGGGTTGCCTATATAGTTCATAGACAAGTGAAAGTGGATACTTTAAAATACGCAAGATAAGCGTGGGTGCTATGGATGGCGTTCTCGTAGGGAGACGGGAGCGGATCCATAGTGGTGTATTGATATGGTGAATATGTGGACTCCTGTAAGCCACCTCAAAAGAGTTACTTGCAGTCGTAGTTCAGGATAGCCACCGGGTCAAAGCTGGCTTGCTACAGTTAAACCCCACCAACCCCTTGTTAATAATGATGCATATGTAGTTAGTTCTGATATAAGTCTTGCTGGGTACATTTGTACTCACGTTTGCCTATTTTACGTTTTTGCAGAGAGACTTCAGTCTCACTAGTAGTTTCACGTGGACTTTGATGTTTAGCTTGTTACCTCAACTACGATCTTGTGCCCTCGGCAGGATCTGGTAGATAGTCATGCTCCCAGCCTTTTTCATTTGTAGATGTCTGTACCCAGACATGCAATGCTTCCGCTTGTTGCTTGAATGCTCTGAATGTTGGGTCATGTGACCCTTGTTTGTAATAAATGCTATGATGGCTCTTTCAGCCTTATCTATATGAGTTGTTGAGTTATGCTGTGATGCCATGTTGTACAACACATACTTGCATGTTATGCGTACGTGTAATGTGTATTCCTATGTGTGGGATCTGACTATCTAGTTGTTTATCCTTAGTAGCCTCTCTTACCGGGAAATGTCTCCTAGTGCATCCACTGAGCCCTGGTAGCTTGCTACTGCTTCGAAACACTTAGGTTGGCCGACATGTGTCCTTCTTCATTCCTGTGTCTGTCCCTTCGGGGAAATGTCACGCGGTGTCTACCGGAGTCCTGTTAGCCTGGTACAGCCCGGTTTATCGGAGTCCTGTTAGCCCAGCTGCTACAACCCGGATTCACTCGCTGATGACCGACGCATTCATTGCTGGGTCATGTATGCCTGTCCCTGTAAGTTAGTGCCACTTTGGGTTCGCGACTAGTCATGTCAGCCCGGGTTCTTTGTCATACGGATGCTAGCGACACTATCATATATGTGAGCCAAAAGGCGCAAACGGTCCCGGGCATGGTAAGGCGACACCCATGGGAATACCGTGCGTGAGGCCGCAAAGTGATATGAGGTGTTACATGCTAGATCAGTGTGGCATAGGATCGGGGTCCTGAGAACTTTGTTATCAGAGCCTGACTGCGTGTAGTATTACCAAGCCAAACTGGTCGAAGTTGAGTCAAGAAATTCTTTAGTTATGTAAGGGAATTGATTGTGGGAAGGAACATAAGGCTCTTTTTACTCCTTATACCTTATGCCTTCTGATCCGAGTCATCTTATCTTTCCTACAGGGTTAAGGAACTAGGCTTTCTCTTCTTTCTATCAGGATCATGTGTTACTAATCCATAGGCTTCTTGGATTGACGGATTTAAGTCTCAGTTCTATTGCTACTATCTCCGTGTGTTGACAATTGGTCTCGAAACCTTGATATTGTGATGCTAAATGGTTATGCCACCATTTGTAGGATGTCTTAAATCCTTTTAAGCATTTACAGCTGTTATGCTAGGTTTCTAAATAGTCTGATGCATTTGCAAATTCCTTTTTACCGTTCTGAAGATCCTTTGTGCCAGATCAACCACACTAACTAGTGTGTTGAGGTATTTCATTGCCTTAGCATTTATATTGGAGCTATTATTATGACCCCAGGTGTCTATAGTATCACCTAGTGATCTAGCCATGTTATGTGTTCCCAGTGTGATCATTCTGGCCATCATTCTCGAAAGCATCCCGTGATGCAATTTAATTACTAGGTATTCTATTCCTGGGTTCTTGAACCCGAGATTCACCCTACTTACCTCATGTTGATAGTGTTTGCTCGTTCCTTTAGGATATTAGCAACCTTTGCATTAGTTCTCGAGGTTCGTGGTATATCCTTCTTCCAAATACCATGAACTTCTCATGGCAGAAGTTCCTCCCTGATCGAAAGATCACAATCAGAGTGCTCCTGATGAGTTCTCGATTCTATATTGTGACTTTGCCAGTTCTACTTTTCTGCATGGGTTATCCGGAAGAAATATGTTGAACTCGTTCGACATGCTAGTCCGTGCTTCCACAACTCAGTAATCGTATGTTCTTTCGAGTTGTCCCTCTTTAGTTGTCTTCTGGCCCTCGTCTATCAATTGATAGTCAGGAGTGGTTATGCATCTGTGATCATCGATGCCTTTTACTCCCGTGGTCCGTCAAGCCATTCTATTCCGGAATGACTAGGAGAAACAAACTCCAGTACCTCATCCATATCCAGGATCAGGTCATAGTAGTTATATCCCGCAGATCAGAATGCCTACCCAGCTTTTGTTCTATTCTACCCTGAAGTATTACCCACTTTATGTCAGGAATGTCATGAGGATTGCACCTTCTCTTATGGATTCTTGACGTAGTAATACTTCTTGCCATCATTGTTCATTCCTTGGCCCCTGTTTTGTTCTAACCGGAACGCCGACAAGTGAATCATGATGTGTGAAATCAATACCCCTAGCAACCATGTTGCTTTGTGGTTAATGGACGAAAATCTCATTCTTAGTGTGTTGGTTATGGAATCATCATTCTAAGATTGATCGTGCTACCTAGTCCTTATTTTTGGTGCACCCTCTGATCAATGGGTTAGGATTGTATCAATCCCTTGGTCTGTTCATCATATCGTCTCGCCCTGAAAATCAAGATTGTTCTCGAGCTTAGTAACATGTGGTGGTTCGTGATTTTCTGAATGTCTTCTCGGAAGTATCACCAGGTTGTCACCTGACCGCTATGTTAAGCTCGTGACCAAGTTGGTTTCATATAAACCACCCATTCTCCAAGAATCTGTGTTGCATACCCCTGAGCTTTTGGCCAAGCTAAACAGCAACTTGGAGAGTTGGAAGATGGAAGCTGGTCCGATTTAGTTCGTCTTAAGGGATATCTTGCATGTGTGTTGAAGAAAGATGATATCTTCATCGATTGATCCTCGTGACCAGTTGTTGGACCTATTGTCTTGCCAAAACTTAGACTTGAGTGTGGGCTATCCTCAAATCAAATCAGAACCAACGATGTTCGTAATGTTGTCTTACTCGCGGTTGTTTCCTCGAGCATACACCATTATATCCTTTGGGTATGACCAATACTATCACTTGTTCTCATAATTATGGAATTCCATTTGTATGGAAACCCGGATGAATTGTTGTTGAGCCCACCGACAACATCCTTATCTTCTCCATAATTTTGTTGAACATTGAGCTAGTGTTGGAAACTTTTGAAAGCATTTGTTCATGCTAACTCATGAAGCATATGTTCCGATGTAAGAAGTGACTTCCTCCAGTTCATGTGCATTTGATGCAAGTTTCCTCAATGGATTCGAGAAAGTCAATGTTGCTTCCTTTGGAATCATCCCAAATCGGTCATGCATACGTGCGAAGTATTCTGTGGTTCGGAGACTTGCAACCTTCATTCTATATGTATTCCTAGCACACCAAGCCGCTGATTGATTTGTTCAAGGAGAAGAAGTTCCTTCTTAAGAGCAAGACTTATGCAAGGACTTAGATATCCTCGATGATGGTTCCCCTCCTGAACTCGGTAGTGTTTTATTATAAGACTACTATGTGGTCATGCTTGTCTCGGACAACGTGTTCACATGTTGTAGCAGAACCAACTCATGTTTTGGAGCTTGCTATCATAGTTCATTCCCCGAGAATCTCGCAACGTCATCTCGTCGATTTGTGTTGCAAACTTTCATTTTTCTTTCTAGACTCGATGAGTCTGGAATATCCTGACACCAACCAGATCTGAATCTTAGGCAGATATGATGGTTGGAACATTTCCCAAGAACTATAATATTGGTCTCTGTGTAACCCGGTAAGGTGGATGTCGTGGCTGACACACCCAGCCGGAGGACCTAATATTGTAGTATCTTGATTGAGGAAGTTGGCCACCTCCCCATAAGGACTTCGTAGGATTTACTCCCTAGTTGTGCCTTATGGATTTTTGGTGTTCCCGAAGTCCGACATTTTACCTGATGTTCTAGATATCAAACCATATCTATGAATGGTATACGCTAGTACATCAAGGAGAGCATTAGAAGCGGAGTGCTAAATGTCTCTCGGTCGATCATCTAGATTTTGTCCCCTTGGCCTCACTAAGGTGAAATCTGAGAAAGTTTCATCTTCCTTTGCATCTGCATCGTCCATCGCTGTTCATCATGGTAGTATGTTGTGTTGCCAGGATCCTTGACCCGGATATTGGTAAAACCTTGATGAATATGGAAATGCTCAAGTTCTTGAGAGCATGCACAAGCGCTAGGTGTTATCATCGTCACTAACTGGGATTGCTCTCAGTTTCCTCGGTTATGCTATAACTTTTCAAACAGCGGACTCACTCTCTATTGTTGAGCTTCTCCCCAGTTACTAGAATCATTCCCAACATTTGTATTTTGTCCCCAGCTTGCACTGCCATTGTGCCATCCTACTATGGACTACCCTTCTCAGTAGTTACTGATCGGGATCATCCTCAAAGTGGTCCTACCATGGGTTCCATCCATCTCCGATGATAGGAAAAATCATCCATTGTGTTTTCTTCAACAAGGTAATCCACATCATCCATACTAGTCCGGGTATGTCATTCATCCTGACTCCTTCAAAGAGCTTCAATGATATTTGAATCAAAGGTAATTCATTTTGCCACTTAAGGGATGATTCTACGAGCCACTTCCCCTAAGATGTCTTATTATGATGTCATGGAAACTCAACTCCTCGCTATGTTGACAACCGTTCGACACCTTCTAAAGTGTGTACTTGTTGTCTATCTAGCGAGCCCTCATCATCTTTTTCACTCCATCCCTTTGGATAGATGCTTCATGTCTCGGCTCGAGAGATGTTTCTACGTCTCATTCCGCGAGTTGATTTTGTGATCATTAAGATGATCCATCTATGTAGACATGTCTCGCTTTTTGTCCTCGTGTTGGATGAAGATCTCGAAAGCAAAGACGTCAAGATCAATTTGAGTCAACAAATCAACAACCCCGAGAAGACAGTTGGATCATGAAGTTTGTGATACTTAGTGTTGGGGATATAACTACTGAGTGTAAACCGCCCAGGAGGGGCCGGTTCACCCTCAACTATATTGAAGCCCACGAAGACCCAGAAGATGGCGCTTTACTATGAAGCTTAGAGGTCCGAAGCCCAAAGGCGGATTAGGGCCCATAGTGCTAAACCACCATGGTTATGTAACTTGTATTGTAAGATAGGAAAGGAGAGACCGAACCAGACACTTGTATGAGCCGGCCTCAGAACTCTGTAAACCGACCGGGCGTCAACCCCATGTATATAAGGGGATGACCCGGTGGTGGTTCAGGGACAAGAAACAACAACTCGAGAGCCAGGCATAGCGTGTTTAGCTCCCTGGCTATCGAGACCCCAAGAATCCCATCACAACTAGACATAGGCCTTCACCTTCATTGAAGGGGCCGAACTAGTATAAACTCCCTCGTGTCCTTTGTCTGGTTTATCCCCTTTAAGCTAACCCGTCGCAATGGCTCCATGACTAAGTCCTTCCACGAGGACATCTAACGTGATATTTCCATGACAGTTGGCGCCCACCGTGGGGCTATCGCACGATGGTTTCGAGTTCTTAAAGGGCAACTTTGAAGGACTCAAAGGGTACGCGGTTGGCCGGATGACCAAGAGTCGTCGCGGCAAGCTCTACATCGACAACGGAGGATGGGGTCCCAAGGCCGGCTCAATTGAGTACGGGTACCGGGTCCCCTTTGGTGGAATTCACGTTTTCATTGGCAAGATCGGCGAAACCGGGCCCTGAGCCGGACATCTGCACCCACCTCGTCGAGACGGCTCAGCGTGCAAGCCCCGCTCGGATTCAGCCCGCCGTGAAGCGTGCGCTCATGGGATGTGTCCACGGGATTGGATCTGAACCAGTGTCTGATGGTGAGACAGTCGCTTATTCCAACGGCGAATCATCCGCTGGAGAAACTGAATCCCTGTACCGAGTTCATGATGGTGTGTTGGAAGGGTATTCTGATGGCACCAGTATTCCGGAATTTCTTGAACCGCCGAACCGAGTCGGAATCTTCATGGCCGGAATACAGCCAACCTTGCAATATTCTACTACGGCAGCGTCCGGACCGGTAGCAGGGGCAGGGGGCTCCGCACGCCGGCCGGCTCAAGTTCTCTCCGGTTTGATGGATGCCTAGGCAACCTTGTTGACCACGGCAGTTACTCCGGCGACGCAAGATCAGCACAATGCGGACATTGCAAGGCTAAAGGATCAGATAACACAGGCAAAGAAGATTTAGAGGCTGAGGAGATCAAGATGACTGAGGAACGGACCACTTTAGATGCCTAGGCGCAGAGGATTCAAGCTGAGAATTATCGAGTTCTGATGGATCAGAACGCTTCGAATCAAGTATTCAGGAGGAGACATCAATCTCGCTTGCCGGCGGATTACAATGCGATGAACCTCTTTGATACGCCACGAGCAGGGACTAGCAACCCGGCAGCAGTGAGCCGGACTATTGTGCCAAGGACCAGAGCGCCGGATCAACCTCAGGTGATGGGTCCACGTCGATGCACGAACAACCCGCCGCGGTATACCACACCCCCGCCGGGTCACTTCTCTACCCCTTTGGACAATATGATAGCAGCAACATCCCGGCTGGCAGCTATTCCGATAGAGGGTGAATCGCCAGCGGCGGTTGAGACACGGCGGGCCAGGGATCTTCTTCAAATGGCTATGACACAACAACAAGCTTGCTCGTATAGCCGAGACTGGGTTCACTCGACCCCACGTCCGAGCAAAAGCTATAGCAGGCATATAGATGAACCAAAGGTGTCCAACAATGCGCGGCGCCGTATTGTCCCTCAAGGACCCAATCTGGCGCGTGGTGAGGTGAATGCTCAGGACGTGGTGGATAATGGCAGATCGCGAAGGGAGGCCGCTTTAGCAGCACATCATATGGGTCGTTATCAACCCGCCCCGATTCAGCCAGCAGCGTCAGTAGACCGAGGCACCGGGCTTGCTTTTAGTTCTTGGGGAGTGCCGTGACTTATTCCGGCTCTCCGTAATGTGCGACTGCCTAAGGACTTCAAGGGCCCACGTAAGGTACCTAATTATACCGCTGATCAGCCACCCGAGGCATGGGAAGAAAGTTATGAGATGGCAATGGAGATGCTGGACGTGGATGAAGCGGCTTGTGCAAAGTACTTCACGATGATGTTGGAGGGAACATCCCGTACGTGGTTGAAGAACTTGCCAGCTAACTCCGTCGAATCATGGGACCAGTTGAAGGCCCGGTTTATAGCCAATTTCAAGGACACATGTAAACAATCTATGTCCATTGTGGATCTGGATGCCTGTGTTCAAGGGGAGAGCGAGTCAACAACTCATTGGGTGCGCCGGGTTTCAGAGGTTTTGCATTCATCAGACCAGATTAATGCTGGCCAAGCCAGCATCACACTGGAAAGTAATTGCCGGTTTAAGTCACTGAAGATGAAGTTGGGACGGCTCAAGCGCCACTGCAATGATATGGGCACCCTTATGGCCTCCTTGGTAAAATATGCCGATTCTGATAATACCAAGGATCCCGATTCTGATGAGGAGAAACCGGAGAAGGGAAAGAAGAACGGCGGTGCAAAGGGACAACAGTACAACCAAGGAGGCCATGGGAATAATGGTAAGCGCAAAGCAGATTCAGATTTTGTGGCTAACGCTAATGTGCAGCGTCATAAGGGTAAACCGCCACAGCGTGGCGGCGGAAAGAATCTGGAGCGTTTATTGAACCAGCCCTGCCCAAAGCATGGGACCAAGGAGGTTCCTGCAACACATCTCTGGAACGATTGTCACATTACGAAGGAGTTCAAAAACTCTGATCTTTTCCGGTATGATCAGGGTCCATTTGGCGGTTCAGGTCCAGGTTTTCATGGTGGCGGCGGTTCAAGCTCTGGATTTCAGAATAATCAGGGCAACCAGAACAACCAAGTTGGTAATAACCAACAGAATAATCAAGGAAATCAGGAGCAGTCAGGTTATCAGAGTCACCCAAAGCAGTTAAATGGTGGGCAATATCATGTGTTCACCACTAGTTTGTGCAAGCAAGACCAGAAGCTTCACAAGAGGGCAGTTAATGCTGTTGAACTGGCAGTACCACGCTACTTGCGGTGGTCTGAGCAACCCATTGTGTGTAGCAGAGAGGATCATCCGCCCCGGGTTGACAATCCGGGTCACCTGGCTTTAGTGGTGGCACCTCAGGTGGGAGGTTATAAGTTCACCAAAGTGCTTATGGATGGAGGAAGCAGCATCAATATTCTGTATTATGAGACCTTCCGTCGCATGGGGTTGACAGACAAGAGTCATAAACCATCAAACACTGCGTTTCATGGTGTAGTACCAGGTAAATCGGCATATCTCGTTGGCAAGATCGCTTTGGAGGTTGTGTTTGGTGATGAGCATGACTCCCGGTTTGAAACATTGACCTTTGAGGTGGTGAGGATCCAGAGCCCGTACCACACACTGTTTGGACGGCCGGCTTATGCAAAGTTCATGGCAAGGCCCTATTATATTTATTTGCAGCTCAAGATGCCGGGTCATAAGGGGACCATCACGGTTCATGGAAGTCATAAGATCGCTTTGGATTGCGAGGAAGGTGATGCGACTTATGCTGAGTCGGTTTGCGCTATAGATGAATTGAAACACTACAGGGACACTATTGATCCAGCAGACATGACCCCTCTGAAGAAGCCCACCACTGAGCATGACTCGATCCTGAAATTCAAACCGGCTAAGGAAACTAAACTTGTTGACTTTGTTCCTGGTGATTCGTCTAAACAGTTTAGCATCAGCACAAATCTGGATCCAAAATAGGAAAGCGCGCTCATCGGGTTCATCTGTGAGAACCGGGACATTTTTGCATGGAAGCCTTCTGACATGCCAGGTGTACTGAGGGAACTCGCTGAGCACACTCTCAATATTGATCCCAAGTTTAAACCGGTCAAGCAGTTTCTTCGCCGCTTTAACGAGGAGAGACGCAAGGCAATTGGTGAGGAGGTAGCCCGGCTGTTGGCTGTTGGGTTTATCGTTGAAGTGTTTCACCCTGAGTGATTGTCTAATCCGGTGCTTGTTCTTAAGAAAAACGACACTTGGCGCATGTGTGTGGACTACACAGATTTGAACAAAGGTTGTCTGGCCGATCCTTTTGCTCTCCCGCGTATTGATTAGATCATTGATGCGACGGCGGGTTGTGAGTGCTTGAGTTTCTTGGATGCTTATTCAGGCTATCATCAGATCAAAATGGCAGTTAAGGACCAGGAGAAGACCGCCTTGATCACTCCCTTTGGAGCCTTCTGCTATGTTTCTATGCCCTTTGGGCTCAAGAGTGCCCAAGCAACTTATCAGCGCTATGTGCAAAATTGTCTTCACACTCAGATTGGGCACAATATTCATGCCTATGTTGATGACTTGTGGTAAAGTCCAGGAAGAAGGAGACATAGATAGAGGATCTTAAGGAGACCTTTGACAATCTGCGTGTTTACAAGATGATTCTCAATCCGGACAAGTGTGTTTTCGGTGTTCCGACAGGCAAGCTCCTAGGTTTTCTGGTGTCCAACAGAGGCATTGAGGCTAATCCGGAGAAGATCAAAGCAATTACATCTTTGGCTAAACAGGCTTGCATCAATGATGTTCAGTGTCTGGCAGGCCGAATTGCAGCCCTAAGCCGGTTTATTAGCCGCTTGGGAGAAAATGCGATCCCTCTATACCAGATGTTCAAACACCTTTGTCTAGAGTGATGCGGCTAATGCGGCGTTTGAAGACTTGAAGCGGCAGTTGGCTGAACCGCCGGTCCTTGCTGCTCTGGTTGACAACGAGCCCTTGTTATTGTACGTGGCTGCTAATGCCCGTGCTATCAGTGTGGCAATTGTGGTGGAGCGCAAGGAGGCTGGCAAGGAATATCTAGTTCAACGACCAGTTTACTATATCAGTGAGGTGCTCATCGAGTCAAAGCAGTGATATCCGCATTGGCAGAAGCTGGTATATGGAGTTTTTATGGAAAGTCGAAAGCTCAAACAATACTTTCAAGGCCATCCCATTACAGTGGTCAGTTCCGCTCCCATGGGTGATATAATTCAGAACAGGGAGGCAACTGGCCGGGTTGCAAAGTGGGTAATTGAGCTTGGTCCCCATGGGTTGAAGTATATGCCTCGGACAGCCATCAAATCTCAAGCACTCGTTGACTTCATCAATGATTGGACCGAGTTACAAGCACCAGAGGACAAACCGGATAATACATACTAGACTATTCACTTTGATGGATCCAGGCAATTGGAGGGCTCGGGGGCTGGAGTTGTCCTTACTTCCCCTCGAGGTGATAAAATTTGTTATGTCCTTCGTTTAATGTTCCCCTGTACTAACAATGCAGCTGAGTACGAGGCTTTACTCCACGGGCTCTGTGTGGCCAAGGAGATGAATTTAAGCTGGGTACGATGCTTTGGAGACTCTGATCTAGTGGCTCAGCAAGTTTCTGGCACTTGGGATTCTAAGGATCCACTCATGGCGGCTTACAGACGCGAGGTGGATATTGTGGCAGGTCACTTCAAAGGGTATCAACTTGAGCATATTGATCGGCGTAAAAACGAAGCGGCAGATGCTTTGAGCCGACTGGGATCTCAGCGTAAACCGGTACCCCCCAATACCTTTTTAGACATCTTGCATAACCCGTCTGTTAAGTTGCCTACAGAGGAGGATCTAGCTGTTCCTGATCCGGAGGCCCAATTGGTGGCCGCTTTACATGTTGTGCCGGATTGGACGGTTCCATATCTGGCGTATATGAACCGGGGCAAGTTACCAGATGATGAAGTTCTGGCCCGGCAGATAGTCCGGTGATCCAAGTCCATGGTTATGCACAATGGCGAGTTACACCGCTGCAACATTTCAGGCGTATTTCAGTGTTGTGTTTCTCCTGGAGAAGTCCAAGAGATCCTACGGGAAATTCATGAAGGGGATTTTGGTCACCATGTCAGTTCAAAGTCCCTGGTTGCTAAAGCTTTTCGTCATGGGTTCTACTGGTTGACTGCTCATGTTGATGCAGAGGATCTGGTAAAGCGGTGTGACGCTTGTCAGAAGTTTTCGCGCCGAGCATATGTTCCAGCTCAAGAATTACGGATGATTCCTATCACTTGGCTGTTTGCCACTTGGGGGCTTGATATGGCGGGACCCTTTAAGCGCTCCAAGGATAAAAAGACCCACCTGCTGGTGGCAGTTGACAAATTCACTAAATGGGTTGAAGCGGAGCCTGTTAGCAAGTGTGATGCAGCTACGGTGGTTCAATTTCTCAAAAAGATTATCTTCCGTTTTGGCTTTCCACACAGCATCATCACAGATAATGGCACAAACCTTTCTAAAGGTGAGATGGAGGATTTCGGTTAGAGAGAGCACATCCGACTTGATTTAGCATCTGTGGTGCACCCCCAGTCCAATGGTCAAGTGGAGAGAGCCAATCAAGAAATCTTGAAGGGTATCAAACCCCGACTCATGGTTCCTTTAAAGCGGACGTCGGATTGTTGGGTGGAGGAATTGCCTTCTGTGTTATGGAGCATCAACACCACCCCCAATAGATCGACGGGTTACACACCTTTCTTCATGGTATACAGGGCAGAGGCGGTCCTCCCAAGTGATATTCGTCATGATTCACCCCGGGTTGCCAATTATGTTGAAGCGGATAATGAGCAAGCACGCCAGGAGGCGTTGGACCTGTTAGATGAAAAATGGGATATGGCTTTGGCTCGTTCGGCGGTTTATCAGCAAGACCTGCGGCGTTATCACAGCCGCCGGGTTAAGACAAGAACCTTTCAAGAAGGCGACTTGGTGCTCCGGCTCATTCAGGATCATACCGATATGCACAAGTTATCCCCACCTTGGGAAGGGCCTTTTGTGGTCAGCAAGAATCTACACAACGGATCATACTACCTCATTGATGTTCGAGACAACTCACGTAGTTCTGAGGAGGAGACCCGGCAACCGTGGAACATAGCTCTCCTTCGGCCTTATTATACTTGAGCCATAGGCTACTCTTATGTACGTATTTCGACAATGTATATATTATGATCAATAAAATAAACCAGCATCCTTGCTATAAGCAGGGCCTCTGCTGTTTTTTCTCAAAGTATCTTTTGAGTTACATGGGGGCTTCAGCTGACAAAGCGGAGTACTACCTGTTAAACCGGCTATCATGCCACAATACAGCTTGGGAGCTTCACACCCAAGGGGCCAAAGAGAGTCTGGATGCTATGCACAGCTCAAACATAGGCACCCAATGAGCACAACTCACAAAGTTACTTGGGGGCTCTTTGTGTAAAGTAACAAAGAGTTTGAAAGGACCCTTGTAGCTGGGTATCGACCCACGGCTTGGAAGCCTGGTGTATTCACCTAAAACCCCGGGTTAACCTGCGTTCATCAAGTAAGCCACTCCTATCCAGGTAATCCTGGCATGACCCGCCAAACGTTTGACAGTTACTCTCATTGAGACCCTGAACTTGTCAAAGTTAAAACAACGATTGGTTAGTTGGAGGCCCATCTTAAAAGGCTTTGTCAAATGGTTTAACTCAGCGGCCTGGCAGCCCATGAAAAGCCTCGAATTTGGGCCTGGCAGCCCTCGAAAAGCCTCGACTACACGGTTTTATTTGCCTTTGTCAAGTTTTCTCTTTGAATGAGTTTTATGTTGAACCGGTATCTTTTGATCCGGTCTGGCTCTTTAGTCATCATATTAACCCGGCATTTGTTAACCCGGTTTGGCTTTCAACTACAAGTTGTCAGACCTTATTATTAACCCGGTGTTTGTTAACCCGGCTTGGCTGTCAACTAATCGTTGTCAGATCTTATTATCAAACCGGCGTTTGTTAACCCGGTCTGGCTCGGACTATATGTCGCCAGTTTGATTATCTGGTGTTCATCGTAACCCAACATGAAGTATTACACACCATCATTGCATGATGAGAGTTATAGAAACTCAAGAATTTGGGTCTTCACCCTTACTACAATCAAAGTTGGTAAACCAACTACGTGATGTCATATCACACGTATGAATTATTTCATATTTATTCAAGTTTGATTATCAATCAGGTTTTATCTTGGGCATTATGACCCGTCCGATGGTAAACCGCTAGGACAAATTTTTTGTATGCAGACATCAGGATCGCATGATACTATCAAAGTATAAGCAAACATAACACATATCATGGCAGATCAACAAAGTCATGCATTACTACCACAGATCAAAGAGTTTTAACTAGCCTATTACAAGGCGCTTTGAGGCCCAAAATGCTGATTGTTTTTATGCAACAAAGTCTGTCAAAGTAATTCGAATGTCGGATTAAGACTCATTGCCAAGACGACGTAAAGTTGATGGATCTTCCAGCGCCGGTTCAACCTCCTCCTCTCCACCCAAAGGCTGGAAGTCAACGGTGGTCCAGTCAATCCGGGTTAGAGCTTGAAATACAGCTTCTTCACTTATCAGATTGGATGGGTCAACATCAGGGGCATAAGTGTGCTTACAGATTGGCGGGATAAGACTTTGCGCTTCTGTCACAGTCGTATCAACTTGATGGTTCCTTTCATCGTAAAAGGACCGATGAACAGTCAAGTTAGCCTCTGCAGCCAGTTGACTTGATAGTGGACGCATCTCTTTTGTCAGGGCTTTGAGGGCTTCGTTATCAAATGCTGACCCATCTACTTGTTCATCTGGAAATCCCTTGGCAATATCAACTGGATCCAAGTAAGATATCCATGCTTTGGCCTGAGTCAGTGCCAGCCCTGGCAGCAGATCGCTTCACCTCCTCTAACTGAGCGAGTGTCATGGATAATCTTGCTAGTGTGTCCTCGACCAATGTTGGTGCCGGTTTGTTGTATGAGACTGCACAGATAACCCGTTGGGCACCAGTGTATAATTGCTCAATCAAAGTGTACGCTGCCTTCAATTTCATCTTCATATCTGTGCCCAGCTGAGCAATGTGATTACCTGCAACGGTTCAAGAATTCAATGTTAAACCGGCAGAGTTCAAGATATTTTCAAACCGGCTATGACAAAGTACTTACCAAAGACTGCAGAAGTCATAGCATCCACTTGATGTTTTAGCCCTTCCAGCTCTTCCGTTACTGGTTTAAGAGCTGCTTCGGCATCTTCAGCCTGTTTCAACAATGCAGCTTTCTCTGTCTCCCGGTTGACGCGTTCGTTTTTGAAGCCATCCTTCAATTGCTCCATGGTTGTCAAAACATCCTTTAGTCCCTCTTTGGCTTTAGAGCTCTCTTCTTGCTGGGACTTGATGTTCTCTTGAAGGTCGGCGATTTGAGATTCTTTGATAGTCTTCTCAGTCTGCAAAATTCAGAAGATGAAATTGTTAAAGTCCCCAGCACATAACAAGTTATGCACTCGGCACTTGGGGGCTAATGTGGATTGCTTTTTACGTGAGTATTTTTCAAGTCCCAAGGCTCAATCCAGGTATTAAGCTTGGCACTTGGGGGCTAATGCACAATTGATCAGTTATAAGTAAAGGCAATTAACAAGGATAGACAGTCCCGGTTTGTCTTCAAGAAGACAAACCGGCCCTTAGGGGCTACTACATTGAAGAGTTCTTTATATTGAAGTCCTGGTTTATCTACAACAGATAACCCGTCCCTTGGGGGCTACAATGGAAAAGATATACAGAATAGAGTAAATTTCAAAGTGTTCTTGAAAAGTACCTCATAAAGCTCCTTCATCAGGTTTACCAAACCGGCTTCAAAGTCATGGCTGGTGTAAAGGCGGTTCAAAAAGCCGGAATGAAGTTCTTCGGCGCTAAGGTTGACGAAGTTTGATAAATCCGTCTTCCCTTTCCCCTTGCCCATTGCAGTGAATTCCTCTTTGGCAGTATGTTTGGCCAAGACAACCGGATTACCAGGACTAGTGTGAGCCATGCCAGTAATGACAGCATCATCATCATCACCTTTTGGTGGACTTGGCGGATTGACGGTACCCCTGGCTGGACTTGGCGGATTAGCAGCCGGGCTCGGCGGATCGGCAGCCGGGCTTGGAGGAGTAGCATGAGGGCTCGACGGATCAATATGAGTGGCTGGGTCCGCTTCCGGCGGATTAGCTTCAGTGTTCTCACCTTGTGGGGTGGAATAATCCATAACATCAGTATTTCTACCGGAACCCTCAGGAGCCTTCCCCGGTTCAACTTCACCAATAGGGGCACTGGTGTTAGCCTTCTTGCTCATGTGGGCTTTGGCACTGTGATATCAAAACAAAAGATTAGCACGGTAACCCAAACTATGAAGGAAAAATATGAAGGGTAGTTTACTTACCCAGGGACAGTTTTAAGGGGAGGCAGCTGAGTGGTTGATGAACCGCCAGACGAATTGGAAGACGCTTGGTAATTCGGATCAGACGGATTAAGTGGGTATTTGAAGAAACCCTTCAAAGGATAAAGTTTTTCGAGAGAACAAGTAACCTCTAGACGATGTTTCCGGGTTGGTGTATCCGGTTAACCGGAAGAGGTGATTTGCTGGCCACTGTGCCGGGTTGTGCGACGCTCTTTAGCTTGCTGTGTCTTCAAAGAAAATTTTGGATCCAAATAGATGGCGAAATCTTTGAACCGACACAAGATCTGAATCGGAGGAAAGAGAGATTACCTCAACATGGTCCGCACGGCTGGCCGTCGCATCATCCTGGAAATAGTCATTGTCAATAAGGTGTATGAAAAAGGAACCAAGCGAGTCAAGTTCTACCTCTGGATCCGATTCGTCAATATCTTCTGGCGGATCAGAAGACTCGGTGGTTTTCTTCTTGGCAGCTTTCTTGGTGACCTTGCTCTTTGCACGAGGAGCCCTAGCCAGTTTATTCCGCTTCCAGAAGGAACTATTGGCCTATGAAATAAAAACAAAGGAGTATTAGCACATTGTTAAAGCGGAGACAAATCAGTGAGCATTAAATTAAACTTTACCGCTGGCAGTTTGTTGGCGGTGCAAAAAGGTGGCAACCCGGTTTGGCTGCATGCGGCGATCGGTTCATCAAGCATCTTCTTCACAAATTCAGTAACTTTAGTGTCTGTCATTTCTATTTCATCATATCGTTGAGGATCTTTGACGTTGCCACTATATTCATGCATTAATCCGGGGTGGCGACTTAAAGGCAGAATACCCCAAGAAACCCAGCAGCGGACGAGATCAATACCAGTCAAACCGTTGGCCAGGAGAGCCCGGAGCTTGGCGATTTGAGGTGCATAAGTTTGCCATTCTTTGGCAGTTAAGCGTAGAGGTAACGGATGGTCATTGCTAAGCCGGTGAGGGCAGTAGCCTGACAAAGGATTTTCTCCAGCAGGGGCAGTATTCCGGCAATAAAACCAAGTTTGGTTCCAATCTTTGGGATGGCTATGATGTTTTGCATGAGTGAAATCAACTTCTTTTCTCTTCTGGATTGATACCCCACCAAGTTCCATGTTGGCACCATCAGAGAACTCCGTGCGGCGGTTTAAATGGAAAAAATCCCGGAAAAGCTCTACAGATGGTTCTTCTTGAAGGTAAGCTTCACAGAACACTTGAAAGTTGCATATATTGGACACGGAATTCGGTCCAATATCTTGTGGATGGAGTTGAAAGCTCGCAAGGACATCCCAGAATTTTTTTGATACGGGCGGGCTGAATCCCCGGTCTAAGTGTTGCATAAATACAATCACCTCTCCATCTTGAGGTTCAGGAGGCCACTCAGAACCCAGGACTAGCCAATGAAGGACCATTTTTGAGGCTAAAGCGCCAGTGGTAACATATCCGTTGATTTGTGTCTCCGTGATCCGGGACGGTATCCAGTTGCAAGCAGAGAATTGTTTGGTCATCTTGGAAAGCAAACTGAAAAATAAAAATAAAGGTTGGTTTACGATTAACGGTTCAAGTGCACTAATCGGTGTTAAACCGAGAAGTTGATCAAAGCATACATGTGAGGTAAACCGGTAGTTACTATTCAAGTCAAGATGGCAGTTTAAGTGAGGGCTAATGGCATATGGCGGATTGTCAACTATTAAAGGTTAAACCGCCCTTAGGCAGAAGAGCCAGAGTTGAAAATCTACTAAGTGTTTACAGAAACATGTTTTACAATATGGGAGTATAATTTTGGATCTACCGTGGTTAAATAAAGAAAACTTTCTTGAGCCCTACGATGGCTCTAAGAGGAACAGAGAAGATCTAGATGGAGTCTGTCCAGGAACAGCAAGACGCTATGGTATGGTGAACTAAAACTATGGATCTAGCTGCAAATCAAAGCTATCATGCGTATCTGAACTCAGTAAAAAGTCTAAGAGAAGGGCGGAGAAACACTGATGAACGGCGATGAACACGGATGAACTCGAAGCCCTAATGGAGATCTAGGGTTACAAGAAAGAGAACTTACCAGGGCCACTCCGCGGCGGAGGAGCATTGCAGGGTTTCTGGTATGAACAGGGTGATGTAGTGGCCTTGGTCGGTGCAGATTCGAAGGTCGACGGCGGCGGCGGCGCTGGGGCTCTTCGGGTCGCGAGGAGGAAGATGAGAAGAAAGGGGAGAAAATGGAAGGACCCTTCGGGTTTATTTATAACGGGGCAGGAAGATAAGCGATAGGTGCGAGAATCAAGGAGCGTGAAGCAGCAAAAGTGGGCGCGACTGACGCCTCGATTTTCGGGATATCATTAATGAAGGAATCTTTTTAATCGTTTTTTCTAGAGATGACGTCATGATGATCCGTTGCTGTGTCCAGAGGATGATGTCACGGTGGTATAACGAAGTTTATAAGAGAATACATCATGGCGGTTTACGAGAAATGAAGTAAGATGTTCACATGATTTTAAAGTACTGACGATTAACATGAACCGGTTCAAATCAATCTGGGGCCTAATGTTGGGGATATAACTACTGAGTGTAAACCGCCCAGGAGGGGCCGGTTCACCCTCAACTATATTGAAGCCCACGAAGACCCAGAAGATGGCGCTTTACTATGAAGCTTAGAGGTCCGAAGCCCAAAGGTGGATTAGGGCCCATAGTGCTAAACCGCCATGGTTATGTAACTTGTATTGTAAGATAGGAAAGGAGAGACTGAGCCAGACACTTGTATGAGCCGGACTCGGAACTCTGTAAACCGGCCGGGCGTCAACCCCATGTATATAAGGGGACGACCCAGCGGCGGTTCAGGGACAAGAAACAACAACTCGAGAGACAGGCATAGCGTGTTTAGCTCCCTGTCTATCGAGACCCCAATAATCCCATCACAACTAGACGTAGGCCTTTACCTTCATCGAAGGGGCCGAACTAGTATAAAATCCCTCGTGTCCTTTGTCCGGTTTAACCCCTTTAAGCTAACCCGTCGCGATGTCTCCACGACTAAGTCCTTCCACAAGGACATCTGACGTGATATTTCCACGACATTTAGTGTCCCCTTTGTCTTCTTACCTCACATCTTGAAACTCGGGACGAGATTCTTGTTTAGTGGGGGTGAGTTGTCACATCCCTAATTCTGGTCTGACCTATGCTAGTTTCCATGTGAGCATTATGTTTAAATTCAAATGAAACTTGAATTGAGGAATTTTCAAAAGCCTCAGAAAAACCTCTAAAAATAACCAACATTTAAATCTCATCAAATGAGTCCAAGAAAATGTTCCTCTTAGTCTATGAAAATATTGGCAAGAGGTAAAATTCAAACCAATATTTTTGGTATCTCAGAAACATTTATTTTGGGCCTTTGAATTAATTCAATAACTATTTACATTGGATATATATTTTTTATGCAATTAATATATGTCTAATAATTCTAGAACATTTTATGTGGTTTGGTATATTTTAGTTCTAGCCACATAATGATTTTCAGGATTTTATAAAATGATTTGGTATTAAAACTAAACCCAAAACAAATTACAGAAAGAAAATAGAAAACAGAGAAGAGAGAGAGATTTACCTGGGCTTACCTGGCCGGCCTAGTGGACAGCCAACCCACGAGGCCCAGGCGCCAATCACCCCTAACCTCCTGCCAGTAGGCAGGAGGGCATGTGGCCGCGGCGCGCGTTCACGCGCTCGCCAGCTCCTGCTTGCCGCTGGTGCCGTAGACGGCCCCGAGCGCCACGACACCCCCCTGACCACCCATCTCTCTCTGGACCCTTCCCTCTCTCCCCCGAACGCTCTCCCCCTCCTGTGATCACCCCACTGAGCACAGCCGTCACCACTGCTCGCTGCTGCCGCAACCACCGTGCTGCCCTCGCCTCGTCAACGTGCTTAGAGGCTCCGCCTGGTTCCCCTCTTCCTTCTCACCAAGCCGCACAACGCCGGAAGCCCTTGGACGCCGCCAGCTCCGTCGTTCCCCTCCTCAGCCACCGGTGTACACCGTCGTCGATTCACTGCCTCCGCCGCATCCCCGAGCCCGCTGAGACCATCCTCAACCCCGCTGTGAGCTCCTCCATCGTTTCCCCCACTCCCCGTGCTCTACTTCCCTCTCTAGCCGCCATTCGCAACGAGCCGAGAGCTCTTCACCGCCGGCCATGTCACCACCGTGGCCACCATTGCCTAGAGCCGCAGCTGAGCACACCACCGCACTCAACTCATCTCCAGGAGCCCGTAGCTAGCCCCAGCTCCTCCCCACATGCCCTACAACCACCTGCTCGAGCTCACCCGAGCTCCGGCCGCCGTCGCGAGCTCGACTCCGGCGAGCACATCGCACCCCATATGCCCCTAGCACTGCCCAGTAGCAGCTCCGCCGCGCGGAATGGTCGCCGCCGGCCAAAGTCCGGCGATGATGATGTGGCGCGACATTAGCAGTTAATCACCTGCTAATTAATACCATGACCCGCTTACATACGGGCCCCACCCACTTAATTAACCACAAGGTTATTCTTGTTTAAAATAAGCTATTGCCCGTGGCCCCACGGGTCAGTTTGATCACGCCACCTCAGCGTTGACCCGGCCCCACTGGTCAAGCTCTGCTGTTGACACTATTACACTGACGTGCGGGTCCCAGCCGTCAGGTTTGACCTGGCTAGCACTGTTAACCTGCTGACGTCGTGCTGTCGTCATGCTGATGCACTAAATGTTTTCTGGAGTTTTAAATAAATCAGAAATGATTTATTTATTTCAGAAAATATCCAAAACTTCAAAAATTCATATAAATTCAACCGTAACTCAGAATGAAATAAATTATATATGAACAATTATCAAAAAAATCCAATGTATCCATCTGCACTAGTTTCATGCATGTTTAAACAACTTAACTTTGTTGTTTAGTGCAAAACATCATAAGGCACTATTTGGATTCATAATTTGAATTTGGGGTTGAACCTTTGGTTCAATATGTCCCAAATCCATCTGGTTGTATTTGCATTAGGCCAACACACTCATATTGCCATATGAGCATGCATCATATTGTGCATTGCATTGATTGTGTTTACTTATCTGTTGCCGGTATTTGTCCCCTTTCGATAGACATGGTTTCGACGATGAGTTCGATGACACCGATGAAGAGCTATTACTAACTTCAGAAGCGCCTGGCAAGCAAAACCCCCTTGCTCATTCCGATACAAACCCACTCTCTCGCCCTGCTCTCTTTTACTGCATTAGGACAACAACGACTCTTGTGTTACTTACTGGGTAGTTGAACCCCTTATCCTCTGCATGACCTGTCATTGCCACAGTAAGTAGATGAAACCCACTAGCATGAGTAGGAGTTGTTTGAGCCCTGTTGTGCCTACTCATTCGTGCTTGTTTGTCATGCATGCTACTGCTTAGAGTTGAGTCAGGTCTGATTCATCGGGGATGAATCGGAGGGGTGTAAACATGTCCTACTGTGTGTGAGCTAAGTGTGTGAACACGATTTGGTAAAGGTAGCAGTGAGAGTCCATGTAGGAGTACATGGTGGGTTGTCTCATTACAGCCGTCCTCAGGTACTGAGTTCTGTGTTTGTGATCCATGAACAACTACTACCACACATTGGGATCCTTAATTGACTCTCTTGACTTATTAACCGACTTGATCTCTGTCCAGGTGTCGCAACTAGTTTCTGGTGTTTGTAGGTAGTACTATTTTTCTACCGAGTGGCACCCGACAGGGTGGGCTTGGGACAGACTAGGCACAGGTGGCACGGTGTACCAAGTGGCACCCGGATGGTGGGCTTGGGAACCCTGCTCACATCGTTTGGGGCTGTGAGCGACACCCCGGCCGGATCTCCTTGCGGATGGAACCCGAATAGGCGATAAACGTGGACTAGAGACTTGTGTGGTTAGTCAGGTCGTGGCCGACACCCTCGCCAGGCTTCCGCTTGAAGGTTTCCGAGATACAAGACGTGTACATGGCGGTAAGTGGCGAGAGCGTGTGTGAAGAAGAACACCCCTGCAGGGTTAACATCATCTATTCGAATAGTCGTGTCCATGGTAAAGGACTTCTGGGTTTCCTATACAGTTCATAGACAAGTGAAAGTGGATACTTTAATATACGCACGATAAGCGTGGGTGCTATGGATGGCATTCTCGTAGGGAGACAGGAGTGGATCCGTAGTGGTGTATTGATATGGTGAATATGTGGACTCGTGTGCGCCACCTCAAAAGAGTTACTTGCAGTCGTAGTTCAGGATAGCCACCGGGTCAATGCTGGCTTGCTGCAGTTAAACCCCACCAACCCCTTGTTGATAATGATGCATATGTAGTTAGTTCTAATGTAAGTCTTGCTGGGTACATTTGTACTCACGTTTGCCTATTTTACGTTTTTGCAGAGAGACTTCAGTCTCACTAGTAGTTCCGCGTGGACGTCGATGTTTAGCTTGTTACCTCAGCTACGATCTTGTGCCCTCGGCAGGATCTGGTAGATAGCCAGGCTTCTTAGCCTTTTTCATTTGTAGATGTCTATACCCAGACATGTAATGCTTCCGCTTGTTGCTTGAATGCTCTAAATGTTGGGTCATGTGACCCTTGTTTGTAATAAATGCTATGATGGCTCTTTGAGCGTTATCTATATGAGTTGTTAAGTTATGATGTGATGCCATGTTGTACAACACATACTTGCATGTTATGCGTATGTGTAATGTGTATTGCTATGTGTGGGATCTGACTATCTAGTTGTTTATCCTTAGTAGCCTCTCTTACCCGGAAATGTCTCCTCGTGCTTCCACTGAGCCCTGGTAGCTTGCTACTACTCCGGAACAATTATGTTGGCCACCATGTGTCCTTCTTTGTTCCTGTGTCTATCCCTTCGGGGAAATGTCATGCGGTGTCTACCGGAGTCCTGTTAGCCTGCTACAGCCCGGTTTACCAGAGTCCTGTTAGCCCAGCTGCTACAGCCCGTATTCACTCGCTGGTGACCGACACATTCGTTGCTGGGTCATGTATGCCTGTCCCTGTAAGTTAGTGCCACTTTGGGTTCACAACTAGCCATGTCAGCCCGGGTTCTTTGTCATATGGATGCTAGCGACACTATTATATACGTGAGCCAAAAATCACAAACGGTCCCGGGCCTGGTAAGGCGACACCCGTGGGAATACCATGAGTGAGGCCGCAAAGTGATATGAGGAGTTACATGCTAGATCGGTGTGGCATAGGATTGGGGTCCTGATAGAAGTGGCGGACTCATCATTGTCCCCTGTGAAGAGAAGGATGCGGTGTGCTCTCTCGAGCGCGCCTTCCAAGCTGCGTCAATCGAGGACCTTCCTTCCTTGCACATGGAGGAAGGCTTCAGTATTTGATCTCGGCCCTATCTTATGTTCCTATTTTTTTTCCTCTATAGTCTGGACCTTCCTCCTGGTATCTTAAAGCAATTAGAGAGAATTCAGAGGCAGTGCCTTTGGAGAAAGTACGGACAGGAGTCTGGTCAGTCTTTGGCTGCTGGGAGTTTGGTTTGCAGGCCAAAGGATAAAGGTGGGCTGGGTATTTTGAATTTGAGGTTGCAGAATGAAGCTTTACTTCTCAAACATGTTAGTAAGTTCTACAATAAAGTTGATGTCCCCTAGGTTCATTTGATCTGGAATACCTACTATTATGGGAGATTCCCTCATGCCACAATCATTTGTGGTTCCTTCTGGTGGAGGGATATTTGCAAGTTAATGGATAAGTTCAGGCTGGTCTGTGCTGTGCATGTTCATAAGGGTGACACGGTCCTGTTTTGGTTTGATTCTTGGTCTTTGGGGGACTCTAGTGTCCCACTTGATCAAAGATTTGCAAGACTTTTCTCCTTTGCCATTGACCCTCTTATTTCTGCTGCTGAGGTTTTTGACATGTCTGAGCTCACTTCATTATTTCATTTACCCCTCTCTGAGAGAGCTTTTTGTGAGTTACAGACATTGCAATCCTTGCTTGAAAATTCCAGTCACAACCACCAGTTGAATGATGTTTGGGGTTGTTAAGAGGATGGGAAGGATTATTCTGCCAAGAAATATTATTCTTTCCTGCATAAGCATATAGTGTCCAACCCAATTCTGTCCAGGATTTGGGCTAGTTGTTGCACCTTGGGGATCAAGTTCTTTGCTTGGATGTTGGTCATGGATCGGCTGAATACCCAAGATATGCTGGAGAGAAGGCACTGGACTGTTTCTGACTCAAATTGGTGTGTGCTGTGTCCCACACACACCAAGGAGGACAGGGATCACCTTTTCTTTCAGTGTAACTTTAGTTGCAGGGTCTAGAATTATCTTCAAATCAGCTGGCCTGCTGGAGATGACATGATTGCCATTGCTTATCAAGCTAGAAGGGATTTTGCAAGGCCTTTCTTCTCTGAAGTTGTTTTTCTAGTTTGCTGGAATATCTGGAATGTTAGAAATGACAGGGTTTTCAGGAATATCAAACCATCTTTTTGTAGGTGGAGATCTTCTTTCATTTTGGACATTTCTCTTTTAGTTCATAGGAATAACCTAAGTTCAAAGATGATCTGATTAGATGGATCTATTTTTTGCCTCCTTGAGGTTCATTTTTCTCCTTTGCCTTTTCTCTTTTAGGGTCTCTCTGACCTTGTAATTACTGCACATATGTATTTTTGTTTGGGAGTAATAAAATTGCTGTGGGGCATAAGCCCTACAGTTTCAGGTCAAAAAAAAAGAGTGCAAACCTTCTTGAAGCAGCCCCCAAGAAGAAGAAGACATCACCTGACTCAAGGCCTCAGGAGGCAGGCACCTCCGGAGGTGCCACATCAGGACATACGCCCATCCAAGGGGCGCCACCCTCCATCGCATAGGGAGGCGTGCCTGACGCCCTCCTCGGGCAAGGCTCGGGGGCTCCCTCCTGGGGAGCCACTAACTTTGCCAAGATCACGAGGGAGGCACTCGGGCACCACTTGGAGGCATGCTTTGTGGCACGTTTCCCTTAGGAAAGCATAAGGCAAGGAGGGCCCAGCCCTCAGGAGTTCATCACCAAGGTCGCTCGAGAGTTGCAGGAATCGAGAGTCATGCGCGGCAACCGCCGCCTGCCAAGCATAGCTCCCCATCCAGGCGAGGATGGCTGGCTGCGCGTCTGCATCGACTACCCAGGGCTCAATCGAGTCGTGTCTCAGGAGTGCTTCTGGCCTTCGCGTGTGGGGTGTGGCAAGGGTCCACCGCACAGCTACGTTTGCATGCCCTTCGGCCTGCCGAACGCGGCTGCTGCCCACCAGCGCATGATGAGAAGCATTTTGGAAGCTCAGGTGGCCAAGCACCACACGCTCCTGGAGGAAAAGGAGGTGGACCTCGCCGAGCCGCCCGGACCTCCTGAGCCTCCTGAGGCTTGGAGCCCCGAGGGCTCGTGAGGATTTGCTTCTTCACCACGCACTGTCAGGTACTCCGACACTCGCTCTGCAATGGTATCAGGTGACTTCTCTCAGGTTTCGTTTCAACTGGGAGCGCCCTCAGGGCTGCATCACTCCCAGGTCGCGTGGGTATGTCCCCGCGACATGTATCTATTTTGCTTATGTCTTCACCTTACCTTGTTGGGGGCGCCCCTTGGGCTGCATCATCCCCAAGCCGCTTGGGCCTGACCCAGTGGCGTGTGCCTTTCTCTGCATCCATCTAAGTTAATTTGCTTATTCATGCTTAAACTAGTTGAGATAATCGCCTGCTCGATTGACACCTACCTTTGGAGCCACTCGCTCTGGCACGACGCTAGCACATGGGTCTGTCCTTGCAACGTCGACAAATCTGAGTGGTCGAGCTCTAGCCGCAGCAGCCCCGCAACCTACCTCACCAGGCCCTCAGTGCCTCAATCACTCCCTCGAAGCAACCAATGGCTGGGTGGCAACCATAATGGCAATCCTGTTTTCCTCGTGCTGGTGTACATGATCCACCTAAGGAGTAGCGTGGGGGGCGTCGCATGCTCCCTCCCTCCCTCCCTCCCTCTCTCTCTCTCCCATGTGATCCGCTCGTGCAATAAAAGGGGGGCGCCTGAGCATCGCGACTCAGGGGCTCTTACTGGCTCTCCAGCCCTCACCCCCTGGCCTTGACCCACGGCATCGCGACCTGTCATACTAGCGGCGGCTGAGCTCGCTCGAGGGCCGGGACCTGAGGACGTAGAGCATGAAGGAAAGTGTGGGGAAGAGGGGACAAGCTCACAAGGACCCAACCCAGCGACACCCATGCTGCCGGCGCGCAGGCCCGGCACCTCGCCGAAGAACAACTCCAAGCTCATGAGATAAGTCACTCCCCTGGAAAAGCTAAATCAACGCGACGATAAACCCTCGCCCAGTGCAGCTCTATCACAGCGATGTTTCCTTCCTTTCTTGCCCAGTGGAGGCTGCTTGAGCGCTAAAGGGGACCTCCTGAGCATCGCGCCTCGGGGGCTCTTACTGGACCTTGGGCCACTCACCTCCTTGCCTTGACCACGGCATCGCGACCTGGCATACCAGCGACGGATGAAGCCTGCCTGGGGACCGGGACCTGTCAGTGTAGAGCACAAAGCCCTCATGATGATAGAAAGGGGGAGCCGAGCCGAGACAGGACAAGCATCTCGCATCGCTCCATAATAAGAATAATATTGACAAAAGACATGGCAGGCGCCTTACATACCCCCGCGGGGTGTTTCTTCGATTCCTCGTAGGGAACAAAAGGTGCCAATCCTAAGGAATGCTAACTATGCGCGCCTCCATAGGAGACGCCATCATCATTAGTGGGTCGTCAAGCGCCGGCGCCAACCTCATCCAGATCAGCAGCGTCGGCGACCCGATGCAGCTGCCCCACTCCGAGCGCGACGCGAGCTCGGGGGCTCGTAGCTATCGTCGCGCATCTCCGGAGTCACGTGAAGCTTAGGAGAGTCGCTGGACCCTCCGGCTTCTCCGCTGCTGCCAGAGGAGCTGCTGGGGAGGCGGTTGGCAGGCCTGTCTCTCGCCACTTCGATGCCCTGGCAGCCTTCCTTGGGGCAGCACTCCAGTCGGCGTCCTTCCGCGTCGAAGACCTTGAAGAACATCAAGGAGGTTCCATCGTATTCAAGATGAATTACGAGGGCACCCCCTGTCCGGCAGACCCGGGCGATCTCGCCCCAGCCCTGGGTCATGTAGACCTTGCCCGGAGCGACAACCTCAACCTCCGCTCCGGTCGCAAGGGTGCTGCAGTCAGCATGCTGCAGCCAGAGCTCCAGAGGCCCCCACGGCGGCATCTCGAATGCGAAGGAGGGAGGAAGGCGAATCCAAGAGCGTGGAGGCATAGCGACGTGAAGCACAATATCGCGAGAACAGCCCTCGGCATGGACCCCAGGGGCAACGACGCGCACTACCGTGACTCGTCGGCGCCGCCGGCGGCGCAGGCGGTGCCGCTTGGCGTCTTCTTCTCAAGGGCCATCGGCCCGGGCGTACAAGGGCAGCGGAAACCCAGGCAGCGGCCGCTCGTACCAGGACCTTGACGTCTCTTGCCACACGACCACGTCGCGGCGTCCGGGGACCGGCCGCTTCTTTGATGGAAGAGGGTAGGGACCCTCTCGGGGGGCCTTCCCCTTCTCCTCCGCTGAGAACCGGTGGATCGGCGCCATTGGCATAAAGTGAAGCAAGGGCGAGGAAGAAAGAGAGAAGCAGGAAGGGATGGACTGCGGGGGCTCTCACCCGTCCATACTTTTAGTCCGAAGGAGGCCAACCGTTGGCCTCCACGATCACAGGTAATCATGATTCATTTCTGCATGCAGGGACTTGTCAAGTCGGGTAGTTGCCAAGGCAGCGTGGGGAAGCGGAGGTGCCCATGTCCAATCGACCGCCACGCGGCGCCCAAGGCCGCAGGCTGATGGGGCCCGCGGCGCTCCGCACTTGCCCCTTCGCTTCTCTACTAAGCCATGTCCGAGCGCGCCTTGGGCCCGGGGGCTACTGTCGGCGTTCTAGGAATGGGGGTCCCCAGACTTGCCTGCCTGCGGCCTGTGGTGTGGCTTGAGTGGTGGCCCAGTATGACCCATCTTCATCAACGCAAGACTCAATACCCTCGCGAGGGGCCAAGCCTCGTGGGGTGGACGACACGAGGCTTCCTCAGGAGCGGCCTCACCAGGCAAATTCACGAGGAGGCGGAGAGATCAAGGCAAGCATACCTCGCGAGGTTCTCGTGATGCAAGCCGTGACGATTGAGACCAGGAGGGCGCCAAGCGGGCGCCGGCCCGTGCAGTGTCCTTGTTTCCTCTTTGGTGTAAAGGGGGCAAGCACAGGCGTGGAGTACCGAGGCATTAGGCAAAGGTTGCCATTTCAGTGCAACGAGACCAGGACCAGTAGAGTGGCAGGATGGAGGTCGCCGTGGAGCCCAAGACGGCGTCATCACCAGTGCCTTTGGTAGCCGAAGACCAACTTTAGTCAGGATAACTTGTACTAGATGTTCCCCTTCAAAATGGCCGTTGTTGGCGCCCTTCCCGCTCAATATTTGGGAAGAGGACCAGGGCCTCTATAAATAGGGCTAGCCACCACAAAAGAGGGCATCGAGTTCTCATCGGATCCATAGGCGATCGAACTCTTCCAAGTAGTTCATCGCACCAGCTCAAGAACACCTCTCGCGAGGCCGTTCATCCTTTCTACTGTTCATCATCAGCCCCTGAGACAATCCACCACACCACACACTGGAGTAGGGTATTACACCACAACAGTGGCCCGAACCAGTATAAATCTTGTGTCCCTCGTGTTGTTCATTGTTTTAGCTTAGATTCTCGCGAGGCGATCAGACGCGAATACGTAGGGGGAAGATCTTCGCGCGCACCCTAGAGTTTGAACCTTAAGGGTCTGCCGGAACCCAACATCTGACAAACCCCGACACTTCTGAGTTAAGGGATGGCAATGATAAATGTCACCGCAATGAAAACAAATGTCGCAACAACAACGACGACGCAGACGATACGACAATCAATGCGGGATTCAGCGTCCCTAAGTCTAGTCAGTAGAAGAAACCCTTCAAAGGCAACAAGGATGGGCCATCTAGCTTGGATAAAATCCTTGAGAGGCCCTGTCAGATTCATGGCACACCCGATAAGCCTGCGAACCACACCAACAGGAAGTGTTGGGTTTTCAAACAGGCCGGTAAGATAAATACCGAACACAAGGGAAAGGGACCTCCAAGCGAAGACGATGATGAGCCCCGTCAGCCGAACACTAGGGGTTAGAAGCAGTTTCCCCTCGAGGTGAAAACAGTGAACATGATCTATGTCACTCATATCCCCAAAAGGGAGCGCAAGCACACACTAAGGGACCTCTACACTGTGGAGCCTGTCGCCCCCAAATTTAACCCATGGTCAACTTACCCGATCACTATTCATCGCAGGGATCACCCAACTAGTATCTGTCAGGCGGTTCGGCCGCCCTGGTACTTGATCCAATTATTGACAGATACCACCTCACCAGAGTACTTATGGACGGAGGCAGCAGTCTCAACTTGATCTATCAAGACACCATCAGCAAGATGGGCATCGACCCATCAAGAATCAAGTCTAGTAACACTACCTTTGAAGGCGTGATACCGGGCGTGGAGGCCCGTTGCACGGGCTCACTTACATTGGAGGTAGTATTTAGCTCCCCAGACAACTTTCGCAGCAAAGAGTTAATCTTCAACATCGTCCCTTTCCGCAGTGTCTACCATGCACTGCTTGGACGAACTACTTTCACCTACTTTAATGCAGTCCCACACTACGCTTACTTAAAGCTTAAGATGCCCGGACATTGTTGCATTATTACAGTCAATGGTAATATGGAGCACTCCATCCGTACTAAAGAGCACACCGTGGCCCTTGCAGTCAAAGTGTATGGAGGCCTTATCAAGCCGAATAGTTCATCGGCCAATAAAGCCAATGATGTATCCAAACGAGTCTGGTCTGCACATAATATCGATAAAACAATGAATCCGGACCTTGATTAGAAGTTCGGCCTTCGCCGATCGCCCTATCAGGTCGTGGTTTGCGTACCGCGCGTACATAACTGTGCACTAAAAATATCCTGGGCGGCACTGGAGGCACAATGCAGAAAAGGTCCAATGGATGGTTTGACCCCATCTGGACCGCATATATCTTTTTTATCTTATTGCAGGTTCATCAAGGTCCCTACTTGCTTGATGGTTGTTTCAGGAGATCCTTTTAAGGCTAGCGTTTCCCAACCATCAAATACTCCTATCAAAGGACTTATTACTAAGGAGAAATGGCGCAGACGTGTGACAGGGCATCACTGGAGGTTTTTGAACTATGATCTTTAGGCCCTGTGTTAGACTTTCCCTTATATAAAACTTTTCCTTTTTCTCTGTAGGCATGTAACATGACCTTAATATTGAACGACATTGTGTGTGGAAACACACCTCGACATATCAATAAGGATATAAAGGAAGCAGATGATTATCATGTTTTTGGTTGGATTCTTGTATTATATTGCCATCTGTGTTCCCCCCTTACGTTCGACTGACATACGTGGCTCGGCACAGCCTTCATACCAGGGGCTGTATTCAGCCCCGCAAACTCTGAAGTCCGAACACCTCTAGGGAACTCTTCGGCGTTCCGGATATTGCATTATATGCATCGGCTCCGAATCATGTCTTTGGTCCATAGTTGGGTTGCCCGGCTCATGTGTTTGCTGAAGGAAATATGCCCTAGAGGCAATAATAAAGTTATTATTTATTTCCTTATTTCATAATAAATGCTTATTATTCATGCTAGAATTGTATTAACCGGAAACATAATACATGTGTGAAAACATAGACAATCATAGTGTCACTAGTATGCCTCTACTTGACTAGCTCGTCAATCAAAGATGGTTAAGTTTCCTAACCATAGACATGAGTTGTCATTTGATTAACGGGATCACATCATTAGGAGAATGATGTGATTGACATGACCCATTCCGTTAGCTTAGCACATGATCGTTTAGTATGTTGCTATTGCTTTCTTCATGACTTATACATGTTCCTATGACTATGAGATTATGCAACTCCCGTTTACCGGAGGAACAGTTTGTGTGCTACCAAATGTCACAACATAACTGGGTGATTATAAAGGTGCTCTACAGGTGTCTCCGAATGTACATGTTGGGTCAGCGTATTTTGACATTAGGATTTGTCACTCCGATTGTCGGAGAGGTAACTCTGGGCCCTCTCGGTAATACACATCACTTAAGCCTTGCAATCATTGCAACTAATGAGTTAGTTGTGGGATGATGTATTACGGAACGAGTAAAGAGACTTGCCAGTAACAAGATTGAACTAGGTATTGAGATACCGATGATCGAATCTCAGGCAAGGAACATACCGATGACAAAGGGAACAACGTATGTTGTTATGCAGTCTGACCGATAAAGATCTTCGTAGAATATGTGGGAGCCAATATGAGCATCCAAGTTCCGCTATTGGTTATTGACCGGAGACGTGTCTCTATCATGTCTACATAGTTCTCGAACCTGTAGGGTCCGCACGCTTAATGTTACGATGAAAATTATATTATGAGTTTATATGTTTTGATGTACTGAAGGTTGTTCGGAATCCCGGATGTAATCACGGACATGACGAGGAGTCTCGAAATGGTCGAGACATAAAGATTGATATATTGGAAGCGTATGTTTGGATATCAGAAGTGTTCCGGGTGAAATCGGAATTTTATATGTGTTCCTAGAGAAAACTAAGTTGAAAAATGTTAGTAGCAATGATGCGGACTTGGTCCGTGATCTGAGGTTTATCCTCATTGCTGCACAGAAGAATTATGTCCTTGATGCACCGCTAGGTCACAGACCTATTGTAGGAGCAGATGCAGACGTTATGAACGTTTGGCTAGCTCAATATGATGACTACCTTATAGTTTTGTGCACCATGCTTTATGGCTTAGAACCGGGACTACAAACGTTTTTGAAACGTCATGGAACATATGAGATGTTCCATGAGATGAAATTGATATTTCATACTCATGCCCGTGTCAAGAGGTATGAGACCTCTGACAAATACTTCGCCTAAAAGATGGAGGAGAATTGCTCAACTAGTGAGCAAGTGCTTAGATTGTCAGGGTACTACAATCACTTGAATCAAGTGGGAGTTAATCTTCCAGATAAGTTAGTGATTGACATAGTTCTCTAGTCACCATAACCAAGTTAGTAGAACTTGGTGATGAACTGTAGTATGCAAAGGATGACGACAACGATTCCCGAGCTCTTTGTGATGTTGAAATCGACGAAGGTAGAAATCAATAAAGAGCATCAAGTGTTGATGATTGACAAAACCACTAGTTTCAAGAAAAGGGCAAAGGGAAAGAAAGGGAACTTCAAGTAGAATGACAAGCAAGTTGTCAATCCCGCGAAGAAGCCCAAAGCTGAAGCAAAGCCTGAAATTGAGTGCTTACACTGCAAAGGAAATGGTCACTGGAAATGGAAATACCATGAATATTTGGTGGATAAGAAGGATGGCAAAGTGAACAAGGGTATATTTGATATACACGTTATTGATGTGTGCCTTACTAGTGTTTATACTAGCCCCTGAGTATTTGATACTTGTTCGATTGCTAGATTAGTAACTCAAAACAGGAGTTACATAATAAACAGAGGCTAGCTGAGGGGAAGTGACGATGAGTGTTGGAAGTAGTTCCAAGATCGATATGATCATCATTGCATGCTCCCTATACTTTCGGGATTAGTGTTAAACCTAAATAAATGTTATTTAGCATTTGCATTGAGCATGAATATGATTTGATCATGTTTATTGCAATATGGTTATTCATTTAAAGTCAGAGAATAATTGTTGTTCTGTTTACATGAATAAAACCTTCAATGGTCATACACCCAATGAAAATAGTTTGTTGGATCTCGATCGTAGTGATACACTTATTCATAAATATTGATGCCAAAAGATGCAAAGTTAATAATGATAGTGCAACTTATTTGTGGCACTGTCGTTTGGGTCATATCGGTGTAAAGTGCATGAATAAACTCCATAAAGATGGATTTTTGAAATCACTTGGTTATGAATCATTTGATGCTTGCGAACCATGCCTTTTGGGCAAGATGACTAAAACTCCGTTCTCTAGAACAATGGAACGAGCTACTGACTTGTTGGAAATAATACATACTGATGTATGCAGACCAAGGAGTATTAAGGCTCGTGGCGGGTATCGTTATTTTCTGACCTTCACAGATGATTTGAGGAGATATGGGTATATCTACTTGATGAAACATAAGTCTGAAATAGTTGAAAGGTTCAAAGAATTTCAGAGTGAAGTGGAAAATCATTGTAACAACAAAATAAAGTATCTGCGATCTGATCGTCGAGATGAATATTTGAGTTACGAGTTTGGTCTTCAATTAAAACAATGTGGAATAGTTTCATAGCTCACGCCACCTGGAACACCACAATGTTATGGTGTGTCTGAATGTCGTAACCGCACTTTATTGGATATGGTGCAATCTATGATGTCTCTTATTTACTACTATCATTTGGGGTTATGCATTAGAGACAGCTGCATTCACGCTAAAAAGGGCACCGTCAAAATCCGTTGAGACAACGCCTTATGAACTGTGGTTTGGCAAGAAACCAAAGTTGTCGTTTCTTAAAGTTTGGGGCTATGATGCTTATGTGAAAAAGTTTCAACCTGATAAGCTCGAACCCAAATTGGAGAAGTGCGTCTTCATAGAATACCCAAAGGAAACTGTTGGGTACACCTTCTATCACAGATCCGAAGGCAAGATATTCATTGCTAAGAATGGATCCTTTCTATAGAAGGAGTTTCTCTCGAAAGAAGTGAGTGGGAGGAAAGTAGAACTTGATGAGGTAACTGTACCTGCTCCCTTACTAGAAAGTAATTCATCACAGAAATCAGTTCTGGTGATTCCTACACCAATTAGTGAGGAAGCTAATGATGATGATCATGAAGCTTCAGATCAAGTTACTACCGAATCTCGTAGGTCTTCTAGAGTATGGTCCGCACCAGGGTGGTACGGTGATTCTATTGTAGAAGTCATGTTACTAGACCATGATGAACCTACGAACTATGAGGAAGCGATGATGAGCCCAGATTCCGCGAAATGGCTTGAGGCCATGAAATGTGAGATGGGATCCATGTATGAGAACAAAGTGTGGCCTTTGGTGGACTTGCCTGATGATCGACAAGCCATAGAAAATAAATGGATTTTCAAGAGGAAGACGGACGTTGATAGTAGTGTTACTATCTACAAAGCTCAACTTGTCGCAAAAAGGTTTTTCGATAAGTTCAAAGTGTTGACTACAATGAGATTTTCTCGACTGTAGTGATGCTTAAGTCTGTCCGAATCATGTTATCAATTGCCACATTTTATGAAATCTGGTAAATGGATGTCAAAACTACATTCCTTAATGGATTTATTAATGAAGAGTTGTATATGATGCAACTAAAAGGTTTTGTCAATCCTAAAGGTGCTAACAAAATGTGCAAGCTCCAGCGATCCATCTATGGAGTGGTGCAAGCATCTCTGAGTTGGAATATACACTTTGATGAGTTGATCAGAGCATATGGTTTTATACGGACTTGCGGTGAAGCCTATATTTACAAGTAAGTGAGTGGGAGCACTACAGCCTTTCTGATAAATATATGTGAGTGACATATTGTTGATCAGAAATGATGTAGAATTTTCTGGAAAGCATAAAGGAGTGTTTGAAAGGAGTTTTTCAAAGAAAGACCTCAGTGAAGCTGCTGACACATTGAGCATCAAATTCTATGGAGATAGATCAAGACGCTTGATAAGATTTTTTTCAATGAGTACATACCTTGATAAGATTTTGAAGTAATTCAAAATGGAATAATCAAAGAAGGAGTTCTTGTCTGTATTGCAAGGTGTGAAATTGAGTAAGACTCAAAACCCGACCATGGCAGAAAATAGAAAGGGAATGAAAAGTCATTCCCTATGCCTCAGTCATAGGTTCTATAAAGTATGCTATGCTATGTACCAAACCTATTGTATACCTTGCTTTGAGTTTGGCAAGGGAGTACAATTTTGATCTAAGAGTAGATCACTAGACAGCGGTCAAGAAAATCCTTAGTGGGGACTAAGGAAATATTTCTCGATTATGGAGGTGATAAAAGAGCCCGTCGTAGAGAGTTACAATAGTGCAAGATTTTACACCGATCCAGATGACTATAAGTCTCAATCTGGATACATATTGCAAGTGGCAGCAATTAGCTATAGTAGCTCCGTGCAGAGCATTGTAGACATAGAATATTTGCAAAATACATACGGCTCTGAATATGACAGACCCGTTAACTAAACTTCTCTCACGAGCAAAACATGATCACACCTTAGTACTCTTTGGGTGTCAATCACATATCGATGTGAACCAGATTATTGACTCTAGTAAACCCTTTGGGCGCTGGTCACATGACGATGTGAACTATGGGTGTTAATCACATGTAGATGTGAATATTAGTGTTAAATCACATGGTGATGTGAACTAGATTATTGACTCTAGTGCAAGTGGGAGACTGAAGGAAATATGCCCTAGAGGCAATAATAAAGTTATTATTTATTTTCTTATTTCATGATAAATGTTTATTATTCATGCTAGAATTGTATTAACTGGAAACATAATACATGTGAGAATACATAGACAATCATAGTGTCACTAGTATGCCTCTACTTGACTAGCTCGTCAATCAAAGATGGTTAAGTTTCCTAACCATAGACATGAGTTGTCATTTGATTAACGGGATCACATCATTAGGAGAATGATGTGATTCACATGACCCATTCCGTTAGCTTTGCACACGATCGTTTAGTATGTTGCTATGACTATGAGATTACGCAACTCCCGTTTACCGGAGCAACACTTTGTGTTCTACCAAACGTCACAACGTAACTGGGTGATTATAAACATTCTCTATAAGTGTCTCCGAAGGTACATGTTGGGTTGGCGTATTTCGAGATTAGGATTTGTCACTCCGATTGTCAGAGAGGTATCTCTGGGCCCTCTCAGTAATACACATCACTTAAGCCTTGCAAGCATTGCAACGAATGAGTTAGTTGTGGGATGATGTATTACGGAACGAGTAAAGAGACTTGCCGGTAACAAGATTGAACTAGGTATTGAGATACCGACGATCAAATCTCGGGCAAGTAACATACCGATGACAAAGGGAACAACGTATGTTGTTATGCGGTCTGACCTATAAAGATCTTCGTAGAATATGTGGGAGCCAATATGAGCATCCAGGTTCCGCTATTGGTTATTGACTGGAGACGTGTCTCGGTCATGTCTACATAGTTCTCGAACCCGTAGGGTCCGCACGCTTAACGTTATGATGACAGTTATATTATGAGTTTACATGTTTTGATGTACCGAAGGTTGTTCGGAGTCCCGGATGTGACCACGGACATGGCGAGGAGTCTCGAAATGGTCGAGACATAAAGATTGATATATTGGAAGCCTATGTTTGGATATCGGAAGTGTTCCGGGTGAAATCAGAATTTTACTGGAGTACCGGGAGGTTAATAGGCCTTAGTGGGCCTTTACGGAGAAGAGGAGAGGCGGCTAGGGCTGGGCCGCGCACCCCTCCCCCCTAGTCCTAATAGGATAAGGAGAGGGGGGAAGCGCCCCCCTTCCTTCCTCTCTCCCTCCTCTTTCCCCCTCCCAAGTCCTAATCCAACTAGGAAAGGGGGGAGTCCTACTCCCGGTGGGAGTAGGACTCCTCCCGGCGCGCCTCTCCCCTTGGTCGGCCGCACCCCCCTTGATCCTTGATATACGGGGGCAGGGGGGCACCTCATGGACACAACAATTGATCGTTTGATCTTTTAGTCGTGTGCGGTGCCCCCCTCCACCATAGTCCACCTCGATAATACTGTAGCGGTGCTTAGGCGAAGCCCTGCGTTGGTAGAACATCATCATCGTCACCACGCCATCATGCTGACGAGACTCTCCCTCAACACTCGGCTGGATCGGAGTTCGAGGGACGTCATCGGGCTGAACGTGTGCTGAACTCGGAGGTGTTGTACGTTCGGTACTTGATCGGTCGGATCGTGAAGACGTATGACTACATCAACCGCGTTGTGCTAAAGCTTCCGCTTACGGTCTACGAGGGTACGTATACTACACTCTCCCCTCTCGTTGCTATGCATCACCATGATCTTGCGTGTGCGTAGGATTTTTTTTTAAAATTACTACGTTCCCCAACATTTGCCACCTTACATTCCTCAAGTTTGGCTAAGGTAGCAAAGGAAGAACTACTGCAATTGTATTTCTGGTTCATCCAGTTAAGTACCTCAGTAGAGAAAGCCGAATACTGACTGTCATGATAGGCGAGAGCGGGTCATCTATCTGGTAACTCCGTGTTATACTACAAATCGTTCGTGATTTATGTCGTGTTATACAAGGGGCTGGGCTTTGACCAGCCGCGTTGCAAAGGCGCCATACTCCGGACTACCGCTCATGCAAACAAGGGGCTAGTACTTAGCACCACCAATGGACTCTTATGGCTAAGCGAAAGTACTAAAGCCGCATAGTCTGATTGCCTAGTTCACTAAGCAAGACGCCTCCTACATCGGACCAAGACATTGGATAAAGTGCCGTCATGCGTTCCCGAACACCCTTGTAATATTTACGTGGGGGCAGAAGCCATTGGATGGTAAACTTTGAGACTTATAAACGACCAAACAGGCAGATAAACTAATTATAGAGTGCAAGCATAAATATTCTACACCATGAGTTCATTACATGACTCTTACAAACCGGACTCTACTAATCAAATATGATGTCCTTTGAGCACTGGCCCTCTACAATGCGGGCTCCGTCGAGGACCTCGCTGAAGTACTTCTCCATCCGCCAGTGATCCTTGCCTTCAGGTGGCCCTGCTGTGGAAATCTCGGTGGCCTTCATCTTCGCCCATTGTACCTTGACTCGGGCAAAGTCCATCCGGGCAGCTTCTATGTAGGCCGACCGCTTGATGGCGTCCACCTGAGGGCACACCTCGACCAGCCGCTTCACAAGTCTGACATAGCTGCTGGGTATGGGCTCGGCTGGGCAAAGACAGACTATCACGTCCTTCATAGCTAGTCCAGCCACCCTGTGCAGCTCTGTTAGCTGCTTCAGCTGACCGCTGAGGGGAGCCGGATACTACGGTGCAAGGTATTGCGACCAGAATAGCTTCTCCGTGGAACTCCCCTCTTCAGTGCAGAAGAACTTGGTGGGGTCGGCAATGCTCCTTTGCAGATCCACAAATGCGCTTGGAGAACTCCAAACCTGGGTCAGCAAAATATATCTCTTCCTTGTAAATTTACTCTGCATGAGAAAGGCCTTACCAGCCGCTATTTGCCTCACCTCTTGGATTTCTTAGCGAGCGCCCTGGGCCTCAAACCAGGCTTCTTTCGCGCTTTCCAGCACTTTGGTGAGCTCGGAGGCTTGTTCCGAACTCTTCAGCTCCAAGGACTCACACTTGAAGATGGTGTCCTTGAGCTGTTGTTCGACCTCCCCCACCCGCGCCTCATGTCTCCGGCGGGTGGTTTGCTCCACCTCTAACTCCTTGCCCGCTTTGTCAGCGGCCGCCTTGCTCACCTCTGCCTCCTTCTTGGCTTGGACAAGGGCACTCTTGAGGGACTCGACCTCAGTTGCGCACATTGTGAGAATGTTTATAACATTTTAGTCAGTTTAAACGACTAACACACATATAACTTTCGGGTATGTTGTAGTGCCACATACCTTGGGTTTCGTTAAACCGCTTGTTGATGCAGTTGAGTTTCTCATCGGATAGCCGAAGCTTCCGATTGAGCTCGGCAATCTCTGTGGCCTGGGCAGTAGCCGCCAACATAGAAGCCTGTCCAAACAACATATATGAACGCACTATCAACTTGTTTCTGATCCTCTGTCCGGATTGTTCTAATCCGGACAGAGTCTTAGGGGCTACTGTCTACACATGGGTTTTCGCTCTCTCTCTCTCTCTCACACACACACACACACATATATATATACACACAAAAAACTTGTAAAGAGTATTACATCGCATACCTCAAAGCCTGTCAGTAGGGGCTACGTTGTAGTGCTTCTTGCAGAGTGTCAGCGGCCTCCAGATTGTCCGAGGCCATCGGTGGAGCTGCTGCTCCTCCCCCCTCTTTCAAAGGGGGGTGTTGGTCCGAACCCGGAGCCGTACTGGTCTCCGGGACGGTGGTCGGCGAGGGCCCAGACTGTTGAGGCCCCCCACCCTCGGTGGTCATGGGGTCGCTATTATCACATCCCTAGTTCTGGTATGCTCGAGGCTAGCTAGTCATGTGTGCATCATGTTTAAATTCCATTTAAATTTGAAATGGGGATTTGTGAAACCCTCAGAATCATTTCTGGAAATGACCCAAATAAAAAGTGCTCCAAAAAGGTCCAAGAAAATGTCATGTTGCTCTCTGAAAATATTGGACAGAGATAAAAATAAAACCAATATTTTTAAAAGCTCATAAGTATTTATTTTGGGCATTTGGAATTAATGCAGTATATAATATATGTCCAAAAATTATGCCATTTGTTGAGGAGCTCTGGAATAATGCCACTAGTTCCTACAAAAATTGGCATAAGGAAATAAATTGATTTAGTATTATTATTCAATCAAAACATATGTCAGAAAAATAGAAAACAAAACAAAATGGGAAAAAACCTACCTGTCGCTTACCTCTCTGTGCAGCCCGTTACTGTGCAGCCCAGCAGCAGCCCAGCCCGCCTCCTCCTCTATATTCTTCCTCGTCCCTACTGACACTGTGCATGTCGCGCGCGCGCTTGCCCACGGCCACGTCTCCCGTCACCTCCTGCTCTCCCTCTCATCGCCCTGGACGACCTGGACGACGCCACGTGCCGCCCCGCACCTCTCTCACTCTCCCTCGCTCTCCCTCCTCCCCTAGTTCTCTCTCGCGCGACCGCCTGAGAGGGAGAGACCATCACGGCAACACACACGGTTGATGCGTTCATAGCCACCAAGGCCTCGGCCACTGCCGTGCCTCCCCGACGCGCTCCACAGCTCCTCCGTGACCCCCTCTCCCTCCTCGTCGAGCCACGCACCTCCGGACGGCCTCCATCGTCGCCACCGTCGTCTTCTTCACCGCCGGCCGCCGTGGATCTCCACCGCCCGCACGTCGTCGTCCGGCCGTCCCCGAGCCCGCTTCGACACCTGCTGCAACTGCTGTGAGCTGCTCGTCCTCCTCCCCCTCTCCGTTCTTGCCCTCACACACCGCAGCAGCATCCCTGCTCGCGCCCGAGCTCTGGCCTCCGCCGCGAGTGTCACGCCCAAGATGCGACCATATCCTAAAGGAACTCGAAGGTCCCACCAAGGATGGAAGCGCATCTTGAAGACGCTTTTGCAAGGTGGATATCATTACATCAAACCATAACATAATAGTTGGGGATACATACAAAAGGCATACAATGCCACACGAATACAACATCATCTTACATAAGAGCACCATCCGACTACAGATGAAACACAAACAGAAACTCAAACGACATCCACCCTGCTAGCCCAGGCTGCCGACCTGGAACCTATCCCCTGATCAAAGAAGAAGCAGAAGAAGAACTCCAAAACAAGCAAACATCGCTCTCGCGTCATGGTCATTGCAAAACCTGTACCTGCAACTATTGTTGTAGTAATCTGTGAGCCATGAGGACTCAGCCATCCCATTACCATGGGTATCAAGACTAGCAAAGCTTAAAGGGTAAGGAATGGATAAGTGGTGAGGTTGCAGCAGCGACTAAGCATGATATGGTGGCTAACATACGCAAATAAGAGCGAGAAGAGAAGCAAACGGAATGGTCGTGAAGCTAGCAATGATCAAGAAGTGATCCTGAACTCCTACTTATGTCAAACATAACCCAAAACCGTGTTCACTTCCCGGACTCCGAAAAGAGACCATCACGGCAACACACACGGTTGATGCGTTTTAATTCGTATCTAGTGTGAAGTTATCTACTACCAGACATTAACAAATTCCTATCTACCACATAACTGCGGGCACGACTTTCGAAAGATAATACCCTGCAGGGGTGTCCCAAATTAGCCCATTATAAGCTCTCACGGTCAACGAAGGATATTCCTTCTCCCGTGAAGACCCGATCAGTCTCGGAATCCTGGTTTACAAGACAATGGTAAAATAAGACCAGCAAAGCCGCCCAATGTGCTCACAAATCCCCATAGGAGCTGCACATATCTCGTTCTCAGGGCACGCCGGATAAGCGAAGCGTGCAGGTACCAACATAACCCAAGTCGCCAAGGGACGGTCCCGCACAATGCTCTAGTTTGGACCAACACTCGGAGGAGCACTGGCCCGGGGGGGGGGGGGAAATAAAGATGACCCTCGGGCTATGGAAACCAAAGGGAAAAGGCTAGGTGAGGCAAATGGTAAAACCAAGGTTGGGCCTTACTGGAGGAGTTTTATTCAAAGCGAACTGCCAAGGGGGTCCCCTAAATCACCCAACCGCGTAAGGAACACAAAATCAAGGAACATAACACCGGTATGATGGAAACTAGGGAGCCAAGAGTGGAACAAAACACCAGGCATAAGGCCGAGCCTTCCACCCTTTACCAAGTATATATATGCATTAATTAAATAAGAGATATTGTGATATCCCAAAATAATCCGGATCCAACATGGAGCAATCTTCAACTTCACCTGCAACTAACAACGCTATAAGAGGGGCTGAGCAAAGCGGTAACATAGCCAAGCAACAGTTTGCTAGGAAGGGTGAAAAAGGTTAGAGGCTGACATGGCAATTTGGGAGGCTTGAAGAACAAATGATAGGTAGCGCAACATAGCAATAGAACGAAGCAACTAGCATAGCAATGATAGTAGTGAGATCCAAGGTGATGGTCATCTTGCCGAAAATCCCACTAGGAAGACGAACGAGTCCATGAAGAAGATGAAGCCATGAAGACGAACCAAGCGTAGATGAACGAATCCTCACGATCACAACGAAACGGGAACTATCGAGAAGAAGCACACTGGTAAACACACCACACATATACATGACATGATGCTCAACCAAGTATGATGCAAGACAAGACTACATGAAGCTACTCATGGCAAGAGATGATGCATACAAGAACAACACATCAAAGCAAGGTTTAAATGAGGCCGGAAACAACATATAAATATTCCGGTAATTCCTCATATGCAAGTTTCAAAGTTGGTCCAGATCTATATAAACCTTATGTTCAAGTTGTTAAACAGCAAGTTAAGATGCACCAAGATGATCCACACGAAATTCTAGTCAAGTTACATGTAAAGTTCAATTCGTTCGGAGCTACGGCCTAGAAGTATGAGCAAAACAAGTTAAACATGGCATTGATGCAAAATGCATCCAAACATCAAGAAAACACACTCAAAACATGGATGCAAGAAGGTAATATGAAACTACATGCAAAAATCAAGCAAGTTTCATATAGAGCACACTCAAAATGGAGCAACGGTTCAACACATACACTCTATGCAAGTTTAAAAGACAAGATGTCCAAAACAGCAACTAGGCATCTAGCAAGCATCAAAACAATATTCTACAGACCTCAACACGAGAAAAAAAGGCATGGTCATGCTGTACAGATGAATCATGACAAAACATGAACACTGAGCTATCTCCAGAAAACATAATAACAAGCTCAAAAGGTCATGGCAAGATTGCAAATAATAACAGTTTACAGACTTAGCAGAAATAACATCAGGTTGCAATGTTTAGAGTTATCAAACATCATGTTACAGAGAAGATGGTAGCATCCATGCAAACATGGCAAGTGATATGACAGATTCAGAGATGGCAGGAACAACGACAAGTAGGCATGTTGGTGAGCTTGTACCACTCACCACAGAGAAATACATGGCATGACAAGGTGACCAACAGTAATAAGACATATTTATGAAGAAAATAATGGCAAGAGCAAGTTCATAGGATGCATGGATCACTAGCAAAGCTCATGGCAAAACTGAACTTAATGTTAATAGGCTGACAGAAACATTATTTATCAATTTGAGAGCAAGATTACAACAAGCTACAGCAGGCTATAAATGCAACAAGGGGCATGGATGTATAGAGCATTACATGTGTAACAAAACATCTTTAGTGAACATCTCCAGATTATGCATAGAATGACTTGTAGCAGCAGGTTTAGATAGCATCATGATATAACAGATTCAGCCTAGCAAAACAGCAACAGCAAGTACCCTACTTCACGAGCTCGATGCACTCACTACAAGACTCACAAAAAATATATGGATTGCACCGCTGTAAAGATGGCATGAAGTAGCTCAAAACTCATGTAGACATCAAGCTCATAAGATGCACACACAAAATGCAATGAAGAAGATAAAACAGCAAGTTCTGTTAACAGATAGCAGTTAACATCACATAGCACTCTTGCAACGATAATTAGGGCATCAAGATGGACTGAAACAAACATAGCACAGCGGAAAAAATGAAGAGCATCTCACAGTGAACATTTTGATATATTATACATGCAAAATGGAGCTACATGCAAGAAGTTATGGCAGGATGAACATGGCATCAGAATGAAATATTTTTGGGACTTGGAGATATTTCGGGGTCAACCTGCTGGATATGGATCTTCTGCACGGGTTTCGAGGCGCAACGGATCTCACCGGAGAACACGCCGGAGAGGAGGGAGATGGCCGAAGACGGGCGGGTCCGAGCCAGATCTGGCCGAATCCGATCGGATCTGGCACGAGGCGACGCGGGGAATGGCGGGCGGTGGCGCGGGGCCGCGCCGGTGCGGTGGCGGGGTGGCGCCGGCGGAGGATGGCACGAAGGCGGCGGAGGAGCTCGGGAGCGGATGCGGAGGTCAGGGAGGCGGGTGCCACGACGCCGTGGGGCAGAGGGGACGATGCAGTCGGCGCCGGCGAGTCGCTCGCCGGCGGCGGCCGGAGGCGAAGGCGGCGAGCGGCAGCGGGATGGT
>NC_041393.1:376526241-376529216 GCF_002162155.2 Triticum dicoccoides
AGGAGGCGGGCAGACGGGCCAGGCGGCGGCGGCGCGCGGCTCGCGCTAGCCGGATCTGGGCCCCACGGGCCGCGCGATGGGGAGTGAGAGGGCGCGGGACGAGGGTGAGGTGCTGGCGTGGGAGTGGCTGGCGACAGGGGTGATGCTGAGGTGGCGGCGCGCCACTGGTCGGAGTGACATGGAGGGAAGCGGCGGACATGTCCGACGCGGTGGGGAGGTGTATCCGGCGGTGCGGAGGGAAGAAGACTAGGGTTTCATCCGCGAAAATGAAGAGGGAGGACCTATTTATAGGTAGAGGGAGCTAGGAGAGTCCAAATGAGGTGCAATTTTCGCTCACACGATCATGATCGAACGACCGAGAGCACGGAGGGGGTTTGGATGTGCTCATGGGCTGAGGTGAAGCGGGGCTGGGATGCAAAGAGAAGGGGGGTTTCGGGCTACACGGTTAACCGTTGGGGCATCAAACGACGTCCAAATGGAACAAAATTTGACAGGCGGTCTACCGGTGATATATCAAGGCCACTGGGCAAACCTCGGTCCATTTCGAGATTGTTTTTCTCCCGTTCATGAAACAAGGTCTGAGAGGGGCGATGGGCGCGCGCGAGAGGTCTGGACTCCGATCGGACAACATAGAGAACGGGGGAACCCGAACGGATGCAAGTTTTGAAAAACATGCAGATGAAATGCAGATGATGACAGGGCAAAATGCAACACGCAAGCAAATGACATGGCAACGACAGCAAACAACTGGAAGACACCTGGCACAACGGATCCGGGGCGTTACAACTCTCCTCCACTAACAAGAGATCTCGTCCCGAGATCTTAGGAACGAGACAGAAGAGAAAGAGGAAGAGGTGAAATAAGACCAGAAGAAAGAATAATAACAAAGTCGAGAGAATTCAGGTAGAAAAGATGAATGACGAGTATGACAGGAATCAAAAGCTCATGAAAACAAGATAGACTCTGAAAGAACTCCAGTTAGAACACGATAGGAAAGGAATAAGAATGAAAGAATTTGGGAAGCACTCCGGCTAAAATGGAAGGAATAGAACATGAACTTCACAAGATGGGATGGCACTTGATTAGATGAACAACGCAATGCCTACGGAAGAATTGAAAGAATTGAATGAAAAGAACTTAGAACAAAGGGTTGAATGGAGTTGTTGAGAAAATCAACAACAAAAGAATAAGCTTGTTGTGGACTTATAAAAGACAACTGAAAACTTGAGGTGAAATTATACCACAACCAAATGTCTAATAGGTGAGAAGAACGAAGAAATGCAAAACTCAACTTCAAAAGAAAACGGAGAATTATTTGCACTTCAAGACGCGAGAAGAAAAGATACTTGAACTCCACCAACAAAATCTTGATGAACTCTTGAAGAATTAATTAAATCATGAAGAACCACCATGAAGAACTCCGGTGACAAAAGATGATGAGATAGGAATGAAGGATGAAAAGAATAAGATGAGCCTTGCGATGATTTAGATGGAGGTTCCGACAAAATGGACGAGGAAATTTGAACTCAGGAAAAGAAAAGATGAAAACACTTGGACCTAGAATTTATTCACGAAGAACAAACTCTGAAGAAAGGGATTTCTTGAAGATGATGAAATAAGAATAATAATTACGTTATGCTTATCCTCATCAAATTTAATTGATGACAACCGGATTTGGCATGCAACTTATTCTTCTTGAAAAGGATTAAGGGGGGTATAGCACAAAACTTGAGAAAGTCTTCATGAACCACCAGTAGGACTCGAAAGAACGAATGGATTAAAATGATAATCAAGGAAAAAGAATCATGAACCACTGAACTAATTTCAAAGATCAACAAGAAAGATGGTAGCATCCATGGAAACATGGCAAGTGATATGACACATTCAGACACGACAGGAACAATGATAAGTAGGCATGTTGGTGACCTTGTACCACTCACCACAGAGCAATACATGGCATGACAAGGTGACCAACATTAATATGATATATTTATGAAGCTAAGCATGGCAAGAGCAAGTTCATAGGGTGCATGGATCACTAGCAAAGCTCATGGAAAAAGTGAACTTAATTTTAACAGGCTGACAGCAACATTATTTAGCAATTTGATAGCAAGATTACAACAAGCTACAGCAGGCTATAAATGCAACCAGGGGCATAGATGGATAGAGCATGACATGTATAAAAAAACATCCTGAGTGAAGATATCCATATTATGCATAGAATGACTTGTAGTAGCAGGTTTACATAGCATCGTGATATAACAGATTCAGCCTAGCAAAACAGCAACAACAAGTACCCTACTTCACGAGCTTGATGCACTCACTACAAGACTCACAAAAAATACATGGATTGCACCACTGTAAATACAACTTGAACTAGCTCAAAACTCATGTAGACAACAAGCTCGTAAGATGCACACACAAAATGCAATGAAAAAGACAAAACATCAAATTCTTTTAACAGACACCAGTTAACATCACATATCACTCTTGCAACGACTATTAGGGCATCAAGACGGACTCAAAGAAACACGGCACAGTGGAACAAATTGAAGAACATCTCACAATGAACATTTTGTTATATTATACATGCAAAATGGAGCTACATGCAAGAAGTTATGGCACGATGAACATGGCATCAGAATGCAATATTTTCGGGACTTGGAGATATTTCAGGGTCAACCTGCTGGATCTGGATCTTCTACACGGGTTTCGAGGCGCGGCGGATCTCGCCGGAGAACACACCGAAGAGGAGGGAGATGGCCAAAGACGGGCGGGTCCGGGCCGGATCTGGCCGGATCCGGTCGGATCTGGCGCGGGGCGGCCCGGGGAACGGTGGGCGGCGGCGCGGGGCCGCACCGGTGCGGTGGCAGGGCGGCGCTGGCGGAGGATGGCGCGGAGGAGGCAGAGGAGCTCGGGAGCAGAGGCGGAGGTCGGGGAGGCGGGCGCCGCGACGCCGTGGGGCGACGGGAACG
>NC_041393.1:376529583-376545073 GCF_002162155.2 Triticum dicoccoides
GGCGCCGGCGAGTCGCTCGCCGGCGGCGGCCGGAGACGAAGGTGGCGAGCGACGACGGGAGGGTCGGCGCCCAGCGGGTCCGGCGAGGCGTGCGGGCGCGCGAGGAGGTGGGCAGACGGTCCAGGCGGTGGCGGCGCGCGGGCTCGCGCGGGCCAGATCTGGGCCCTGTGGGCCGCGCGGTGGGGAGTGAGAGGGCGCGGGCCGAGGGTGAGGTGGTGGCGTGGGAGTGGCTGCAGACGATGGCAATGCTGAGGTGGCGGCGCGCCACTGGTCGGAGCAACATGGAGGGAAGCGGCGGACATGTCCGGTGCAGTGGGGAGGTGTGTACGGCGGCGCAGAGGGAAGAATACTAGGGTTTCATCCGCGAAAATGAAGAGGGAGGACCTATTTATTGGTAGAGGGAGCTATGAGAGTCCAAATGAGGTGTGGTTTTCGCCTACACGATCATGATCAAACGACCGAGAGCATGGAGGGGGTTCGGGCTACGTGGTTAACCGTTGGGGCATCGAACGACCTCCAAATGGAACAAAATTTGTCGGGCGGTCTACTGGTGATATACCAAGGCCACTCGGCAAACCTCCCTCCATTCCGAGATTGTTTTTCTCCCGCTCACGAATCAAGGTCTGAGAGGGGCGAGGGGCACGCGCGACAGGTCTGGACTCCGAACGTACAACAGGAAGAACCGGGGAACCCGAAGGGATGCAAGTTTTGAAAAACATGCAGATGATGACATGGCAAAATGCAACACGCAAGCAAATGACATGGCAACGACAACGAACAACTGGAAGACACCTGGCCCAATGTATCCGGGGCATTACAGCGAGCTCTGCTCCGGGGAACTCCAGCCACCCCATGCCCTCCCACTGTTCCCCCTGGATGCGCACGAGCCTGGGCTCCTCGCTGATGGTCTCCGCTGCCCAAATGGTCGCCGGAGCGACGATCCCGAGCCCTCCGCCGCGTTCGGCCTCGCCGGCGGCTAAACGCCGGCGGGTTTTGACCCATTGACCTCGCCGGCCTGACATGCGGGCCCGGCCTTCCAGGTGATTAGCTTAAAGCTAATAACCAATTAAGCTAAACCCTGACATTGATAGTGGGCCCCTGCGCCCTAATCTTTTATTAGATTAGTAAAACTAACCCCTGTTTAACCACGTGTCACTGACGTGTGGACCCCACACGTCAGGTTTGACCCTAGTCAGCGCTGTTGACTTGCTGACGCAAGCATGACGCAGTTATTCTTTTCTAGATTTAAAATAATCATGAAAATCCAGAAAATGATATAAACTTCAAAAAATCATAGAAATTCAACCGTAGCTCAGATTGAAATAATTTATATATGAAAAATTATCAGAAAAATGCAATCTATCCATTTGTACTAGTTTCATGCATGACAAACCAACTTATACCTACTGTATAAGTGAAACACTAAAATGGCACTTATAAAGGGCTTAACTTGGAGTTGCATTTGAATTCTTGATTCAAATGGACTTCAACCAAATGAATGCTAGCTGCATTAGCTCAAATAGCATCAGATCTTCATGACATGTTCATGCATCATATTGTTGCATATGCTTGTGTATTGATTGTCGACATCATTCCTTCTCGATAGGTCCTACTCCAGAGACCGTTCCAGAGCACCTGTCTGAGGAGAAGTGCCTTCCTTGTTGATCTACCAGGAAAGCAAACCCCCTTGTTCATTCCGATACAATCCTACTCTCTCACTCCTACTCTTAGTTAATGCACTAGGACAACAATGTTTCAACTGCTACTTTGTGCTGCGGTAGTTGAACCCATTCCTCTACATGACCTGTCATTGCCACAGTAAATAGTTGAAACCCACTAGCGTGTGTAGGAGTTGATTGAAGCCATTGTTGTGTTCCTACCATGCCATGCCTGCTATTTCTTACAGTGTGTCAGGTCTGATTCATTGGGAATGAATTGGAGTGCAGTGCTCTATGTTCTGATGCTGAGAGTGAACTGTATGAACAAGTTTTGGCAAAGGTAGCGGTGAGAGGCCATGTAGGATTACATGGTGGGTTGTCTCACTGGAACCGTCCTTAAGCACTGAGTTCTATGTATGTTGTCCAATGACTCGATACTACCACACATTGCGCTCCGGGCACTCCAAGCCCTCTTGACTTATTAACCAACTTGATCTCCGTCCAGGAGTCGCAACTAGTTTCTGGTGTTTGTAGGTAGTGTTAGTAGTCTACCAAGTGGCACCGGCCAGGTGGGCTTGGGACAGACTAGGCACAGTGGCAAGGTTTACCAAGTGGCACCTATATGGTGGGCTTGGGAACCCTACTAACATCATTTGGGGCCGTGAGAGACACCCTGGCCGGATCTCCTTGCGGATGGAACCCGAATAGGCGATAAACCTGGACTAGAGTCTTGTGTGGTTAGTCAGGTCGTGGCCGACACCCTCGCCAGGCTTCTGCTTGCAGGTTGTCGTGATACATGACGTGTACATGGTGGTAAGTGGCGAGAGTGTGTGTGAAGAAGTACACCTGTGCAGGGTTAACATGATCTATTCGAATAGCCGGGTCCGCGGTTATGGACTTCTTGGATGCTTACGTGGTACATAGACAACTTGAAGTGGATACTCTAAAATGCTCAAGATAAGTGTGAGTTCTATAGATGGCTTTCTCGTAGGGAGACGGGGATGAATCCATAGTAGTGTATTGTGTGGTGGTTAGTGGACTCACCTCAAAGAAGTTTCTCGTAGTCATAGAAGAGGATAGCTACTGAGTCAAAGTTGGCTTGCTGCAACGAAACCCCACAATACCCTCTTGATACAAATGCATGTATGATAGGATCTGATGTAAGTCTTGCTGAGTACCTTTGTACTCATGTTGCTTTATTTATGTTTTTGCAGCGGAGACTTCGGTCTTACTAGTGTTCTCGTGGGCTTCGACAAGTAGCTTGTACCTCAGCTAAGATCTTGTTAGGGTGTTGTAGATAGTCAGGCTCTTCAGCCTTTTTCATTTGTAGATGTCTGTACTCAGACATGTAATGCTTCCGCTTGTTGCTTGTTTGCTCTGAATGTTGGGTCATGTGACACCTGTTTGTAATAAATGCTATGATGGCTCCTCTGAGCCTTTATCTATATGAGTTGTTGAGTTACGTTGTGATGCCATGTTGTACAACACATACTTGCATGTTATGCGTACGTGTAATGTGTATTGCTATGTGTGGGATCTAACTATCTAGTTGTTTATCCTTAGTAGCCTCTCTTACCGGGAAATGTCTCCTAGTGCTTCCACTGAGCCCTGGTAGCTTGCTACTGCTCCGGAACACTTAGGCTGGCCGACATGGGTCCTTCTTCGTTCCTGTGTCTGTCCCTTCAGGGAAATGTCATGCGGTGTCTACCAGAGTCCCGTTAGCTTACTACAGCCCGGATTCTCCGGAGTCCTGCTAGCCTAGTTGCTACAGCCCGGATTCACTCGCTGATGACCGACACGTTCGTTGTTGGGTCATGTATGCCTGTCCCTGTAAGTTAGTGCCACTTTGGGTTCACGACTAGCCATGTCAGCCCAGGTTCTTTGTCATATGGATGCTAGCTCACACCATCATATACGTGTGCCAAAAGGAGCAAACGGTCCCGGGCATGGTAAGGCGACAACCATGGGAATACCATGTGTGAGGCCGCAAAGTGATATGAGGTGTTACATGCTAGATCGGTCTGACTCAGGATCGGGGTCCTGATAGCTTTGGTACCAGAGCCTGACTGCCTGTAGGATTACCAAGCCAAACTGGTCGAAGCTGAGTCTAGAAATTCTTTAGTTATGTAAGGGAATTGATTGTGGGAAGGAACGTAAGGATCTTTTTACTTCTTTACCTCACGGCCTTCTGATCTGAGTCATCCTCTCTTTCTTACGGGGTTAAGGAACTAGGCTTTCTCTTCCGTCTATCAGGATCACGTGTTACTCCTCCGTAGTCCCATAGGATTGGTTGATCAGAGTCATACCCCAGTTTTTGAGTACTTCCGGTGTAGCCTGTTTAGTATGATCTCAGAACCTTGACTCGTGATGTTGAGTTGTTGTAGTACTCCTTTTTAGCAGGATGTCTCATTCTGGGCATTTTACTGTTGTTAGGCTATCGGAATTGCCCTAGGAGTTTGAGAGTTACTAATTTCCTTATCCTACATTCTATAGCCTATAGTTCATGCTGACTCCGTCCTTGGTTTCGTTTCTCAGGATGTCATCAGTTAAGCGAAGTTCTATTGCTCGTAGCTAGAACTACGTAGATGGTAGGGATGAGGATCCTCCTGACCAGCCTTTGTTGGCAGAGTTCATGTTAGAGACGGAGAGGAACAAGCGTGAGTCTAACCGCTTGTTGGCACGTATCGAGGAGAACATCACACATCAGTTCAAAGGGTCTGCAACCATTCATGACTTCATTCGCTTGCACCCACCTACCTTTCATCATTCCATCGAGCCACTTGATGCAGATGACTGGCTCCGTAGCATCACTCATAAGCTGCATTCCGCGAACGTAGCTGAAGATGACAAGTTCACCTATGCTACATACCACCTGGAAGGTCCTGCTAGTCTTTGGTGGTAGAACTATGAGGCTATGCTTCTGGCTACTCAGATTCCTACTTGGAGGGATTTCATTGAGGCTTTTCATGAGCATCACATTCCCAGGCCCTCATAGATTGCAAGAGAGAAAAGGTTTGTAGTTTCACCCAGGGTAAGATGGCCATTGACGCTTATAGTAGAGAGTTTGAGAACCTCGCCCGCTATGCTACAGAAGAAGTGTCCACGGACGCCAAGAAGCAGGCTAGGTACCGGAAGGGTCTCAACCCCAAGTTGCGTCGTGATCTCCACCTGCATCATTGTGATACATTCCAAGCTCTTGTGAACAAGGCCATTAATGCAGAGACAGCTCAACTCATTTACGAGGAGTATCGTAAGCACACCCGTGATTTGGGATCTTCCTCCGGTTCTAGTTCTCAGAAGCGCCGGATTTGGGTTCCGAACTCCGCTCTTCCTCCCGGATATTCATCGAGGCCATGTCATGTGGTGCCCCACCCAGCTCAGTCATACGTTCCACCCAAGCCTATTGGTAGACCACTTGTCAGTGCGGGTCCACGTCCAACTTCAGGGACTTGCTTCACATGCGAGAAGCCAGGACACTATGCACGTGACTGCTCGCAGACTAGTTATGCTACACCCTAGCTCGAGAAGTCCGTTGGCTGTGTTAAGCCACCATGCAAGATGATCAGTGTCAAGCCAGCTCCCACTGAACATGGACGCGTGCACCATGTCTCAGCTAGAAACGCTCATGATGATCCATATGTCGTTCTTGGTACACTCGTCAATTGTCATCCAGCATCGGTTCTATTCGATACTGGAGCGTATCACTCCTTCATTTCTGAAAGCTATGCTAGCTTGCACAACATGTCATTTTGTGATATGCCCACCCCACTAGTCAGTCAAACTCCTGGATCCAAATGGCAAACTTCTAGTGTAAGCCATGGTAACGAAATCCTTGTTGACAGACTTGTATTCCTTGCATCACTTATAGCCCTCAAGTCTAGAGATATTAACATCATCCTGGGTATGGACTAGATGAAAGCTCATTATGCCAAGATTGATTGTTACACTAGGTCCGTTCAGCTTACACACCCATCTGGCAAGATAGTCACTGTCTCCACTAGAGTTGCAAGGTGTCAGCTCTATTCTCTTAATGCCAGCCCTCTCCCAGACCTTGAAGATATCCCGGTAGCCCGTGACTTTCCGGATGTCTTTCTAGAGGAACTGCCAGGTGTTCCACCTAACAGAGATGTAGAGTTCGTCATTCCCAGGAACCGCTCCAATCTCTAGGAGACCTTACAAAATGGCACCCTTAGAACTAGCCGAGCTTAAGAAACAACTTGATGAGTCCTTGCAAAAGGGTTTCATCCGTCCCAGTTCTTCTCCTTGGGCTTGCCCCGTCCTCTTCGTTAAGAAGAAGGATGGTACGGACCGGATGGTTGTAGATTATCGTCCCGTTAATTTGGTCATGATAAAGAACAAATATCCGCTTCCCAGGATCAACAATCTGTACGATCAGCTCGCTGAATCCTCAATCTTATCCAAGATGGATTTGAGGTTAGGCTACCACCAAATCAAGATCAGAAACGGGGACATCCCCAATACAGCCTTTGTCACTCGCTATGGCCAGTACGAGTACACTATCATGTCCTTCGGTCTAACCAATGCTCCATCCACATTTTCCCACTTGATGAACTCGATCTTCATGGAGTACTTAGATAAGTTCGTCGTGGTTTACCTCGATAATATTCTTATTTAGTCGAAGAACGAGGAAGAGCATGCCAAACATCTTAGACTTGTGCTAGAAAAACTCAGAGAGCACCGCCTTTATGCCAAGTTCTCCAAGTGCGAATTTTGGTTGCCAGAAGTGACCTACCTAGGCCACGTAATCTCTGGTAAGGGCATTGCTGTCAATCTCGAGAGAGTCAAGGCCGTTCTTGATTGGACTCCACCTAAAATAGTTAAACAAGTTAGGAGTTTCCTTGGTCTAGCTAGCTATTGTCGCCGCTTTGTTGAAAACTTCTCTAAAGTGGCCAAACCCCTCACGGAACTTCTCAAGACAGATAAAAAGTTTGAGTGGTCCCCACAGTGTGAGTACAGTTTTCAGGAACTGAAAAGACGCCTGACTTCTGCTCCCATACTTGTGCCACCGGATTTCACTAAAGACTTTGTTATCTACTGTGACGCCTCACGACAGGGACTAGGTTGCATTCTTATGCAGGACCGTCATGTGATTACCTATGCATCTCGACAGTTGCATCCACATGAGGAGAATTATCCTACACATGATCTAGAGCTTGCAGCCATAGTCTATGCACTCAAGACCTGGCGGCATTACCTTCTTGGTAAATGTTGCGCGATCTACACCGATCACCAGAGTCTTAAGTATATCTTCATCCAACCAGATTTGAACCTTAGGCAAAGACGTTGGTTGGAACTGATCTTAGATTATGATCTAGGGATTACTTACACTCTAGGCAAAGCCAATGTCATGGCTGATGCGCTAAGTCGTAAATCCTATTGCAACAATCTCATGTTGCGGCAGGGCCAACCACTTCTCCATGGGGAATTTTGTAAGCTTAACCTTCACATTGCTCCTCACGAATTCCTTTCTACCTTGGTGGCAAAACCTGATCTTGAGGATCAGATTATCGCTACTCAAAAGCAGGACACGGGAATTTACAGGATCAAGAGAAACATTAAGAAGGGAGTGGGTGGATGTTTCTCTATGGATGATCGAGGTGTTATTTTATTTGAGAATCGCTTGGTGGTTCCCAAGAATCAACATCCGCGGCAATTGATTCTTAAGGAGGCGCATGAATCTCCTCTCATGATTCATCCCAGTAGTACTAAGATGTATCAGGACCTACGCCAGAGGTTCTGGTGGACTAGGATGAAGAGAGAAATCGCTCAGTTTATTGCTAACTGTGACGTTTGTCGTCTTGTTAAGGCAGCGCATCAGAGACCTACTGGCACCCTTCAGCCTTTAGCTATTCCTGAGTGGAAATGGGATAAAGTTGGTATGGACTTCATCACCGGCTTTCCCAGGACCAAGAGAGGGAATAATGCTATCTTTGTAGTCATTGATCATCTCTCCAAAGTGGCGCACTTCCTACCTGTTCGAGAGAGTATCACTGCTAGCTAGCTCGCTGCCTTATATATTTCTTGAATAGTGTCACTTCATGGTGTTCCATTAGAGATCAATTCAGACCGTGGCAGTCTTTTCACTTCTCATTTCTGGGCGAGTTTCCAAACTGCCATGGGAACCCATGTTTCCTTCAGTACCGCTTTCCACCCTCAGTCGAGTGGTCAGGTGGAAAGGGTCAATCAAATTCTCGAATACATGCTTAGAGCTTGCGTTATCTCATTCAGTATGGATTGGGAGAAATGTCTTCCTTTTGCCGAGTTTGCTTATAACAATAGCTATCAATCCAGCCTCAAGAAAGCTCCTTTTGAGATTCTCTATGGACGAAGATGTCGAACACCGTTGAACTGGTCAGAAACCGGTGAAAGACAATTCTTTGGACCGGACATGATCCAGGAGAGAGAAGAGCAAGTTCGCATCATTCATGAGAATTTGAAAACAGCCCAGTCTCGTCAAAAGAGCCAGTATGATCGTCATCATAAGGATATGAGTTATGAAGTTGGCCACAAAGCTTACCTTCGGGTTACTCCTTTGAAAGGTACCCATCATTTCGGTATCAAGGGCAAGTTGGCTCCTCGTTACATTGGTCCTTTTCACATTCTCGCTAAACGAGGAGAGGTTGCCTACCAGTTGGAACTACCCCCACATCTTTCTCGAGTTCATGATGTCTTCAATGTCTCTCAACTCAGGTGTTGCTTCTTGGATCCTATCCGCGGAGTGGACCACGAAATGCTTTATCTCCAAGATAACCTCACATACCGAGAGTATCCAGTTCGCATTCTTGATCAAGCAGAGCGTGTCACTCGACGTCATAACATCAAGTTTCTCAAGGTTCAGTGGTCTCATCATTCCAAGAGAGAAGCTACCAGGGAGCAAGAAGATCGTCTTCGACTGGAGTACCCCACATTCTTTCCGTTGACCCCTGAATCTCAGGACGAGATTCTTTCAAGTGGGGGCGAGTTGTCATGTCCCTAGTTCTGGTATGCTCGAGGCTAGCTAGTCATGTGTGCATCATGTTTAAATTCCATTTAAATTTGAAATGGGGATTTGTGAAACCCTCAAAATCATTTCTGGAAATGACCCAAATAAAAAGTGCTCCAAAAAGATCCAACAAAATGCTCATGTTGCTCTCTGAAAATATTGGACAGAGATAAAAATCAAACCAATATTTTTAGAAGCTCATAAGTATTTATTTTGGGCATTTGGAATTAATGCAGTAAATATTTGCTTTGGATATATATTGTTATATATATATATATAATATATGTCCAAAAATTATGCCATTTGTTGAGGAGCTGTGGAATAATGCCACTAGTTCCTACAAAAATTGGCATAGGGAAATAAATTGATTTAGTATATTATTAAATCAAAACATATGCCAAAAAAATAGAAAAGAAACAAAATGGGAAAAAACCTACCTGGCGCTTACCTCCCTGTGCAGCCCGTTACTATGCAGCCCAGCAGCAGCCCAGCCCGCCTCCTCCTCTGTCTTGTTCCTCGTGCCTACTGGCACTGTGCGTGTCGCGCATGCGCTCGCCCACGACCACGTCTCCCGCAACCTTCTGCTCTCCCTCTCGTCGCCCTGGACGCGCTAGACGATGCCACGCGCCGCCCCGCACCTCTCTCCCTATCCCTCGCTCTCCGTCCTCCCCTGGTTCTCTCTTGCGCGACCGCCCGAGCGCTGCCATCGGGGCCGTCAATAGCCACCGAGGCCTCGGCCACTGCCGCGCCTCCCCGACGCGCTCCACAGCTCCTCCGCGACCCCCTCTCCCTCCTCGTCGAGCCACGCACCTCCGGACGTCCTCCATCGTTGCCACCGTCGTCTTCTTCACCACCGGCCGCCGTGGATCTCCACCACCCGCACGTCGTCGTCCGGCCGTCCCCGAGCCCGCTTCGACGCCAGCTGCAACTGCTGTGAGCTGCTGCTCCTCCTCCCCCTCTCCGTTCTCGCCCTCGCACACCATAGCCGCATCCCTGCTCACGCCCGAGCTCCGGCCGCCACCGCGAGCTCTGCTCCTGCAAACTCCAGCCACCCCATGCCCTCACACTGGTTCCCCTGGATGCGCGCGAGCCTGGGCTCCGCGCTGATGGTCTCCATCGCCCAAATGGTCGCCGGAGCGGCGATCCCGAGCCCTTCGCCGCACCTCGCCGGCGGCTAAACGCCGGCGGATTTTGACCCGTTGACCTCGCCGGCCTAACATGCGGGCCCGGCCTGCCAGGTGATTAGCTTAAGGCTAATCACCAATTAAGCTAAACCCTAACACTGACAGTGGGCCCCTGCACCCTAATCTTTAATTAGATTAGTAAAACTAACCCTTGTTTAACCACATGTCACTGACGTGTGGACCCCACATGTCAGGTTTGACCCCAGTCAGCACTGTTGACTTGCTGACGCAAGCATGACGCAGTGCTGACGCAGTTATTCTTTTTCCGGATTTAAAATAATCAGGAAAATCCAGAAAATGATATAAACTTCAAAACATCATAGAAATTCAACCGTAGCTCAGATTGAAATAATTTATATATGAAAAATTATCATAAAAATGCAATCTATCCATTTGTACTAGTTTCATGCATGACAAACCAACTTATACCTACTGTATAAGTGAAACACTAAAATGACACTTATAAAGGGCCTAACTTGGAGTTGCATTTGAATTCTTTATTCAAATGGACTTCAACCAAATGAATGCTAGCTACATTAGCTAAAATAGCATCACATCTTTATGACATGTTCATGCATCATATTGTTGCATATGCTTGTGTATTGATTGTCGACATTGTTCCTTCTCGATAGGTCCTGCTCCGGAGACTGTTCCAAAGCACCTGTCTGAGGAGCAGTGACTTCCTTGTTGATCTACCAGGCAAGCAAACCCCCTTGTTCATTCCGATACAATCCTACTCTCTCGCTCCTGCTCTTAGTTAATGCATTAGGACAACAACATTTCAACTGCTACTTTGTGTTGCGGTAGTTGAACCCATTCCTCTACATGATGTGTCATTGCCATAGTAAATAGTTGAAACCCACTAGCATGTGTAGGAGTTGATTGAAGCCATTGTTGTGTTCCTACCATGCCATGCCTGCTATTGCTTAGAGTGTGTCAGGTCTGATTCATTGGGAATGAATTGGAGTGCAGTGATCTATGTTCTGATGCTGAGAGTGAAGTGTATGAACACGTTTTGGTAAAGGTAGAGGTGAGAGGCCATGTAGGAGTACATGGTGGGTTGTCTCACTGGAACCGTCCTTAAGCACTGAGTTCTATGTATGTTGTCCAATGACTCGATACTACCACACATCGGGCTCCGGGCGCTCCAAGCCCTCTCGACTTATTAACCAACTTGGTCTCTGTCTAGGAGTCGCAACTAGTTTCTGGTGTTTGTAGGTAGTGTTAGTAGTCTACCAAGTGGCACCGGCCAGATGGGCTTGGGATAGACTAGGCATAGTGGCATGATGTACCAAGTGGCACCCAGATGGTGGGCTTGGGAAACCTGCTCACATCGTTTGGGGCCGTGAGCGATACCCCGGCCGGATCTCCTTGTGGATGGAACCCGAATAGGCTATAAACCTGGACTAGAGTCTTGTGTGGTTAGTTAGGTCGTGGCCGACACCCTCGCCAGGCTTCCGCTTTAAGGTTGCCGAGATACATGACGTGTACATGGCGGTAAGTGGCGAGAGCGTGTGTGAAGAAGTACACCCCTACAGGGTTAACATGATCTATTCGAATAGCCGGGTCCGCGGTTATGGACTTCTTGGATGCTTACGTGGTACATAGACAACTTGAAGTGGATACTCTAAAATGCTCAAGACAAGTGTGAGTGTTATGGATGGCTTTCTTGTAGGGAGACGGGGATGAATCCATAGTAGTGTATTGTGTGGTGGTTAGTGGACTCATGTGCGTTATCTCACCTCAAAGAAGTTTCTCGTAGTCGTAGAACAGGATAGCCACTGAGTCGAAGCTGGCTTGCTGCAACTAAACCCCACAATACCCTCTTGATACAAATGCATGTATGATAGTATCTGATGTAAGTCTTGCTGAGTACCTTTGTACTCATGTTTCTTTATTTATGTTTTTGCAGCGGAGACTTCGGTCTTACTAGTGTTCTCGTGGGCTTCGACAAGTAGCTTGTACCTCAGCTACGATCAGGCTCTTCAGCCTTTTTCATTTGTAGATGTCTGTACTCAAACATGTAATGCTTCCTCTTGTAGCTTGTTTGCTCTGAATGTTGGGTCATGTGACCCCTGTTTGTAATAAATGCTATGATGGCTCCTCTGAGCCTTTATCTATATGAGTTGTTGAGTTATGTTGTGATGCCATGTTGTACATCACATACTTGCATGTTATGCATACGTGTAATGTGTATTGCTATGTGCGGGATCTGACTATCTAGTTGTTTATCCTTAGTAGCCTCTCTTACCGGGAAATGTCTCCTAGTGCTTCCACTGAGCCCTGGTAGTTTGCTACTGCTCCGGAACACTTAGGCTGGCCGGCATGTGTCCTTCTTCGTTCCTATGTCTGTCCCTTCAGGGAAATGTCACGCGGTGTCTACTGGAGTCCTGTTAGCCTGCTACAGCCCGGATTCTCCGGAGTCCTGCTAGCCCAGTTGCTACAGCCCGGATTCACTCGCTGATGACCGACACGTTCGTTGCTGGATCATGTATGCCTGTCCCTGTAAGTTAGTGCCACTTTGGGTTCACGACTAGCCATGTCAGCCCGGGTTCTTTGTCATATGGATGCTAGCGACACCATCATATACGTGTGCCGAAAGGCGCAAACGGTCCCATGCATGGTAAGGCGACACCCATGGGAATACCGTGCGTGAGGCCACAAAGTGATATGTGCTGTTACATGCTAGATCGGTGTGACTCAGGATCGGGGTCCTGATAGCTGTGCCCCGCTCTACAGCGTCCGAGGTGTTGTCCCCGAGCGCCTTCTGGACGGCCTCGTCCGCTCCTCCTCAGCTAGGAGATGCCCTTTGGGACGATACCTCGGTGTACTCCATGGCAGGGGGAGAAGGCGTGTGATGGTCCGTCACTCTCTGCATCTCCAGGTGCTAGAGAGTTCCCCTTCGAAGAGGAGGGAATCGTGATCTCATGCCGAGGGCTGAAAAGCAGAAAAAGACTTGGTATGACAGAGACAGATTAAGTGATAACTAAATGAGTAAGTTTTCGATACTTATGTTTTGGCCAGGGGCTTTTCCCTTTGGATCCTCTTCGGGATGTGTTCGGACTCTGAGTCTGAACTATTCGAGAGGATCACCCTCCCCTTCTTCGGTGTTGCTCCCTCCAGGCTCTCGGAGGCTGTCCGCTTTCCCTTCCTTGTCTTGAGGGGGGAGTCGCTCTCCACTTCTTCCTCTTCCTCCTCCTCTTTGTCCTCGTCTTCCTCGTGAGAGGAGACGACCTCAGTCTCTCCGGACACTGCTTCCGGAGGACCTTTGCAGTGGGGCCCATCCTTGGGTCTGTTGCCCTTCTTCTTGATTTTCTTCTCCGGCGCCTGATAAGGCGCCGGGACCAGCATCTTCTCCAGCTGAGGAGTGACTGGGTCTTCAGGAAAACGGAGCCGGACTCTTAATACGCTCTGACTTCTTGGTCCAGCCCTGTAAAAAAAAGGATGGGTTAATGAGTTTTGTATCGATTGAATATATAAACTGGGTATTTCTTCGGAAAGTTAAATACTTACCGGAGTGGCCGGATTCGTGGCGTTGAGGCCGACGTCTTCGGTCTCCATGGGCCAGCACTTCTGCGCCTTGAAGAGCAGCTTCCACATTCCCTCGTGCATGGTGCCGAGGAAATGATGCAGAGTCCGCGGCTCCTCCGGATTGAACTCCCACATGGGGGAAGCCCAGCGCTGGCAGGGGAGAATGTGGCGGAAGAGAATAATTTGAACCACATTGGTTAGACAAACATTTTTGCTCAACACGTTGGTGATACGCATTTGCAGCGTCAACACCTCCATCTGAGACCCCCAGTCGTGGCCCTTCATGGTCCAGGAGAAGATCCTCATGGGGGGTCCGGATCTGAATTCTAGAATTGCCGCCCACTTAGTGCGGTGCGGCTCAGTGATATAAAACCACTCCTGTTGCTAGATCTTGACGGTCTCCACAAAGGCCCCCTTGGGCCACGTGGTGTTGGGCAGCTTGCTGGTCATATCTCCACCGCAGTCCACATGCTGCCCGTCGACCACCTTCGGCTTCACATTGAAGACCTTGAGCCATAGTCCTAAGTGTGGGTGGATGTGGAGGAGAGCCTCACACATGACAATGAATGCCGAGATGTGGAGGAAAGAGTTTGGGGCTAGATTGTGGAAATCTAGCCCATAATAGAACATAAGTCCACAGAAGAATGGGTGGAGTGGAAAACCTAACTCTCTAAGGAAATGAGGAAGGAAAACGACCGTTCGCCGGGCTCCGGAGTGGGAACGATTTGAACCTTGGGGGGTGGGGGGTGGGAGCCTGTGCGTGATGTTGGCAGCAAGGTATCCCGCACTCCGGACATCTTTTATCTCCTTCTCCGTGACAAAGGAGGCCTCCCACTTGCCTTTGGAACCGGATCCATCCATGGTCGGAGGAGGTGGTGGTGGTGGTGGTGAGAAATACTGAGACTTTTTAGGCACTGAGAGCTCGAGAGATTGGAAGGCAGGGGAGACTGGAAGGCGTGGGGAAGAAAATAGAAATCTATTGCTCTCTTATAGGCGGTAAAAATGCCAACAGTCCCCCCACTTGCGCCTTGAAGCTCGCCTATTCCAAATAAAAGTGTGCTCCATACACTGTTGTATTACCCAAATGCTATTGATGCAATCCCATATTAAGTGGGCACGATCCCTGTTTTGACAGGACGGGCCAATGGGGCTTGGTCTCGAAACACGGTTCAAAATGTTGAAGGGTCAAGTCTGACGCTTCGCCTAAAAAGTTGTCAGTAAAAGACACTAATATTATTTTTATACATCCTGCCTTTGCGGCTAAGGGTTGTGTTCATTTTGAAAAGCCGGATACAATTATTTTATGGAGGAAAGCCAATGTGTACTATTCATGGAACCCGCCTTGCAATGCCAAAGACAATCTGCATGCCGAACACATCGTCATTGAAGACTGGTTTAGGGGATACTGTGGGGGTCCTCTACTAGGGGGTCCTTGGGCGTCCGGTCTAATCGATATGGGTCGGACGGATGGGCCGTGAAGATACAAGACAGAAGATCACGTTTCATGTCCGGTAGGGACTCCCGTATGCGTGGATGGCTAGTATAGGTGTCCGGATATGTTATTTCCTTTCTGATTAAACCGACTTTGTACAACCCTAAGCCCGTCTAGTGTCTATACACCGGAGGGTCAGATCAAAGGCAGGAACACAACATTACTAGGCTGGCTAATCTAGGGTTAGACAACACGATCACGTGGTAGATCAACTCTTGTAAACTCTATACCCTTCGAATATAATCAAGCAGGAGTTGGGTTTTACCTCCATTAAGAGGGCCCGAACCTGGGTAAACACTCTGTCCTTTATCCATAGTTACCATCGGCCCTTAGACATACATCTTAGGCCCCCCTACCCAAGATCTGCCGGTTTTGAGACCGACATTGAGCGCCACGCGTTTCTCATGGTCCCTCCATCATTCCACCAAAGCAGGAGTAGGATTTTACGCTTCTCAACGGCCCAAACCTGGGTAAAAACCACCGGCGCCATCACTGCCATGCTGCCCCACGGCCTCTGCTCTTTGTGCAATGTGATCTCCCCCTGCCAAACCACAAAGGGGCTGATGGCCCCATAGGTGGCCCTGTTCTACCACAACAGTTGTTGTCGATCAAAAATGGATAG
>NC_041393.1:376545282-376546335 GCF_002162155.2 Triticum dicoccoides
ATATATATATATATATATATATATATATATATATATATATATATATATATATATATATATGCTTGGGCCAATAGATTGAACCATCATAAAAAATCGCATGAGAGGGACCACAAAACTAGCGCCGTGTGCATGCGGCCCAAAATGATGTATGTTGGAAGGGGTGATGTGTGTTTTCAATATCAAATAATGTACAATTTAGATGTGGCACCTGCCTCTCAATACAGACAACCACCATGAAAGTCAGGTAATTAAGGACGAGATACACAGGATACGGTGACGGTCCAACCCACCAAACCGAGCGTGTGATCCTGACAACGCATGAGCTCAAACTTTGCTTGAACGACATGTGATGGTGACCAGACCTAACACTAACTAGGAGTAATCCATTCATGTGTACACATACCCCTCGTTATCGGTCAAAGGGATGATATATGTACACCTAGGAAGCCCACAGATATGCGTGTCATCACAAAAAACTGCACAATGGAGACGTGGTCGATTGGAAGACCCCCTATACACTGCATGCGGCCCGAAAATATGTATGGGCCATGTGTGATGTGTTCAAATCCCCAATGTACAACTTCGATGGGGCACCAACTACATTAAAAACCGAATACCGTACCAGACCCCAAGCCAGGTTCAATACGTACGATGCCGGTTCCCCAACTTCGAGGCAGGGGGTGCCATCCAACGCATGCGCTCAAACTTGATTTGGTCTAACATGGCACACATAGCAATAGGAAACCATCATGGTCAAACCCTTCTGGTATGTTGGGTCAAAGGGATAGATTGTGTGGGCCCCCTCGTTATCGGTCAAGGATGATATATATATATATATAGACCTCGGGGAGCCCACAGATATGTGCGACGTCTATAAACTTCTCAAGGGAGACGTGCTCGATCAAAACACCCCCTATACCTTGCATGCACCAACTAAAAAATGTATGGGTCTAGTTTGTGGTTTGTTCAAATCCCGAATGCACAAATTTGATAGGGCACCAACTACACTAGTAACATTACAAACTGAACATCGTACCCCTATCCAGGTTAAAG